>NC_133867.1:12026884-12192693 GCF_044706935.1 Curcuma longa | reverse complement strand
TTAGTCCTAATTTCGGAGAAAGGAAGCGACTGTGACAATGGGTGTGAAGCGATCCTAGGATTTCAGACTCCTCAGGGTATTGATTGATTGACTTGGATCCTCTACCTTCGCTCAATAATTATACAATTGTAGGGACGCTAACCAATATATCCAATTAGACCTCGTCAGGTATCCTCGGAATAAATCATTGGTGTTCTTACGTCATCATTGCTAGATCAAGGTGATTCTAGATAGCCCGGTTCAAGGCTTTCCTGTGTCACTCAGGCGCCCCGGAATGCTACTAAAATTCTATCCCCTGTCACAGGATATCTTTTTTACGGACCTCTCTCCAACAATGAATAACCGCTAACTATGAAACTAATTAGGATTTAAGAAACCCCTCAGAAACTCGCCCGATTCAAGGCTTTCTTCCTGTCACGAAGCGCCCCGGTGTACGGCCTAATGATTCCTCAAATCACAATTAATCCCTACCCTCATAGATTCATACACAAGCATTTCATCATTCACAACACAAGCACAAATCCACAAGGCAATAGACAATCATATCATGGGAACGGTAGATTAACAAATCCAAGTTACAATCATACAATACACCTGATTTATCCTACATCCTAGAATCTAGGGAACTACTCCATATCGTGGAGGTTACAATACAAGGAAAAGAAGGAGTTCATCCTAATCCAAAGATAAAACAAGATATGCAGGAAATAGGACTTATCATTCTTCCTCGGACTGAAATCTCCACGTAGATGTGATGAAGATGGATGGAGCAGCTGGATCAGTGGATGGATCGTCGAATCTCGCTCCGGAATAGGCGTCGGTGGCTCAAGAATAGCTCCGGTGGCTCTCCAAGGTCTCCCCCCTTTCTAGGGTCCCAAAAAGGTATTTATAGCTGCAGCCCGAAGTTAGACACGCCCCCGTCCACACGGTCGTGCCTGGGAGGCACGACCAGAAGTTGTGAAGCCTCTATTCAGGGGCACGGTCGTGCCTTTTAGGCACGGCCAGAAGCAGTGGTGTCTCTGGTTGGAGGCACAGTCAAAGCCTGTTTCTTCTGGTTTTGCAGGGCACGGCCAACAGTAGGGACCCTTCTGATGAGAAACACGACCGTGCCTATGGGCCACGGCCAGCAGCATCTGGTCTTCTGTTTGGAGGCACGGCTGTGCCTGGTAGGCACGGCCAAGCCTTGGCTCTCTTCTGTTTTGAAGCACGACCGTGTTTGGTAGACACGACCCTGTCTGCTGCTGAAGGGGGATGATGGCACGGCCGTGCCTGTGAGGCATGGCCAGGGCTTGTTGATAATCTGTTTGTAGACACGCCCGTGCCTTGTGAAGCACGGCCAGGAAGCTGATTAGACACGGCCGTGCCTACGAGGCACGACCTTGTCTTGCCTTGTCTTCAATGGTAACTCCGTTTTTGCCCATTTTTGCTCCATCTTCCATCCTGAAACAAGTAAAAATGAGAGCAGGTCTCCGAAATAGGAAATGTAAGATATATGCCTAAATGCACAGATAAGGGATGCAATGCTCACAAGATATAACAATAAAATCAGAAAGATGTGCAAATAAAGTGTAAATACGAATATAAACCCTATGCACATCATACAACCCGTACAATTACTTATGCATTATTTGAACTCAGCCCTGATAACTGAAAATCAGTGTATCAGTCGACTGATTCAGAGACCAATCGATTGCTGAGTCGACTGACATCTGAGCAGGCGACTGATACTACTGTTTAAACTCAATTTTGGTGAGTTTGAGGTATTTTTCCCCTCCAAAAGTATTGTTGGTGCAATAATGTAGGGGGAGGACTAATTTAAGGGGAAGTTTATTCATCATTGACCAATGATTACTGGTGCCCCGGTTCTGCGCATACCACCGGACTCAGAGTCACGACACCCGGGACTGCTATTAGTACGCCCGAGTCCTCTGGGAGGTGGAGGAACAACACCCCAGGCAGGCTGCCCCTGCCCCCCAGCCTCAGATGGAGTTCACCCATCCGGCAGCTCCCTCAGCTCCGCCACCTTCCCCACGAGCCGCTTACAAACGCCACCGCTCTTCGAAGGAATTAACTCCCCACGCTCGGAGTGAAGGTGGCCCCAGTCAAGGAGCCGGCTCTCGAGACCCCCGATTCGACAATCAAGACAACGCCCCCACGACAACATTCTCATGATTATGGGAGGCGCAACGGACGGAGACTCCAACCGGGCCAGAAAGGCCCACAGCCGGCAGCTAGAAGTGTGCAGCGTTGGCGGAGGTAGCAGGGGAGACGACCCCACCATAGGCTTCGGGCCGCGAGACTTGGAGGGGGTAGAGACTCCCCATGACGATGCTCTAGTCATAAAGGCTACCATCGCCAATTATGACGTCTCCCGAGTGTTCGTCGACACCGGCAGCTCCGTCAACATCATCTTCAAGGAGGCCTTCGACCAGATGCAAATCGATGAAGCCGATTTGGAGCCGATGGCCACCTCTTTGTACAGCTTCACGGGGAACGAAGTACGCCCCCTTGGACAAATCCACCTCGCTATCTCTCTCAGTGAGGAACCAGCTCGGAGGACGAGGTATTCCTTCTTCACCATAGTGGATGCACCCTCCTCCTACAATGTGATCCTGGGCCGGCCAGCACTTAGTGCCTTCTCAGCTGTTGTCTCCACCTACCATTAGAAGATAAAGTTCCCTGTGGGAGACTTGGTTGGCGAAGCGCGAGGTAACCAGGTGACCTCTCGGCGCTGCTATGTAGACGCTGTTCGGGCCGAAGCCAGAAAGGTTCGGCGGACTCAAGGAGCCGAAGTACACGCTGTTCAAGAAGTGTCGAATCCCCGCACTTCAGAGGAGAAGGAATTACTGCAAGTATGCCCCGACCGCGCCGAGACAACTGTCCAAGTGGCCGCCGAAATGCCCGCCGAATTGATGTCCGAATAGGCCGCTTGCCTTCTCCGAAACCAAGACGTCTTCGCCTGGGCGCCGACTGATCTTGCGGGAGTCCCTCCTACTGTCGCCGTGCACCGCCTCAACGTCCTTCCAGGAGCTCGCCCCGTCAAGCAGAAGCGACGCCACTTCGGCCCAAAGCAGAATAAAGTCATCCGAGAGGAGGTGCAGAAGCTGCTGAAAGTTGGACACATCAAGGAGGTGCACTTCCCTACATGGCTATCCAATGTAGTCTTGGTACCGAAGCCGGGCAACAAATGGCGGGTATGCGTGGACTTCCGAGACCTGAACAAAGCCTACCCGAATGACTGCTACCCGCTGCCAAGGATTGATCAGCTGGTCGACTCAACCTCCGGATGTGAATATATCTGTATGCTTAATGCTTATCAGGGATATCACCAAATCTCTCTTTTTGTAGAAGACCAAGATAAGGTCAGTTTTATAACAGCAGATGGAACTTTTTGCTATACCGTTATGTCATTCGGACTAAAGAACGCAGGAGCCACTTACCAACGACTGATGGACAAAATCTTCCACAACCAACAATGCCGTAACATTGAAGTATATGTTGATGACATACTGATTAAATCCGAACGAGGGGCCTCTCTCATCGCCGACGTAGAAGAAACCTGTAACACTCTTCGGCGGTACGACCTTAAGCTGAATCCGGCCAAGTGCCTATTCGACGTCTGAGTGGGGAAGTTCCTTGGTTACATAGTAACCGAGAGGGGAATTGAAGTCAATCCGGATAAAGTGCAAGCGTTGTCTCAGATGTCCCCGCCACGCAACATTCGAGAAGCACAAAGATTGGTTGGCCGGATCACTGCATTGTCCCGATTCATCTCCAGATCAGCAGAGCAGTCTTCTCTTCTTCAAGGTGTTGAAGAAGGCTTTGAATGGAACAAAGACTCGACAAGGCCTTCTCAGAGCTCAAGGTGTTCTCTAGGAAACCGCTAAGGGCACAGTTCGGTCCTAAATTTGCAACCCATCTACTTCTCTAGGATGCACTAGATACTCCAACCTAGACTGCATGGATGCTTGTCCTGTCCAAGCTAATGCCTTCTCATAGCTCAAAGAATATCTATCTCAACTTCCCCGGCTCGCCAAGCCTTCTCTAGGAGAACCGCTATGGATGTATTTGGCCGCTTCCGACTCCGCCGCCAGTTCGGTCCTAGTCAAACAAGAAGGTCAGTCTCAGCAACCCATCTACTTCTCTAGTCACCTTCTTAAAGATGCAGAAACTAGATACTCCAACCTAGAGAAGCTGGCATGGATGCTTGTCCTGTCCATGCGGAAGCTACGCCCCTACTTCTTATCTCATCCGGTCACGGTCATGACCAATAGCAACTTGGGTCGGCTCCTCACACAGCCAGAAGTCTTCGGGAGACTCATCAAATGGGCGGTGGAACTCAGAGAGTATGACATCCAATATCAGCCCCGAACGGCCATCAAAGCTCAAGCCTTAGCCGACTTCCTCACTGAGATACCCGAAGGCGAGACGGAGGAAACATGGAAGGTCTACGTAGATGGTTCTTCCAATCGGCAAGGAAGCAGAGTCAGAGTGGTATTAGTCTCTCCCCAAGAGGAAGAAATCCGGCTCTCCATCAGACTAAGTTTTCAAGCCTCTAACAACGAGACTGAATATGAAGCCGTGCTCGCCGGTCTTCAAGCGGCCAAGCGGATGGGAGCTGCCCGGGTGCATTTGCACTCCGACTCTCAACTGGTGGCACAACAAGTGGAGGGGAATTACGAAGTCCGCAACGATCGACTCCGCCGATATGCTGAAGCCTTCGTAAAACTAAAGGCGGAGTTCAAAGAAGTCTCTCTCCAGAAGATTCCCCGAACAGAAAATACTAAGGCGGATGAATTGACCCGATTAGCAACCTCTGTGACTGAATGGACGAATGAAGAACCAATCACTCAGATTGCCTTCATCGCCCAAATCGATCAATCCGAGCCGGTTGCGACCTTGGACGACTGGAGAGCCCCACTCCTAAACTTCCTCCAATCCGGAGCAACACCATCCGATCCGGATCAAGCAAAGATACTACGAAGACGTGCGGCTCGGTTTACACTGGTTGGAGATCAACTATATCGGCGGGCGTTCTCTCGTCCTCTTCTGAAGTGTTTGGGACCAGAGGACGCCAAGTATGTCTTGCGGGAAGCCCACCAAGGATGCTGCGGCAATCACCCCGGAGGAAGGTCGCTTGCCCGAAAGATCCTACTGGCCGGCTATTTTTGGCCGACTCTCCAAGCCGATTCGGCGAAGATGGTCTCCACCTGCCTTCACTGTCAGAAATACCAAACCTTCTTTCGGTGACCGACGGATACATTGAAGGCCTCCACTACTTCAAGCCCTTTCGACCAGTGGGGCATGGATATCGTGGGACCTTTCGACCAGTGGGGCATTGATATCATGGGACCTTTCCCGGCTGGACCACAACAGAAGAAGTTCCTCCTTGTCGCCGTCGACTATTTCTCCAAATGGGTCGAAGCCGAACCCCTCGCCCGAATCACCGAAGAAGTCGTCATCAAATTCCTATGGAAGAGCATTGTCTGCCGGTATGACATTCCCCAATGCTTAATCTCCGACAACGGCTGCCAGTTCCAAGGAAAGAAGATCCAAGCTTGGTGTAAAGGGCTTGGTATCCAGCAGGCATTCACCTCAGTTGCCTACCCGCAGGCCAATGGACAAGCCGAAGTCACCAACCGGGAGATACTACGCGGGCTGAAGACTAAGCTAGATCATGAAGGAGGCAGCTGGGTGGAGGAGCTACCTTGCGTCCTATGGTCTTACCGAACCACGCCAAGGGAGAGCACCGACATGACACCATTTAACTTAGTGTATGGAGGGGAAGCCGTCATACCAATAGAAGTTGGAGTGCAATCAGATCGGAGACGGTTCTACGATGAAGGCAACGGGGAGCGCCGAAGGATGGAATTAGACCTCGTCACAGAAGATAGAGACCGAGCCGCCGCTCGGCTAACAACATACCGCCAAAGGTTGTGCAACACTTACAATCGAAGAGTGATACCCAGATCTTTTCAAGTAGGCGACCTGGTATGGAAGAAGGCAAGGCCGGCTGGCGACGTGGGCAAGCTTGAGCCACCTTGGGAAGGCCCTTACCGGGTGATCAAGAAGACAATAGTCGGTGCCTACTATCTATCTAATCTGGATGGCAAGGATTTGATTAGACCCTGGAGCGCCACGCATCTCCAACCTTATCGCACTTAGCATCCCAGCGCGATAATGTCACTGTACGTCCTATGCATTTCTTATACTTGAATAACAATGATATTGTCACAGGGCCTCCTTCGGTCGTCAAGGCTTTTCCGTCATTCTTCAATACTCTCCCGGCTCGGACATAGCCGCGGATCGAGCAAACTTAGGTCTAGGACCTACGCCATCGATAATACTCTCCCGGCTCGGACATAGCCGCGGATCGAGCAAATTTAGGTCTCGGACCTATGCCATCGATAATACTCTCCTGGCTCGGACATAGCCGCGGATCGAGCAAACTTAATTCTCGGACCTACGCCATCGACAATACTCTCCCGGCTCGGACATAGCCGCGGATCGAGCAAACTTTGGTCTCGGACCTACGCCATCGACAATACTCTCCCAGCTCGGATATAGCCGCGGATCGAGCAAACTTAGGTCTCGGACCTACGCCATCAACCTACACCCCCAGCAACTCAACTCCCTCTACATGAAGTCAAAGAAGCTCCTACGCCTCACCGCCTGGCACGGGCTCAAATTGTCGTCGCCATCACTGGTGCCCGCCTCCTTATATAGCACAATGGAAGCTCGCCCCTTCCGGACACTAGTATGCACCAAGAAAAGAAACCGTGCCATCTTTAGCCTCCCGGCTCGCCCAGCGTTGCGCCACATTGTTAAAATCGTCGGACGACTCGCGAACGGATCAGTGATCACCCGATTGGCACACTTGGTCTACGTGTTGCACAGCCTCACCGCTTAACACTCGCCAACATATCCCACTCGACCAAGCGCCTTCAAGTCTAAATACTTGAGCAACACGGTCTTACACCGAACACACGCCATGTCCAATAAGGATCTAACGCTCTCAAGGCTCTCCCTGAGGCTAACCTCACTTCTTACGAAGCCTAGCGCTCCCATTCCTTCGATCCAAGCAAGAAGCAGAAATATAAGAAAAAGGTCAAAGAGCAAAAAGAAAGCCATATAGAAGAGTTTAATTACAAAAGTCAAAACATTATAAGGAGCCAATTACAATCACTTCCCCTTTCCTTTCCCTTTTCCCTTGGCGGTTGAGGGCTTCCTTGCAACGCGGGGGGCAGTTCGGTCTGGCTCAGGTATCCCCTTCCACACCTTCTAGGGGTCCAATTTGTCCAGGGCTTCATCCGGGAGGTCCACGCCAGCCTTCTGGAGTTTCCTCAGTGCGCCTTCAAAGCTGTACTAGAGCATCTTGACCGTCTTTTTCAGAAACTGATCGTTGAATTCTTCGGACGTCAACCAAGCCTCCTTGGCCGCCTCGAGTTGGTCCTCCTCGTTGATCTTGTAAGCAGCGAGTTCATTACGCGCATCCGAAGAGACGCCTTCGACTACCTTGGCCGCCTCGGTCAGCTCGGCCACCTGTTTCTTCAACCGAGTCGACTCCTCGGTTAATCGGGCAATCTGCTCCTTCAGTTTCTTGGAGTCGGCACATGCAAAATCCAAGTCGGCGCATGTCTAATCTAGCTGGATCTTCAAATCTCATATTTTTGCATCTCGATTGGCCAGCCGGAAGTCTTGATCGATGAGCCGGTCCGCCTTCTGTTTTAGCTCCTCTTGCTCATGAGTTCGAGATTCTTGCAACTCCCGCTCCAAGTTTTCAGCCAGGTTCTCCGCAGTAAGTTATTGTGCCCTGACCAAGCTAGCCTACTGCTAGTGTTGGTCAGCTATAGACCGAGCCGTCTGAAGCTCCTTGACCAAGTCCAACTCCTTGGCCTTCGGTTCAGCCACCTGCCCCTCCAAAGAGGTGGTGAGCTGTTGCGCCCTGTCTAAGCTGGCCTGGTGCTGGTGTTGGTCGGACGTCGACCGAGCAACCTGGAGCTCCTCGACCAATTCTAGCTCCTTGGCCTTCAGTTCGGCCACCTGCCTCTCCAAAGATTGGAGATCCCGGAAGTTGCTGGGCATTCGGTTGTGCATTTCCAAATGTTCGGCTAGGGTCTGCACCACATTCGCCGAGATGGTCAGTTTATGGTGAGAAAGAACATAGGAGCATGAAGGGACTTACCCGAACCAGATTGTAGACGTTGCGGCTCGACAGGTCCGAGAACGTCAAGGGGGCATAGTACGCAAAGCCCCGAAGCGCACGAGTGCATTTGAAGACCTCATCTAAATCCTCCCGCCTGAATGGAGCGTCCGCAGCGATAGGGGGCAGACGTGCATCGGCCGGAGGAAATAAGCCTCCCGGATAGATCCCCGCTGAACCGAAGGGGCAGTCGGCTTCTTGATAAACAACCGAGCGTGACGGAGCCTTCCCGGTAGAACGACGGCCCTGCTTCCTCGACGCCGGACGTGGATCTGCAACAGTGACCTCATCCGACGCCAGTGTGATGAGGGGAGCAGATAGCATTGGTCCTTCGGGCGCCATTTCCGCAAGCTCCTCCTCCTGCGCCTCTTCATCAGGACCTACCACAGGAGCCGTCGAAGGCTCCTCCTCAACATTTACTACTGGCGCCCTCCCTTCAGCCCTCCCTTCAGATAGCGGCTCTGAGGGCGCCGGCCTTGACTCCTCTGGAGTCACTTCGAATAAAGCCACCATGGCCTACAGGGTGGGTTTCGCATCCGGCATGGTAGCCGGCTCCACAGTTGCTAAGACGGGGACTCCGGTTGGCGCCCCCGAATCACCATCTGATCCGGCCACGGGCCGTACAGCCGGCTCGGCCCTCTCCCGGGACGTCTGCGACGCCACTCGTCCTTCCGCCTGCCAGCTCAACTCGATGCCGGGTGTGGCCTTAGGCGCCTTAGCTGGAGGTGGCTGCTTCTTCTTCTTCGCCGGGGCAGGTGGTTCAGGCCTCGCCTTCTTCTTCAGCTTTCCCTCCTCGGCTACAGGGGGACGCTTCTTGAACGTCATCTCTTCAGAAGGCTCGTTGATTGTTAGAGCCTTAGTCTTGGGAGCCCGCTCTCGTCGCTCCTCCGATTGAGACCTCGTTTCGGATCCGGCCGCGGCCGAATGGCTACCAGTTGAGGACGCGGGCACAGGGGTTTCCTCCTAATGACTGGGCGGCTACAGCTTCTTGAAGGACGCCCAGTCCCACTTCACGAACTTGTTCATTGAGGCAGCGAACCAAAGATCCTCTGCGTAAGACCGAGACGCATAAAATTAGCTATTAACAAACTAAGGTAAACTTAATATCTTACCGAGTGGCTGTGACAGCTTTGCAGCTATCGGGCTCAGGCCCGCCCTGAAGAGTAGACCTTCCTCGCCGACTAGCCGCTCGACGTTGAACTGCAAGTCGTCCAACGCCTTTGAAGCCAGAGAATAGGCAGTATTCGTCTTGTAATCCCTCAGGCGGGGCGGAATTGGGAGCTCGTACTGCCACTCGGATACACGTAGCGGAGTCGGGGAGTGGACAAAGAAGAACTTAGTCTTCCAAAACTTGTGGGAAGTTGGGTACTTGTCCAAAAGGTTCAGTCCGGCTCGGGCAATGAAGTAAAAAACTCCGTCTTCCTTCTTCTTCGGGTAGAAGAAATAATGGAAGACAGTTGGGTTTAAGGGGATCCCGTAGACCTGAAACACTATGGCAACACTGCAGAGAAGACGAAAGGAGTTGGGGGCTAATTGGTTTACAGAAATTCTAAAATACCCCGAAACCCTTAGGAAAAACTCTGGGATAGGGAATCGGAGACCTCCCTCTAGCTGACCTTGGAAAAATGTCTGATAGCCATCTGGTGGCAAGTGTGGCGTGGTGACTCTCAGGGACCTTAATCCCATATGTAAGGGGGATTTCGTATCGGAGTCGCACCGCCAACCTAGAATCCTTATCAAACGCCGACACCATGGACTCAAACCATAGACCCTCAGACTCCATTCCTACTAACCTAGGACCTGAACTAGCAAGAAAAAACTCAGAAAGGAAGCGAAGAAGGGTGGAGCTTGTTAGAGTATACTGAAAAGCCTAGCTCTTTTGTATATAAACATTTTATGAAATAAAGAATCATGTTTTGGTCAAATGATTGCAATAGTGTGTTTTGCAATAAGTCCTCTTAATTTACATTGTAGATGACATGGTGTCTGTGAGACACAAAAGATCATGATTATCAGCTCCTTGTAAATTATAAACTAAGGCTCACAACCAAGATGACTTTGGACAAACCATCGGAACGGTTGTAGTGTAATTTGGTGTCAGTCTATTTTGACTGTAGAATTACACTAGTACACTTTGTGTGTATTGAGTAGGACCATTGAGGTTGTTCAATTTACACTGACTCACAAATTGAACAAGACCTCTGTTATTATACTTATCCACTCTTAATCCCGATATAATAAACGGGCACATATATTTAGTAATCATCACTTTGATTTACCAATGGGTGAGATCTTTTCGTCAGATCAAATATTCTCGGTAAGTTGGGTGGTGTTGCTATTTATATAGTGTGTCGTTAATTATAGAAGGAATCCGTGTCCCAGTAGGGCTGATGATGTCCCCTTGAAGAGCTCATAAGGATTGTCTTGTCAAATCTTGCAAGTGGACTTTGTCCGACAAGATAATAAGGTTGAGTGGTACTATTCAAGGACATAGATGTCGATTATTGAGTTGTCAGCAAACTCATATAATTGATGGACATACGATATCTTAAACACGGGGAGCAATGCATAAAATAATAAGAAGGAACCCATAACGTAATTTGGGGATTGGATTGGTAGTGCAATAATGATCCTCTAGTGGAATGGATCGTTATTGACGGATGTAGGTGTGTATTCGGGGTAGAATACGGGATCCGAAACCCATCAGAAGGCCAGATCCAATACCTCCTCGAGGTCCCTGCTGTAGCCTAAAGACATCTCCAAAAGATGCAACCAAACGGATGAGATTAGTTCTCAGCCGTCGGATTAGATTTAATCTCGACCGTTGGATGAGATTGGTTCTCGACCGTATGATGAGTTAGTGGATGAGATCAACTTGTATCCATGGGATTAGATCAAGTTGCATACGTTGGATCGAAATAAATAAAGAGCATTGAAAGAGATTATATTAGAACCGTTGGATGAGATCAAGTTGCGTCCGATGGACGAGATCTCTTCGGTTCGGTTTTAAATCTCTTTAAATGCAAAAACTAGTTCACGAAGTGAACCAAGGTTGGTTCTCTATAGCCCACGCCCAAGCCATCTGATTGTAGCCGTTGGATCGGAGCAATCAAGTTGTATTAAAGAAGATTATATTAGAACCGTTAGATGAGGTTAAGTCGCATCCGATGGATGAGATCTCTTCGGTTCGGTTTTAATTCTCTTTAATACAAAGTTTGGTTCACGAATTGAACCAAACCCATGGAGTGGCCGGCGCCTTTCTAGATAAGGATTGGAATTATTTTTTAAACCAATTCCAAAAGGATCTAACGGTGGGAAACCAAACAAGCCAATCCAAGTGTGGGCGCCTATTACAAATAAGGAAATTGGAATTGGTTTTGGAAACCAAGTCCAATCAATTCCTAATTGATAGGGGGCGGCCAAGGAAAGGGTTGGGGCGTGGGAGGCTATAAAAGGAGGGGAGGGGGGGGGGGACGGCAAGAGCACTCCAAGAAGAATAGCATACGAGATCTAATCGATTTCGCAATTGCTCTCTTTTTCTTTCTCTCTTGTGGCCGGCTACTCTTCCCCTTCTTCTTCTTCTTCCTCTGTTGTTTTCTTCTTTCTCTCTTGGTGGCCGAATCTCCTTCTAGTGGTGGTGGCCGGATCCAAGGTGGAAGGCAAGGAAGAGCGAAGTTGCTTCAAGAAGAAGCAAGGCGATCCAAGGCGTCATCCAGTGGTGGTTGAAGTTTCTTTGCTCCCGGAGGATCGTTGCCCACACAGCGTCCGGGAAGGAGATAGGAATACAACAGAAGATTTCGAGGTCTAATTCGGGTTCGGGTATGAATTTATTTTCCGCAGTTTTTTTTCATACTTAGAATTAGATAATAAAATCATAGTTAGTAATTTAGAATCGGCGATCCTGTGGATCGATTGACTTAGTCTTTTGTAGACTTTGTCAATTGATCCGGGCGGGATAAAATTTTTGTCCTGTGGAGTTCTATGCTTCTCGGAGCGGATAGAATTCAGAACATAAGACGGAGATCCAAAACGCCAACAGAGCTTACACGAATAAATCGCCGGAGAAGAAAAGGGTTGGAGAACGGAGTGGACGGCGCAGACAGCAATGCAACACTCGAAGACGAACGAAGCAAATGTCTCGCCGCTGTCTTATACCACCCGTATATATACATAAACCCTATCTAGCCTCAGCCGTCCGATCAGGCGGCGGAGAAACGGCGGGATTCAACGACCGCCGTCTGATGATCACAACTACCCAGACCGATTTGCTGACGTCACAAAGGCGATTCACAAATCCCGTCGATCAGCACGCCTCCTTAAATGCCTGCCTCGGAAAAGACAACGACCCCTCTCCGCGCGTGGCCACCGCCATACCACGCCGCTGACGCAACCAATAACGCATCACACGTGTCCGCCGACGGTTAGCCTATCCCCCTTCGATGACATTACTTACTTATCCGGCTCAACGGACCAGACTCGAGCCTGACTCGGTCTAGTCCGTCCGACTTCCTCTCCACGCGACTAGACTAGCGGGACGCTTAGAGAAGCCACCGATTAACACTTCCTTCGGCCCGGTATGAATAAGCCGCCGAATCGCCCACTCGGTTCGCTCACCAGTCAGTCGCCCATTCGGCTATACGCCTCTTCGGCTATACGCCTATGTGGCTGTACGCCTCTGCGGCTATACGTCCATCCGGCTATACGCCCTTACGGTTACACTACCCTCAGAATATGCCGGTGCACCAAACTTAGTTGTTGTTCAAGCAAAATTCATTCATTAAAGATAAATTTATTACATCCATTACACCTAAGGTTACACTGTTGAAGAAAATAAACGCTACTCCTGGCTGTCAGACGACTCCTCCTCGGAAATAGGCTGGATTGCCTGCAGCGCCGATTTTACATCCCAGGATAGCTTCTTCAGGTAGTATTCAGCTGAGGACAAGGATCCCTCCACGTGCTCAGCTATGACGCTATCGCGTTGCGCCATGTCCCTTATAACAGCCTGCAGCCGCTGATTCTCCAGTTTCTCTTGGACTACCACCGCTTCGGCCCGTCATGCTCTCTCTTCCGCTGCCCTCGCCCGCCTGTGAAGCACAGTGACTAGGGTCTCCATCTCCCTCAGCGGATCGGGGTGAGAAGTAGACCCTGTGTCAGACCCGCTACCCTCGCTCTCCATGACTACCTTCTCCCTTGGTAATAACCCTTTGCACGAACACAAACTAAGGAGAAGTGCAAGACGTTCTCCTACGGTCCTTCTCATCTTTATTTATACTCCGCAACCAGGGATCATTAAGGGTCAGATCTTACCCTTGAGAAGGAGCCAATCCCAATACACGCTGGCGGGAGGAATACGAAGAGTTTTTCAGCGCGTCCCTCAAAGCAGATACGCCGCTTGAAGGTGATGATTCTCCTGTCCCATCGGACACCTTACCGGCACGTCTTCCTTTATGACGCCTCGTAACTAACTCCGCCACGTCACCAACACTTGATGACCTTGATGACACAACGAACCACGAGGACTGCCAGCGGGATCGCGTGTAGCACCGCACGCGTAACTGGACTCCAACTTGACTTATGCTCGCTCGCTGCAGATGCCGGTCTAGTCAGTCGACTGGTCTGCTCCTTCGACTAGACTAGCGGGGAGGCTTAATGTTACGGAGATAAGCCCTTAGATCCCCTGGTTCGACTCAAGTTCGACTTAAGTTCCACCCCAAGGGTCCATCGGCTGGCTTGATTGACCAAGTACCCCCCAATATGGTCCTCAACGTGAATGACCGAATGGTCTCCCCACTTGGTTGGTGACAAGTTAGCCGCCGAACCGCCATCCGGATGCGCACCTCCATTCGGTTCGCCCGTCAGCCGAACTGCTATCCAGATGTGCACCTCCAGTCAATTTGCCCGTCCGCTGAACTGCCATCCGGATGCACACCTCCATTCGGTTCACCCGTCAGCTGAACCGCCATCCGGATGCACACCTCCATTCGGTTCGCCCGTCAACCGAACCGCCATCCGGATGCGCACCTCCAGTCAGTTTGCCCGTCAGCCAAACCGCCATCCGGATGCGCACCTCCAGTCAGTTCGCCCGTCCGCCAAACAGCCATCCAGATACGCATCCTTATTCGGTTTGCCCACCAGCCGAACCGCCATCCGGATACACACGTCCATTCGAAGCGCCTGCCAACCGAATTACCTTTCGGTTATAGCCTTATTCGGCGTCCCCCTTCGCCTGAATCGCCCTATAGTGCCCTGGCATGTCCCATCGTGACTTCTGACAGACCCATACGCTCATTTATTATCGCCATCCCTCTGACACCCACGTGGGCTACAACAAGATTGTTACTTTACCGTTGATAGAACAAGGAACTTGATTGTTCCTGACATCTCCTTAACTCTGATGGGACATTCCTTAATGATGACGTGACAGATATACACGCTCATCCCTCCTTATAATGACCACTCCTTCCTCAGCAGGTAAGTTTTTCCTCTTCTCTTCAACGCTCAAGTCCCTTTACTGTTCATCTCCTTCTCCCTCTCGCCGTTGCTAACTTGAGTGTCGGAGTGGTCGCGCCAGGACACCCCCTGGCCTTCCTACTGACGTTTCTGTGCTTTCAAGCGCCTCAGAGCTAGCAGCATCACCAAATCCTCTTCCTGCTTCATCCTCACTCCAGCTCAGGTCCGGTGATTTGTCCAGGAGCCCGTCTCAATCGGAACAAGTATTATCCAAAATGATTAGAATTGATGAAGAAAATTAAATTATCATCACAGCTATGTAGTTGTTGATGTGATATATAGGAGAAGTTTGAGAACAATATAAGGCTAGCTAATTTAGTTGCGTTTGCTTTTGATGTTGTAAATGGTCTTATTGTATTTTTTTTGTATCTCGTATGCCCATATAAATATCATCTATTTTTGGTTCACGTATTCTAGGTGCATGCATATAAATATCATCTGTTTTTGGAAGCTATATACTATAAACTTAAAATAATTTGTCCATTTGCTTTACATGCAATAGTTTATCGTCCATTGAGATGTAGAGAAGAAAGTAATTTTTGTTAAAAGAAATTATTTAACAAAACACTAAGCCTGTTTACCAAAGCGAGCCTTAAGATCCAAGTACAACAGAAAAAAAAAATCCATTTATAACAAACTATCACATAGCATGCATATATTTCTTAATTAGAATTTCTTGTAGACTGAGCGTAGAATTTCATGACTTCATGTTAACTTAAGACAAAGAGAATAAGCAAATCTTGTATTCAGTATTCACAAAAGATTAATAGAGATTAAATAAGCTTCTAAAATTATGAGCATAAATCTACGTACTTGGGAGCAGGTGGCTTCTCATGAGCATCAGTGGCCTTGTTTTCTTTCTCGGTGGACACTAATTTTTTGATCATTGACTTTGACCGTTGATTTTGATCAGACTTAGACTTGACGTGGCTTTTGAAAAAAAAAAGAAAATATAATTAAGTTTTTATCTTTTATTATAAAAAGATAAATACTTAATAAAATTAATTTTTATTAAGGATAATTCTCTTTATCTTTTATTAAAGATAAAGGTTATCCTTATTTAATCAACGACTACGGATCAAAGCCTATCTCCGATCAACAGTTAGGATCGTATCAACGGATCAACGATCCAGATCTATTCTCTTGGGCTATAAATAAGACTTAGAGTTTTAAAAGTTAGATCATTCAATACATTCTATTTCTTTTCTCTTCTAAGTCTGTGAGCTGTAATATTCTGTAAAAGGCTTCTCCGCCTTCAACGAAGGAGATCGTCATATTGCGCTTCAACCGCCTTGGATCTACAACCATCTAGGTTTAGACCAAGTAAACTCCGGTGTTAGTCTTTTACTAGTTTTAATTATACTCTTTCAATTAATGTTTGTTTTAAACATGAAAATTTTTTAGGTCTCATTCCATTAGCTTTACAAAATCTACCCCATTGTTTCATCATAGATGGATGAGACCATAAATATGAAATTGTGATTTTAATTGGTTTAATATAATTTTCTAAAAGTCTTAATCCATCTTAAACACATAAATTTAAAACATGACATACACAACGAATATGAAAAAATAAACCACCAATAACAGATTGGCAAATAAATTTTAGTTCATCTATAGAAGCGGTATTAGAACTAGCATTATCTAATGATATTGAAAATATTTTATGAGTTAATCCATATTCTTCTAAAATTAAACATAATAATTGTACAATGTTATAGGCAATATGTGATTCATCAAAAATTCTATAAGCTATCAACCTTTTTTGGAGGATCTAAGAGCTATCAATCCAATAGGCAAGTCACATCCATATAAGAATGAGTTTGCCAATGATCACTCCAAATATCGGCACATAAAGAAACTTTATTATTTAATTTACTAAATTCATCAATTAAATTCTTTTTTCCTTGTTTTACTAATTTTTTAATTGTACGAGTAAGTGTAGTCCTAGGAACACGTTTAGCACATGGATTAAGAGATTCTTTACAAAAATCTTCAAATGTGCATTTAAATCCAAAACTAAAAGAAAGATGTTCTGCGGAAATAAATTTAGCTAATGACTCTCTTAATTTATTATCAAAATATAAAAATAAATCAGAATCAGTACTACTACCGCTAGAAAATCTAGATAATTGTGTTTGAGAACAGTCGAGTCCATATTCTGTCGGGTGCTTTGTTTCTACATGTCGTTTTAACGATCCATAGCCGCTGCCGGCTTGGAATTTGTAGGAAACATTGCAATGCTTGCATTTTACACTCATTTCTCCCGATGGAAGAGTGACCTTCTCAAAATATTTAGTGGAAATAGAAGATTTTAGAGGAGGATGTTCCCGAACCTTAGAAGTAATTGCATCAGTATTTCCTTGTGTTTCGGGCGTCGGAAGGTGTTGGGTCTCGGTCTCATCATCAGTGGATTGAATGTGGGGGTCCTCGTGCGCTATTTCTTTTCTCCTCCGAGATCGATGTGAAGAACTTCCACCACGGCCTCCTTCCATTGTAGTCGAAAGAGGAGTCGGAACTCGGAAACGCGTAGAGATTAGAGAATGCGAACTTGCGAAGTTGAGAATGAAAGTTAGAGAATAGAGAAAGTATGTGGAAATGATGAAATGAACTCCCTATTTATAGAATTTGGATCATAACGGACACTAAATCATAGTCATTGATCAAAAAATGATCAAATGATCTTAGCCGTTGAAAAAAAAATCAAAAAATCAAAAAAAACCCCAACGGCTCCGAACCTTCCAACAGGAAAACGAAAAAATTAAAATTTTGAATCGGCGGTTCAACCCGTCGGTTAACCGGCGGGCTGCCGATTTCACACCCTCTTGAACCGGAACCGGCCCGGCATCCTGCCAGGCCGGTTCTGATCAGGCCCGGCTAACCGAGTCAACGGGCCACCCGGCCCGTTGACCCAGGCCGAGTCCGGGCTGGACCCGACCCGTAGTCGGGTCTACTTGGAGAGAGTCCAACAAGCTATTTTTAACTATAATGGTAGGTAGCATGTATTGATTATGTATCACGTATACATAACTATCACATTATACTATCAACTAATTGAATGGTCGCATAAACATCGGGTTGTTAACACATTAACACATATACATCGTATGTATAACACCCGACTTCACCTCTATCCGCATTAACCTTGGAGAGAGTCCAACAAATCAACGCTTCAAGTTAAAGCCAACCCGATAATCGTGAGATCATATCTCGATGGTTCTAATATGTTTAATTTCAAGTCGGGCTTGGAGAGAGTCCAACAATCCAAACAAGAAATTAAACTCCGGTTCTAACCATATTATCGGAAGGTGTTAGCTTTAATTATTTGTAAAGGGATTTCAGGTCTCATCCTCTTTTCATGCAAACAATTAATTATCTACATGACATGACAATAAATGACATGACATAATTAATACAACTAATCATGGCAAATTATATGACATGACATAATTAATGCAACTAATTATGATTATTTCTAGCTATAGTTATCGTAAATCTAATTTAATAAAATATGGTAAAGAATCTGATATCACAAATCAAGATTCTTTAATTAGATTAGGAAATAAATCTCCTTATCTAATCACATATTTTATTTTTAGAAAATATAATCTTTAATTAAGAAAATCTAATTAATTAGAAAATAAATTTCCTAATCGAAATTTCCTAACAAATTAGGAAATTCTAAAATTAGAAATTCAAAATTAAATCTTAATATTTTCTTTTAAGAATTAATTTTAACTAAGAAAATCTAATTATTTAGGAAATAAATTTTCTAATGCGAAATTTTCTAACAAATTAGGAAATTTTTATAATTAGAAATTCTGAATTAAATTATAAAATTCCTCTATTTTAGGAAATAAAATTTAAATTAAGAAAATCTAATTAATTAGGAAACAAATTTCCAAACAAATTAGAATTTTCTATAATTAAAAATTCTAAATTAAAATCTCAAAATTTTCTAAATTAGATCCACGACTAACTACTACGCGTAAACAATTTTACACGGCCTTGCACGACCTAGCTCTGATACCACTGTTGGGATCGTCCCGGTGCAATGCGCGTGTCTACACGTTTCGTAAACGTGCGCAACAAAAATATAACAAATAATTACAACTAATTATTAAACAACACACGCATGGTAAACATGAAATAACATGTACAAGGCATGACAGGAATTTAAAATTTTATAGAATAAAATTATTCTAAGTGCATAATCAAAATTTGCAGAAAATTAAATTCTACGCGTACCTTTCCGATGACGTTTGAACAGTATTGGTATCAATCGAGCGGTCCTCGTCAGAGTTCCGCCTCTACTGATGATCCACGTCAAGCTCCCATCTGGACGGCTTCGGAAGCCACGAGTCGCGTCATCATCTTCGGTACTAGCCGATGATCGATGACAATCGAATCGAGAGAAGCCTTATTTCGAAAATCACGCAACAACGTGTGTCATGATCATTCCGGGATTTTCTGACTATCATCAAGAATCGTATTCTCGATGTAGTTTCGATGGTCAATCATTGATCGCCGATTTAGGATAAATTATTAGAACATTTCCGATAAAGATGGAATAATATCCGAAAGCTTCGTAAGTTCCCGGTTTTGGCAAATCCCGATACCAAAATAAGCTAGTGTCTTGTGACGGTTGTTCCGACAGCGATTTCATAAATCGCGGGAAAGAAAAACAAAACAAACCTTTTCTCTTCCTCTCCCATACAGTCACAACCTAAACAAGAACTCACAAACAATACCATACAACCAAAACAAAGATGGCACAGGTAACATCAGTAAGCTTCCTCCGGCAAACAACCAGCAGCTTCGGCAGCTTCCGGCAAACAACCAGCAGCTCTGGCAGCTTCCGGCAACCAAGCTAGGCTTCTCTTCCTTGCTCTCCAGCGAGTTCACAGCCAGCCACAGAGAAGCAGGGATCGGGTGAAGAACACAGAGCCAAGGTTGTCAAACTCGCGATTCCAGTGTCGACTCGGTTAGGGGTGCACAAACTCGTATCGTAAATTCGTATCGTAAACTCGTACGAGTTTACAGATAATCCAAAAAAGAGTTATAAAATGTCAAATAATATATATTTGATCATAACTTCATAAAAACAATCACTATTTCACATATCTAATAAAAAAGTATAAACATAGTTATCAACAACATATTTTCACATATAAAAAAAGACTAAACATGAAAATTTAACATGAAAAGATACGAAATTTTCAAAATTTATATTTCAACATCAAGTTATAAAATAACAAATTTAAAATTTCATACAAAAATAGTCCAATAGATACACCAAATAAGCTTCCATTGTCCAAATTTGATAAAAGGAAACAACAAACAAAGATTTCCTTTGTTTACCGAGTTTGACCGAGTTGACTCGCGAGTTTACCCAGTTTACCGAGTTGACTCGTGAGTTTACAAGGGGCGTCCGATTTTAAGCTGATTCAACACGAAATTGAAATAATAGTTCATAAACTTGTAAACTCGCCGAGTTGACTCGCGATTTTGACAACCTTGCACAGAGCAGCAGTAGACTTCGGCTTCCGCACGAGCGGTGTGGTTCTCTTCAGAAGGTTGATCGGGAGAAGCTGGCATCGGGAAGCTCCAGCATTCAGCTCCAAACTGTCGGCGACGGCCGGCCTGATCACAGCCGACGGAGGCAGCTCAATCGTGGCCTATGGGATGCTACATCGTGGCCGGATGGGAAGCAAGAATTGCGGCTGGATGGGATGCTCGATCGCAGCCACAGGAGGCTAGATTGTGGCCAACGGAGAGGAAGAATCACGGCCGGTGTTGCTCTCGATCCAGCGACCGGCGGCGCGGCGGCGCGACGAGGGAGAAGGGAGACCCGGGAGGGATGAATCGCGGTGCCTTTTTGGAAGAAAATGGGCAGCCAAGCTATCTTCTTCTTCATCGCAGCCCGTCGTCGCACCCGCCCTAGGGTTTCCCTATGCCACCCACGAACAAGCAGGATCCCCTGCTTTTATCGCGCAAGGAGGATGAGGAAGGAGGATGAGGAAGCAAACTGTAGCGGCGTGTTCGGGTGGAGAAAACCGGAAGCTAAAACCCTAATCCAAGTGCAATACTGTAGCAAACCGAACCAGACCGGGTTCAAAACTTGATTTGCTCGGTTCACTAACCAAACGAACTCCGATTTGACCCAAACCAGTTTTGTCCATTTCATCTTCGCAAGACGAACCTCCTCATCGCATCCTCTCTGCCAAAATCTATTCCATCGCCAACCAAACCAAGTTGGTTCAATTCGGTTTAAAACTGAAACATTTTGTTCACTAACCAAACAGTCTCTGATTTAAACGAAGTCAGTTTCATTCGTTTCGTCTTCGTAATACGAGTTCCATCATTTTGTCCATTGTCTTGGTTCAATCAGACTTTATTTCTCTCGTTCTGAGAATCCAATTCTCAAACTCATTTTAAGTCCTTTGGAGAACTTGTTGTGCGTGTGACCCAATAGGTTCCCGGTTATGTTGGTCGTCCGTAATTAACTATTAATTACAGAACGATCATGAGTGACACCTAGTAGTATATCATGATCCCCAATTGATCAAAAAAATAACGATTAATTCCAGAACAATTCTAAACCCTTCAGCAGTTATACTGAGTCGTGCCTCATTCCTTTCACCGTCTTATACCCGCTTGGTTCAGGACATGGTCTATGTGTCGGTCCCCATTAGGCTGACTACGTCACACCTACCCCAAGCTGCTTTCTTGTCCTATGGATTCAAATTACTCATACACGTATCCAAGAGTATTGTACTCTTAACATGTAATACTTTGGCCAAAGACTTTTAGTAACAATCCTGACAAACGGCCGCAAGGTATATGTCTACTTTTCCAAAGAGCGGTGAATCCTCTGTGGGCTATTCAAACACCTTCGGACACTTCAACTTATACCCAATCATCTCGGATCCACACCTCCTCGGAGATGCTTACTTAAGATGTCAAAGTATAAGCCTCCATGACCAAGGTGACTTGAATACCGTAAGTCAAAGGAAACTCGCACTTAAGCTGCACTGAGATTTTCATTGACATATATATATCGAACCATATGAAGTCTCAAAGCAGGTCACTCTAATGAACTGCTTACCTTTAACCAGCATTCAGGTTTAACTCTCAACATCTAATGTCGACAGTAGTGAGATCAGCTGTTTGGCTAACCAAGGAGTTCAAAACGTGCTAGTCTCGATAGAATCGATGACGTCCGCGCTCATCAATTCCTCGACTAGGGATAATTTCAATACGTTCATAATTACATGTGTAGAGATGCTCACTAGTTGTGATCTAATCATAAATTCTCTCATGCTATGAATCATATTGCGGATATTTAGTATTTGAGTTTAAGATCCAATCAAACATATACGGAATGTGCACTCAAATAGTGAATTGCTATTTATCAAATAAATAGTATAACCGTAAGGTGATTGCCTTAGAATACCCCTCAAATTAATAGCACGGCCATGCCTATATTACATAAAAATGTCTTCTCCAGGTCGTGCCTCATAAGGCATGGTCGTGCCTCATCTTGCCAAGGTCGTGCCTCACTTTTCCAGGACCTGAACACGGTCATGCCTCATTTGGACAGTTCTGCAGACCAAAATTAAAATGGGTATAACTTTTAGCTTCGATGGAACCAGGGTCGTGCTACCTACCACAATGAAGATAACTTCAAGATCTACAACTTTGCTTCGGGGGGTGCAGAAAGAATTCCTCCTCTAGGCCATACTAAAAGGCACAGTCGTGCCTCACTTACAGAAAGCCTCCTATTTTGGGTCGTGCCTATTTTGCAGAGGGGTGCTTGCTCTTGGCCGTGCCAAAGAGGCACGGTCGTGCCTATTTTGTAAAGGGGTGCCTTCTCTAGGTCGTGCCTTGAGACACGGCCGTGTTGCAGGGCTGCTTTTGAGGGGTATAAAAGCTGAATTTTATCAAGATTAGGGTATTCTTCTCTTTGGACCTGATCTAGGGGCTAGCCGCCACTTTCCTTTCACCGTCATCATCATCCACACCCATCACCACCGTCGGAAAGAAGTCAAAGGGATATTTATCTTCAAATCTGACCATCTTCCATCCACCAAGGAGTCAAGGGGATTACTTGTTCTTTCATATCATTTCACCTTCTGCTTTAACCACACAGAGTTTGCATCGGAGTTGGGGGTTTCATCCGTCGCCGCATCCTTCCGTGGAGTTTTGCCGCTTCGCATCCACCTTTGGCCAGAGGCATTGGGAGAGTCATTTTACTGTCCATTTATGAACTTAGATTCAATTCTGCACATTAGATGTTTGTTTAAATTCCCCTTACAGTTTTGGATGTTGATTGTTCTTAGTTTTCCTTTGTTCACTTGTTGATTCATTTATTTACTTTGTTGACGCACTTCCTTACTTCGTTAATGCATTTAATTTATAGCACTTTCATATTTGCAACTCTATTTACAATGCTTAGTGTTCTTTTTGTTCTTTAGATTTAGAACTCAAAACAATAAACTCCCATCCAATACAAAAGAAAATCTAAATCTCCAATTTCAATAACATCTAGAATTGTCGTACATCGACTACAATCGTTTGGGAGACGACTCGAGTTACCATATATTGCTTAGTTAGGGTATTCAGTATAAATTAAGTTGACGTGCTCATTTTATAATAACAATCTGAGCACGCATCACTAACCTAGTTCTCTAAACTTGTTGAACTTTTGCTCAGCATCTGGCCCTCAGCCCTCAGGACTTCCACCGCTAGACATCCGATCATCCAAACCCGCTTAGACTTTCTCGCCTAATGCTTTGATCTACCAAGTCTTCCTGCCCAATCTTCCTGACTAGAATTTTCTTGCCCAGTCTTCCAGACCAAGCCTCCAGACTAGGACTTCCTTGTCCAATCCTCCAGACTAGGACTTCCTTTACCCAGTGCAACTAGGACTTCCTTGTGCTACCTGCACACTCATTTCAGTTTATTAGTCAACTTCACAAGCTTAACTTGAACCCATTGCTATTATCAAAACCCTAGTTCGATCATCTGGTATTCCCTGCACCAACAATACCCTCACTATAGAGATGAACTTAGGCAATGATCCGACTAAAAGGTGTACTCAAATTTTGAAGTCAAGATCAGATAATTGATTAATTGTCTAAAATCGAATCTGCATATGTTATATTGTATCCAGATAAACCTCAGCAGCTGATGTGGCAGAGGATCAGGCTAAGCAGACTCAAATAACAAATATGGTAATGCTGGATTTGACACAACTAGTGTTGGTCTTGGGGGCACTAGTGCTAGTCTTCAGTTGGTGCTAATATTGCAACATCAACACCATAAGCAAGTGTTGGTGTTGATCTTGGTGATGTTGGCATTGGTTCAGGATTCAGTTGTTGTTGGTGCTAATCTTAAGAAACTAGTGTTGTTCTAGAGTCAAGTAAAGTTGTTGGTCGATATGAACACAGGATAAGGCTAACTCAGAGATAAGATCAGATCTAAATTCATATGGAAAGCCAACCAAATCATATAGAAAGCCAATCAAAAAATTCAATGAGGATCCGGATATCAAAGATTAACCAAAGAACTCCAAGATAAAGTAGCTCGATCAAAATTCAAAAAAAATAATTTAATCGAATACACAAAAGAAAAAAACTACAATCATCTTCCTCGAGTGATCAAGAAATCTATCTGGCGATTTTGTGCTCTTCGACAACCTTCAACCTACCTTGAATCTTAAGTTGTCAATAAACTTTATTCTTTGTACATTCATTTCAAAAAGGGATGGTAAAATATTATCGAATCCCTACATTTGTAAGAGGTCTTCTCCGCCTTTGAAAAGTCTTTTGGAAAGGAGAGTTCTAGTGATTACCCACTTAAAGTAATCAAAAATCGAATGACGAGCCTTGGAGTAGTAGTTCAAATAATTGTGAACCAAGTAAAATAAACTTGTGTTTTTGCTTTATTTATTTCTTTTTTCTGTTGCTATAAATTTGATTTACGATAAGAAAAGAAAAAGTTTTAAAAGAGAATTTTAAAAATGATATTCAACCCCCCTCTTCTATCATTTTCTCAATCTTTCAAATGGTATCAGAGCGGGGGCATTTAGAATTAGGATAACCACCATTCAAGCATTGTCTTCTTCTTTTATTTATACGATTTTTATTTCCAATCACACCGTTTACCCAAGACCAAGTCTTGGAATAATTTATTTTTAGCTCTATTTTTGCAAGATACTGATGGCTCATCAAGAAGGCTATAGCACAGTTTATCCACTCGTATTCAATGGAGAAGACTTCAGTTATTGAAAAAGACAGATGAAGTGCTACCTAAAAATAGAGATTGACATGTGGTTCAGCATCAAGAAGGGACACACATCGGTTGATGATCTTAGAGAACCATTAGATCTAGAGAAGTGGACTTCAAACATCAAGAAAAGAGCATAAGCCAATTTTAACGCTATGAACACATTGTAATATGGACTAACCAAGTAGGAACTCAATCGAGTCAGACCCTTTGAAATTGCTAAAGAACTTTGGGACAAGTTGGTCAAACTTCACAAGGAAACCAATGATTCAAAGGTTAAAGAGATCTCTTATTAAATCAACATTTAATTGTAAAATGTAGGAAGGTGAGATCACAAGCCAACTACATACATGGATAAAGGACATAATAAATAAGTTTCATTCGATCGATCATCAAATGAAAAATTGGGATATAATCAAGCATGCATTGAAATCATTCCCCCGAAATTCTTTGTGAGCATCTACGGTAGATGCATACAAAGTTTCTAGGGATCTTTCCATTATAAAGTTAGAGGAAATATTTTGCAAGTTTGAGTTACGTGAGCATGCTAACTTGAGTCAAACTAAGAAAGGTATTACTTGTAGGGATCTTTTATGAAAAATAATAAATAAATGCAGTGGAACAAAATTGATCCCTTTAGAGATCCATATGAATGTAGTATACATGTATGATCGAGTTGTCACCTTTGTTGCGTGAACGGAATAATCTCTGTTGGATCTCTTGGACATCGGCTAGAGAGGG
The DNA here is from genome assembly GCF_044706935.1 of Curcuma longa. Lineage (NCBI taxonomy): Eukaryota > Viridiplantae > Streptophyta > Magnoliopsida > Zingiberales > Zingiberaceae > Curcuma > Curcuma longa. The sequence goes on along the minus strand of NC_133867.1, from coordinate 12,166,946 downwards.
GGGTGTGAATAGCCGGTCACACTTTTCCCTTTTCTTGCTTCGTCTTCGATTAATGCAGCGGAATGAATAATCAGAGAACACGAAGACTGGAATCAGCACGCTAACACAATGATTTACGAGGTTCAGAGATGATGCTCCTACTCCTCGACGTGTCCGTAAGGTGGACGATCCCTCGATCTTTCGGCAGATCAGACCCCGGTAACACCGGCTATATCCATTCTCCTTCTCGATGGAGGAACCTCTCCACAGCTTTGTCTCAACAGATATGAAATACAGCACAAGACAAGGAGAACTAGAATGACTCAAAAACTAGGAATCAGAAAAACAACAAGAACAACTTGCAGCTCAAGCCTGTCCCTCCAAAAAATCAGGACATTGCTCTTCTTCTTCCTCTTGCTTTGACTTTCAGATGAAGCTCAAAGTTTTTTGAAAGCGCTTGCAGAAGGATGGTGATTCCAGAGCTCAAAGAGCAAGCGTTGAGAAGAATTTGAGAACTGTTCAAAAGTTGTTCCTCAGCGTCTTTTCTATCTTCTTTATACTTCTGCTTGATTCCAGTGCTCAACGGACATCTGCCAAAAGCTGCAGCTTCCATTCCCTGCCACCCGCAGTTGCTGCCACCAGCTTGCATCCGTCGATTACCTGAAATTCTTTTTTCAGAAAGGACAGCTCGAAAGTTGCCTTGGAACTTTCATTGTTCATTTGAATTTTTCCCGCAAACTTGTCATGTATACCTGCACACTCAAGAGCAACATTAGAACATTCCAATATCAGGACAGAATATGGGAAAAACCAATGTAATCGTTATGCTCATAGTAACAGAACAACCCGATCATTTTCGGCAGTCGACCACTTGGTCGATCACCAACAATAGTAATGGGTAATTCCTTAGTCCCGAGCCTAGCTACCAAAGCGTTCTCGGACCAATCAGGTTCTGAGCCACCAAGGCTCCCTGAACACTCAGCTGAGCCACCAAGGCTCCCTGAGGAATCTGGTTCTGAGCCACCAAGGCTCCCAGAGAAATTCGGTTCAGAGCCACCAAGGCTCTCGGACTGTCCCAGGCCATCAGCACCAAGCTCCCGGCCAATCAGATTCTGCGCCACCAAGGCTCCCTGAAGAATCTGGTTCTGAGCCACCAAGGCTCCCAGAGCAATCCGATTTAGAGCCACCAAAGCTCCCGGACTATCCTGGCCATCAACACCAAGCTCACGGCCAATCAGGTTCTGAGCCACTAAGGCTCCCTGAAGAATCTGGTTATGAGCCACCAAGGCTCCCAGAGCAATCTGGTTCAGAGCCACCAAGGCTCCCGGACTATCCTGGCCATCAGCACCAAGCTCCCGGCCAATCAGGTTCTGAGCCACCAAGGCTCCCTGAAGAATCTGGTTCTGAGCCACCAAAGCTCCCAGAGCAATCCGGTTCAGAGCCACCAAGGCTCCCGAACTATCCCGTCCATCAGCACCAAGCTCCCGGCTAAGTTTCCTTCACCTCAACCCAAACCAAGCATTGAGTGGTCGACCATGTGGTCGACCACAAGGACTTGGTCGACCACGTGATCGACCACACAAGGTCTGGTTGACCACGTGGTCGACCAAGAGGACCATGGTCGACCATGTTCTTTCACGGGTAAATGTTAGGATAATTTCCAGGGTTAATTTCTCCCTCTCGCTCCTGGGTAAGCTTCTCTCTCCAAGCCAGGGTAAGCTCTCGCTCCCGGGTAAACTTCTCTCTCAAAACCAGGGTAAGCTCCTGTTCCTGGGTAAGCTTCTCTATCCAGGGTAAGCTGGCCAGGATAAACTCCTGTTCTCGGGTAAGTTTTTCTCCCGGCCAACCTTCTCTAGACTCGGGACAAACTCAACATAATCAGTTTAATCATGGCCAAGCTAGGATAACCATATCTCGGCCAGGCCAGGGTAAACGTGTAAGGTGTTCTCTTGGCCAAGGTAAAACTCTCCCGCGAAACTCACCATATAACCCTGGAACTAAACGAACTGCTCGAAAATCAGCTATCCCGGGCAAGTTGTCAATTATTACCAAGGGGTTTTGGCTAGCCTGGGTAAACTTCATCTTACCTTGCCTAGCCCAACTAGCCCGGATAAAACTAAACTTAAATCTTTTGCATTTAATCTGACTTTACTTGTCAAACAACAAAACAGACTCAAATCTGATCGGATCAGACTGCATTAATAATCTCCCCCTTTTTGTTGTTTGACAACCCCTTTAAGTTTAGCCTGGGTAGATCTTTGACAACCCGATTAGCCCGGGTAGATCTTTAACCAACTCTCCCCCTTATCTAAACAACTCTCCCCCTTTATTATGCTTAACTAACTCTTCCCCTTAAAGATTCAAGTTTAGCCCGGGTAGAACCTTTTCTAAACTTAACCAACTCTTACCCTTTGTCAAACACCAATAAGACTCGCGTTGGTGGGGAGTAGTATAAAGGTCTTCAGTAGGAGAATTAAAATCCTCCCCCTGAATCTCAGTTTCATTTTCTTCCGGACCTACTCTCTCCCCCTTAATCTCTCCTGGGTCAGACGACCCACCTAACAGGTCGACTCGGGTCAGCCAAATCAACGTATGGGTCGGGATTAATATCTTAACAGAAAAATAGTATCACAGAGAGAAAGCACAAAGTAGGAAAATGACTATATATAATCAAGCTTCCATAACAAAAGGGTGGACATAAAATGAAAACAAACATCACACAGTCCTAGCTGCTCTACTGCATATAGTCGGGAGGCGGAGGATCATCACTGGGAGGAGCACTCTGACCAACCATCCAAGACCGCATTATGTCGTACATCTCTATCTGGCGGGCCTCGAATGAGGTGAAGCAGCTCTCGAGCGAGGTATAATGTCCTCGCAACTCTGCAAAGCCTGAGTCCATGCGCTCCCCCAGAGCCTGGATCTGCGCCCATATATCTGGATCCTCCTCGTAGTCGGGGTCCGCAGCATCCTTGTCCTCGGCATCAGCCGGCTCCTTAGGATCCTCAAGAAGCTCTACTGGAGCAGCAACCTGTCGGGGCAGCTGACCTACAGCCCTGCCGTCTGTCCACTGGACTCCCCCGTGTCGAACAACTATCTTGGACTTCACAAACGATGAAAGTCCAAGTCGGAAAATTTTTTTGGTCAAGCGTTCTATCTTTCCCTGTGTGATATCTACCCCGACTAACTCTAACCACCTAGTAATGACATTCCCAAAGGGCATGTAGACTTTCTTATTCACGGGTTGACTATGATGGATAATGGAGGAGTAGACATGCTCTGCGATATCAATATCCAGACGCTGATGCAGAGCATACAGTATGAATAGATGGGGAGGTCGGATAACGGCTAGTCCTCGGGTAGTGATCGGTAGGATACAGTGGACTATGACCTTATACAGGACATAATTAGCTGCAGACATAGCCAGAGCAGGAAAGGAAGATGCAGAACCCTGAATCCTATCAGGGCGGGGACGGTGAAAGAAATGCTGATGCATGAGATCAATGGTAATATACTCAAATGGAGGTGGAAGCTCTGCGGGTAACTGGGGAAAACAAGTAAAATCTACCACTGCTAGTCGGCAGCCCAGTAATCACTAAGAATAGAGTAGGTAAACTCAAGTGATTTCTTGGCTACCCGAGTCCTAAAGTTTACCCCATTAGTGGTATGTAGGTTGTTATAAAATTCGGTCACTAAGTCAATGTTGACGTCCCTCTCACAGTAAATTAAGGAATGCAGCCGGTAGTACTCTATGATATCAAAGGTATTAGGACAGTAGTCATGCATGAATTTTTTGTCAACATACCGCGGAGTGATAGTCTCAAAGGAGTGATTGCTGAAGGATCACTCAAGGAATGCATTGGGGAATCTAGAACTAGATGGTGGTTGACACCTAGAAGGAGACGTAGGCTAAGCTCGGGAAGATCCTTCCCCCTGCCCGGCCTTGGATTTCTTCCTATGGGTGGTTACAAGCCAAAGTCGGCCACACACACGGGCAAGAAAAACACAAATACATAAGTAGATGGGTTAGTAAAACAGATAAACACCATAGGATGAAGTTGGATGATATACCGAGGTGCCATGCGCACGATGACGGCCAAGAACTCTCGGTAGCTGAGGGAGTTGTACTGGGAAGGATGGATCTTGTGCTACCACTTGGCCTGCCGAGATGAACTGGAGAAACAGCAGACCAAGCCGAGAAGGAGAAGCCCTCTTGGTAAAGTAGCTGAGGGAGATACTCAGGCTGAGAGGTAATGTACTCAGCTGTGAGAAGCCGGGAAGGAGAGAGGCTCAGCCGAGTAACAAAACACTCAACAGAGAGACACGAGCTGGCAGAGGAAAAGATTTGGTTGTGAGGAGGAAAGGTGACGGCCGAGAGGAAGAGGAGGTAGGGTTTTTTGAAGGGGAGTACCTAGAGTTAGGGTTTACCAAGGTTAAGGATGAGAGCTTGAGCGGAGCGGCTTAACGGGGGTTAGAGTTTAACTAGGGTTAGAGTTAAGCGGTGAGATGCTGTGGTCGATCACGTGGTCGACCACAAGGACATGGTCGACCACGTGGTCGACCATGGAGAGGCTGGTCGACCACGTGGTCAACCACGGAGCCTGGTCGACCACGTAGTCGACCACAAGTTCCTGGTCGACCACCTGGTCGACTAGGGCTTGGTTCCATTCCTCCTCCTAACCTCCTACTTTTCCTAAGGTTTAAACGTTTAATAAGAGTCCTAACCTCCTACTTCTCCTGAAGTTTTCTTACAACGTATAAAGATTAATCCACATTTAACAATGAAATTCCAATCAATTTATTTGATTAGAATGTATAAGCATGATCTAGGAACCAAATATACATGAATTATGCATTGGTCTTCCTCATGCTTGATTATTAGTGTATCGTCAACCTTATTATTCAAGGGATGCATAATATATTTTGAATAATTCGGTTGATCCTAACATCTCACCCTATCTCTAGAAATACAAAAGTATTTTGTTAACCCTTATAGTTTGTGTGAGATGTTCCCGGTTTCCTAAAATTTTTCCTGTTTCTCTTGTCATGTTTAAAGTCCTTAATGATCTCGGAGGAGCTTATTCTTGTGCAAGACACATACCTAATTCTCTCCTTAAATGACTGAACTCAATTTCAGGGAGAGATTTTGTGAAGATATCGGCTAGGTTAGATTTTAACTCAACATGGTTGAGCACAATATCTCCCCGAGCCACATGATCTCTAATGAAGTGATGTCTCACTTCAATGTGTTTTGTCCTAGAATGGTGGACTGGATTTTTGGTTAGATTAATTGTGCTTATGTTGTCACACAACACTTGCACACCCGTGTAGCTTAAACCATAGTCCTTCAATGTATGTATCATCCACAACAATTGTGATACACTCTCTCCCATTGCTATATATTCAGCTTCAGTTGTGGAAAGAGCAACATAATGTTGTTTCCGACTTGACCAGCTTACTAAAGCTGATCCTAAGAATTGGCAACCCCCACTTGTGCTTTTCCTATCCAACTTGCATCCGGCATAGTCAGAATCGGTATAGCCAATTAAATCAAATGACTCAGTTCGGGGGTACCACAAACCAACTCGAGTGGTGCCTTTCAGGTATCTCAGAATTCTTTTGACTGCAATCAGGTGAGATTCCTTGGCACACACTTGGTATCTTGCGCACATACCCACAGCAAATAATATGTCAGGTCTACTGGCTGTGAGGTAGAGCAGACTCCCTATCATACTCCTATACTGCTTCAGATCTACTGGTTTGTCATTTTCATCTTTGTCTAGATGAGTGCTCACGGCCATAGGAGTGCTAACTTCCCTAGAGTCATTCATTTTGAATTTTCTGAGCATCTCATGTGTATACTTGGTTTGATGCACATAAATTCCTTCTTTGGTTTGTTTGATCTCGAGTCCGAGAAAGAAAGTCAGTTCTCCCACCAGACTGATACGCCTCCCGCAAGTATACGGGCGTCGTCAAGTAATAAAAGATCGAATCCACAGGGACCGTGGAATTAATTACTATAGCTAGCACAAAAAGAGTGGAGAGAAACTTTAAGCATTGGTTTGTGTGGGGGAGATCGGAGTGTTCGAGAGTACTTTATCCTAACGTCGGAGATAGAAGTCGACTGTGACAGTAATGGGTGAAACGATCCTAGGACTTCGGACTCCTCGGGGTATTGATTGATTGACTTTGATCCTCTACCATTCCTCAATAATTGCACAATTGTAGGGACTCTAACCAAAATATCCAATTAGACCTCGTCAAGTTTCCTCGGAATAAATCATTGGTGTTCCTACGTCACTATTGTTAGATTGAGATGATTCTAGATAGCCTGGTTCAAGGCATTCCCGCTGTCACTCAGGCGCCCCAGAATACTACTAGAATCCTACCCTCTGTCACAGGGTATCTTTTTACGGACCTCACTCTAACAATAAATGACCGCTAGCTATCCCTCATAAAGACTAAGTATGATTTAAGTAATCCCTCGGAACTCGCCCGGTTCAAGACATTCTTCCTGTCACGAAGCGCCCCGGTGTACGGCCTAAGAATTCCTCAAATCACAAATAATCTCTACCCTTATAGATTTATACCACAAGCATATCATCAAATATAGCACAAACACAAATCCACAAGGCAAATGCACAAGACATATCATAGAACATGGTAGATTAACAAATCTCAAAGCACAATCATCCAATACACTCGATTTATCCTACATCCTAGAATCTAGGGAACTACTCCATATCGGGGAGTGTACAATACAAGGAAGAAGTGAAAGAATACATCCTAATCCAAAGAATCTACAAAGAAATATAGGAAATAGGACTTATCGCTGAATATCTTCCTCCTCGGACTGTAATCTCCTTGTAGATGATGCGTAGATGGATGGAGTGCCCGGACGGATGGACGGATCGTCGATTCTCGCTCCGAAATGAGGCGTCGGTGGCTCAAGACAGCTCCGGTGGCTCTCCAAGGTCTCCCCCCTTTGCTAGGGTCTCATAAGGGGCTATTTATAGCTGCTGTCCGACCTAGCAGGCACGCCCCGTCACACGGCCGTGTCTATGAGACACGGCCATGTGTGGCCGCCCAGCTCTGGAAGAGGCACGGTCGTGCCTGTGAGGCACGGCCATGTGCAGTAGCTGCTCTGTTGGGCGGCACGGCCGTGCCTGTGAGGCACGGCACGCTGCTCTGTTGGGCCACGGCGTGCCTAGAGGAGTTGTGGTTCTGTTGGAAGGCACGGTCGTGCCTGTGAGGCACGGCTGAAGGCAAACACTCCTCTGTTTCGGGGGACACGGCCGTGCCTGGGAGGCACGGCCAGCAGCAGAGACCCTTCTGTTGTGAGACACGGCCGTGCCTTTAGGGCACGGCTGGCAGTAGCTGGTCCTCTGGTGGGAGACACGGCCGTGCCTAAGAGGCACGGCCATGCCCTTGCTTGGCTCTGTGGAGGAGACACGGCCGTGTCTGAGAGACACGGCCATGTCTGGCTGCTTCAAGGGGAGGATGTTGGCACGGCCGTGCCTGTGGGGCACGGCCTAGGGCTTGTTGGTCTTCTGTTTGTAGGCACGCCCGTGCCCTTTGAAGCACGGTCCAGGAGGCTAGTAGACACGGCCGTGCCTATGAGGCACGGCCCTGTCTTGCCTTGTCTTCAATGGTTCTTCCGTTTCGCCTATTTTGCTCCGTTCTCCATCCTGAAACACATAAATACAAGAGCAGTCCTCCGAACTAGGAAATGTAGAATATGATGCCTAATGCACAAATAAGGGATGCAATGCACGCAAGATATAACAATAAAACCAGAAAGATGTGCAAATAAAGCATAAATACAAGTATCAACCCTACGCACATCACACCCCCAAACTTAAACATTTGCTTGTCCTCAAGCAAAAACCTAGCGTCTAGATTCAGATTAACTAATGCAAGCAACATAGATATCAATAGTACATCAATCTAATCTTATCAAACACAAGCAATGGTAAGCATGATATTTGAAGTCATTAAAACATGGCCTAAAAATAGTTCTCCGTGCTAAGTGCAAAAGTGACCTAAATCTAATTGGTATCAAAATCCTTACTTCTAGTCAAGTCGTCATGCTACCGAATTCCTAAATGTTCCCGGCCCTAGACACTTACCTGCCACAGGCTTGGTTCATATCTTCCATTGCACAAGGTCTCAAAGGATTGCCTCAAAATCAACGGAATCAAATTATTTATTTCCCCAATAACCGTTTTTGGTCTCAAAGGGGTAAATGAAACGTTTTCACTCTCGAAACTATTTTTTTCATCCTTTAGTTTATATGTTTTGATTTGCAATGTATTTACATTATTGTAAATAGTAGTTTTTTTTAAGGATGTAAGATTTTTCCAAAAGAGCTTTACATGATTTGAGTTGGTCCAGTAACCAAAATGCAATGGAAGATCACTGATAAGCCCTAAACTAGGTGTCACGATAAGGCTTCAAATTAGAATTTATAATCGAAAACCCTAAGCTCACAAACAAATGTAATATAAGGGCCACGAGTCTTATTTTTCCAAGGACTAGTAGAGAGTTTATCTGAATCAAGCTAAGATGTCGTTATTTTTGGGGTTTTCTATGTAAATGGGGGTTTTGGTGTTTTTCAAATAAAATGTAATGAGAATTCAATGTGTTAATGACAAATGCATGAAACCAAGCAATAAAACCTAAACTAGCTAACAATGAAACTTATCATTCCCTAATTATGAAATGCAAGAGTTAAAATACTTAGATTGCAAGAAATCAAAAGCTAAAGCTAAAGAACCCTAAATCAGCAACATGAGATTATTCTTAAGTAATGCAATTAACTAAATGCAAGACAACAATTGAATCTATCTTATCAAATGCAATTAACTAACAACAATGTATAAAACTAATTGAGCTAACCATCTGATACAAGATGCAGTTAAATCTGATACGGAACAGTATGAAATGGAACAGTAATAAGTTCTAAAGAAGCAGATGCAAAGTTAACCTGAAATTTGCAAGTATCAGAAATAGGAACTACAACTAAACAATCACTAAATCACTCCAGAACAAAATTTAAGAAATCAGAAATCAGAATGAATTCAACAATTGAAAATCAGAACTGAGTATCAATCAACTGTTGGTGCAAGATGCACTAAGATCTTGCCTAAGAGTTTCGATGTTTGACAATACACCTAAGTCTGGTCAGTTTGACCAAGGGTTGATCCAAACAGGACGTGATGTTTGGATATGTGGAAGTGAGTAAGAAGATCTAGTCGGTTAGACTAGACAGTGGAAGTCCTAATCTGGAAGATTGGGCAAGGGAAGTCCTGGTGAGAGAAGCTGGGCAAGATAAAGTCCTAGTTGTAGGCTAGGCAAAGGGAAGTCCTGATTTGGAGGATCAGGCGGAAGTCTTGGCAGAGTCAACGTGCACTAGGCAAAGACCTGGACTTGGTCAGGAGGACCAAGTTGCGGAAGGTTGGACTTGGTAAGGAGGATCAAGTTGCAGCGGAGGACTGGACTGATCAGAAGGATCAGTTGCAGTCAAGTAGAAGAGTGGACTGATCAGGAGGATCAATTGCATTCCAAGTCCTGGGGGGCAACGACAGAGCCGAGCACAAGTCCAATAAGTCTGGGTGACTTGGTTGGCACAAATTCTCCAGAATGGAGTGGGTCAGACTAACCTAGGATTTTGGGAGAAATCTGAAGTTAGACTCACAAGGTAAAGTTAGGTTTGCTTCTTTGTATGCATGCTGATTTTTTCAGAAATCATAATGTAGGCTGAACTTCAAAAGGCCATAACTTTTGACTCGGATCTCAAAACGAGACAAACTTAAATGCGTTGGAAAGCTCTTTCAGAGATCTACAAAAAATATTTTTTGAGTTTTTTCGAATTCAGGCTGGAGTCAACCCAGAATGCCACTTGAGTCGACTCAGGCAGCAGATAACGATAAGGATCAAGTTTTATCGCTGGAGTCGACCCAGGAGCAGTATAAAAGAGCATCAACGTGCAAAAGCCACTCATTCAAGTCAATTAACCTCCTTGCTCAATTAGAGGTGCTTCTGAACGTGAACGGGGCCAGACGCTTGCAACCGGGGAAGATCCAGGAGGAGTACGCGGTGCTCGGACTTCCAGATCGGCTGCGTTTTGTTTGGTCATTTCTTTCTTACTTATTCTTGTTATTACGTTTGTATTGTTATCTTTGGACTGTAAGACGGGTTCCTCCGCCTCTGAACACGATTCAGAAAGGAGACCATTAGTGGACGGGCGCCTCCCGTGATTAGGCCTTGGACGTACTAACCCTGGGGGGTTAGGAACCAAGTAAAAATCCCGCATGTCCCCTTGCATTTATTTCTAATCCGCTGCTTAGTGTTTTTAGTTAATCGAACGATTTCGACAAAAATCCATACGCGTTATTCACCCCCCCTCTAGCGCGTATCCCGATCCTACATCAACATGTATCAGAACAAAAGTATAGAAATGAAACTGCAGAAATGAAAAGAACAGAACAGGAATCTCGGTTTCTTCCCTTCACAATCCCAATCCAATCTAGTCGTCACACTAGATCTGGTCTATGATCAGAATTTCAGGAAAACAATGCCAATTCTCAGCTCAATTTCATCTAAATTGCATCTGATCAGCCACAGAAACCCTCCGTGATGAAGCAGAACAGAGACAATCAAGAATCTGAGCATCAAGCTGTGATTCTTCAAATCTCTGGTAAGTTAAAGCTCAGGAAACTTCAATAGCCTTCGACGAACCCCATCCGATGACCATGGTAGCTCCGATCAGCCTGGATTTGAAGATTACAGCCGAAATTTGATCGCGGATTAGAAACTCGGAAGAAACCTCCTCAATGGTTCTGATCGCAATTCATGCCGAACTGATGGTTGAATCGCTTCCTAGAATCTGGAGTTTGGATTGGAAGAAGAAGAACCCGAAGATCCTACGCTAAACCTAAGAAAAACAACGAAGAAAAATGTCGCGGGGACGAAGTTGCTACAGTGTACAGGAGTCACGATTTTAAGCTACAGTGTTTCTTCTCTTTATAACGTGGATTTGAATTCAGCCGGTTCACTCCAATTTAAACCCGGTTCAGCTCCGGTTTGGATCCGGTTCAACTCCAATTAAGCTTGGTTCAGCTCCAATTCAACTCCGGTTTGACTCGAATTCAAATGGGTTCAACTCAAATCAACTTGAATCTTGATCATGATGTATAGGTCAACAGAATTTATCAATCTTGGCTTGACTTGATCCTAATTAGCTTGACCATGGTTCCACTCGAGTCCTACAAAGATTAAAATCAATTAATACCAAATTAACCATCAAAATTATAGAAATTAAATCAATAATCCAATTATACCACATACCACAAATGCAATCAAATTATATCGATTAAACACTTAATTGTTCACACAAAAACCCAAATTGAACCAACAAAATACCATAAAACCCTGGCTTATCAATCACCATGGAAACACTAGTACTAAACAGGTCTCATGAATCATGACTAAGTTCAGAAATCTATCAACCTCCTAGATTAGGTATAAGTGTAAGAGATCCTAAGACCAGGCCAAGTCTCAACTCATTCAAGATATCATAGCTCACTTCCTACTTATGAAGATAAGAAAAGATATAGTCTAGGATATCAATTACTAGCATCAATCATCTTCATCTTAACAAGTGTTACTGTTTTTACATAAGGACAAACATAGAGTTTCTTGGTGACTAATGACATGTTATCTATCGTGCATAAAGCAAATTTCGAAACAAATTTCATAAACAAATTTTAAAGCAAATTTCAATGCAAATTGCGAAAGCAAATTTCAAAGCAAATTACGAAAGCAAATTGCGAAAGCAAATTTCAAAGGTAAATTTCAAAGCAAATTGCAAACTAAATAATGAAAGCAAAGTTCAAAGTAAATTGCAAGATATTTACACTATTCATATTTTTTTTTAGATCCCCCAGACTTGAATTTTTCTACCTCCTTTCGTAATCTGGAGGATGTGGTGGAGGACGAGTCCCAAGAGAAAAATTAGGAAGTCTAGGTAAGTTGCCTAATCTTTCATGGTACTGATAAAGTGCGGCAACTTGTTGGCGAGTTGATTCCATGGACTTCCTAAATTCCTCTTCCTTATTCCACTCCTCATATTAGTGACCCACGAACTCGTTCACCCTAGAATAGAACTCATCTGCCCTGGCATAATGACCCTGTATCTCCTGGTTCTGCTCCCGAGTCATTGCACTATAATCCCCCAATTGACGTTGGTATGATGAGTGCTCTTCATGGAGCGTACCCAAGGCGATACGGAATTCTGAAAAATCGTAGGCTGAGCCTGCCCCACCATATGCAAAAAATTGCCTTGCAGGCTCAGTCTTAGGGTGAGATAGTTCATGGTAAGTTGTTTCTTGGTGAACCGAAGTCTCGTGGGTGTGTTCTAGTTCTGGTTCATGAGAGGAGGGGGAACGACTAGGCACTGGGGCATGTAAAATCCAGTTCTCGGCCTTTCTAATTGTAGTTCTCGGGTGAGGTAATGGAAAAGGAAATCAATTTGGTAAACAAAATCCATACCCACTTTCAATTTTAACTATCATCTTCATCGCTAGGCAAGTGTCAATATCAATCTTAGTGTTGCCTAAAACAACCTCTGACTTATCCAATTCACAACCAACGGCTAAAGCGATGACAGTGATAAGGCCTCCTATGACTATTACCCCAGTAGAAGATTTGGAGATTTTGACCAAGTTTTGTAAAAAGTGAAACCCTGTATTAAATTTGACTTGATGCAACATTGCCCAGATACAATAAAGTACTAACTGTTGATGCAGTCTGACCCTAGTCAGACCCGAGTCAGACCTGAGTCTGTTTTGTTGTTTGACAAAGTACAGTCAGATTAAAAGGATTTAAGTTTAGTCTTACCCGGACTAGTTGGGCTAGGCGAGTCAAGTTGAAGGTAAAGGCACTACCATGAGTTAACTTGATTTCCCATAACATGGAACCATGTTTTAACGATTTATAACAAGTTGTAATAAATTGTTATAAGTTTATTAATTGTAAACATGAAAACATGAAATCACGTTTGAATGCATTATAACAAATAAAATTATTATTTATTTATTTAGAAAATCAAAATCTTGGTCGACCACGTGGTCGATCAGCTTGGTTTGGTCGATCACGTGATCGACCAGGTACATTGTGATAGCGCCTTCTTGACCGGGGAGATACTCCGCTTGGCCGGGGAATTACTACCCGGGAAAATAGTATCTTGGCCAGGAAAGTATCAGGTTTACCCGGGAAGAACTTCATCCTAGTCTAGAGTAGGTTGGCCGGGAAAAAGAGAAGTGAAGAAGAGAAGTAATGTCTGGAGAAGAGTTTCTCGGCCGAAAGCAACAAACTTGACCGGGAACTCGACCAGGAGAAATAAGATCTTGCCCGGGAGAGATATTTCCTAAGTAGTTCGTTTAAGCCCCGGGCTATATGATGAGTTTCCCGGGCAAGAAAACATTCGAGGAAAGTCCCGGGAGAGATGGTTTTAGCTAAGCAGGGGGAATATCGGACTTACCCGGGAGAGGGTTACACTGGTAAGCTTTTGCCCAGGAGAAGTCAGATCATGCCCGGGAAAACATCTTCTTGGCCGGGAAAAATAAGATCTTGCCCGGGAAAGGAGATTACTTACTCGAGAGAAATGAGACCGGGAGAGAACATATACTTAGTATTTATTTCTTTAACTTGTCAAAGGGTGAGATTTATTCGTTAAATCAATAGGTCTGATGAGTTGGGAGATAATACTATGTATATGGTGTGTTGTTGATTATAGAAGGAATCTGTGTCCTAATTATTTAGGCTGATGATACCCCCTTGAGGAGCTCATAAGGATTATCATGTAAACCCTGCAGGTGGACTTAGTCCGCATGATAATAAAGTTGAGTGGTACTACTCTCGGAAATAGAAGTTAATTAATTGAGTTATCAGTAATTCAATTCATTGACGGACATACGATATCTTAAACACAGGGAGATTAATGCACTCATAATAAGAAGGAGCCCATATTGTAATATGGGATTGGTGTGGTAGTTCAATAATAACCCTTTAGTGGTATGAGTTATTATTGATGAACTTGAGTTGGGTGTTCAGGCTGAACACAAGAAGCCCAAGCCCATCAGGAGGCCTAAACCAATTCCTCCTCTAGGTCCCTGTTGTAGCCTCTGGATAAAGTCTTGTATCCATCCAATAGAATTTTTGTTAATTCTGTTATCCAGCAGAATTATGTTAATTTTGTTATCCAATAAAATTCTGTTAATTCTGTTATCCAACAGAATTATGTTAATTTTATTATCCAATAAAATTCTGTAGTTTTTTCCTAAACTTCCTAAGGAGAAAAGGCTATAAAAGAAGAGGAGAGGGGCAGCTAAAGAATATCTTGTGATCTTGGTTCTTGCTAGGGTCAGCGCCCATCTCTTTGTTCTTCTTTACCTAGGGTCGGCGCCACTCTCTAGCTCTCCCTTGTGTTCTCTTCATCTAAGGTCGACGCCCCCTTTGGTGTCTCCCCTTGGTTCTCTTCTCTAGCTAGGGCCGGCCTTCCTTGTCCAAGAATCATCTTGGTGGTCGCCGGTTTGGAGAGGAAGAGAGGAAAAGAAGAAGCGAGGAAGAAGAGAGGAAGAGAGGTGCCCCTTTGCCTTGGTTCTCCTTTGGTAGCCGGCGGCTTGGAAGCAAGAAGGAAGAGGGTGGTTTCTCTTGGTAGATCGTCGTCCACACGACGTCCAAGAAGAGGAGAGGAATACAACAGAAGATCAAGAGGTCTTCGAGTACAAACATCTTCTATACATTCTACAAAGGAAAGGTACAACTAATTTATTTATTCCGCTGCATAAGTTGTTTTTCTTTGTATGGATCCTGAATACCAACACAAGAGTTCCATCGATCTTATGCTTCGATTAAGGTGTGCTTCGATCGGTCAAGAACTTGCTTGATCGATCAAGCACATGTCTGATCGAAGATGTAGGTTGCTTGGAAAGGTTCCGTCCCTATAAAATTTTTGTTTGGCAGAAATTGAATAGGACGGAATTACAGGCACCTTCAATAATGACAATCATTCTAAATGAGGATTTAATAGAGAAAATTTACATGAAATAACTTGGGGGATTTTCTATGTTAAGACATGAAAATAAGATTTGTAGATTGGTGAAGTCATATATGACTTGAAATAAGCTCCAAAGCAGTGGCATGAAATATTTGATAATGTTATGAAGGAAAATGAATTTAAAATCAATGAATGTGATAAATATATCTACATGAAAGACATAGGAAATGACTATGTCATTTTATGTCTTTATATCGACGACATACTTATCATTAGGAGTAATGATAAGATAATCAAATCCACTAAAGATATATTGAACTCAAGATTTGACATGAAAGATATATGCCTAACTAATGTGATTTTAGGAATAAAGATTCTTAAAATATCAGAAGTACTTGTTCTGAGTTGGTCCCATTATATCAATAAGATTCTTGAGAAATTCACTAAAGATGATATTGCGTTGACACGGACTATGATAGATATGACTCAATATCTATCGAAAAATCATGGAGAGAGTATATCTTAAATAGAATACTCTAGAGTAATTAGAAGTCTAATGTACTTGATGAGTTATACACAATCAGACTTAGCATAGGCAATGAGTGAACTGGTTAGATACATGAGTAATCCTGATGTTAAGAATTAGAAAGGGATAACGAGAGTATTGATGTACTTAATGTATACTCATAGTTATGGACACTATATGAGATATCCTGTTGTAATCAAAGGATACAATGATAAAAAGATTCTAAGTTTATGAGTGGATATATATTTGCTTTAGAAGGTGCAACCATTGCATGAAAATCTTCTAAACAAACTGTAATAACCAGATCCACTATAGAATCTGAGTTTATAGCTCTTAACAAATGTGGTGAAGAAGTTTAATGACTATGATAATTTTTAAAAGATGTTCTTAGATGACTGAAACATGTGTCAACAATATGTATACATTGTGATAATCAATCGGTAATTGATTAGACATAGAGTTATCTATATAATGGTAAGTCTAAACATATACATCATAGATATAATATCATTAGACATCTACTCTCAATGGGAGTTATCACTGTTGATTATGTAAAGTTAAATAATAACCTAACAGATCTACTAACCAAAATGTTAAACAACGAGTTAGTTGCAAGTTTATTATGAAGAATGAGCTTGATGTCAATAGAAAAAATTGGTGCCAAGGAAACCTAATCTGTACAGATTGGAGATCCCAAGAACTATGTTCGAATGAATAACCTAACTACACCGACTAAATAGTTCATTGTGAGGGAATGACCCAAAGGATCAGTGAAAGGATGAAGGTCAAGTATGCGACTTTTAATAATTTGATGGAGTAATATAAAATACTCTTGAGAGATCACTTATGTGAAAATAATAAGATTGCTTCGAAGAGAATTAAAGACACAATTCTTAGAACTTCTCACAGAATTAGACATATTCATGATCGAGAATAAACACACCCATGAGAATTGAGTTGTATTAGGGAAAGTCATGGGTAAGATATATCAATGCTTATATAAACAGCAGAACAGTTTAAAGATATCATGTCTACTGTCAACCAATAAGCAAATATATTTTCACAAGGGAAGGTTCAAAGGGTAATACCTACCTATCCTATACATGAATAAACTATTGAATGCTATCACATACTCTGTTTTCATTCATGTGGGGGGATTATTGAAAATAATGTGAATGAAAAAGTGGTGGATGGGAGGAGACTCCATTGTGAATGAGACTTTAGTCCCACATTGAAAGTTTCATGGCAATGAGATTGGTTTATAATGTATCACAACCATTGAAGTTGTGAACATATGCATGGGGGAAGACTCTTTCACATGTGCCTGCGTAAGGGATACAAATCTAGGACCCAAATTACATTAGACCAAAGGTGACTTGAGGTTGAATGTTAGACAGGTCGGGATAAAATTTACCCAAGTGAATGAACTAATATTTTGTCATTTGAGTCAGTATTTTGCTTGCTCAAGTATAAACGGATGAATTAATTACTGATAATGGAGAATTCGTAACCGTCGAGTGAAACAACCAACCATTAATGGTTGATGGTTGACATTTTTATAGCTGAGCGAGTAATGTCCTTTATTCCAGTTATTGTTGCCTCCTATATAAAGAGGCTACGATATGGACAAAGCAAGAGTAAAAGCAATAATAAAAAATCCATCCATTTCGTCCCCTAATTCTTCTTCCTCTTTGCCATGCATTTCCATTCTGTAGAATCATCGTGATAGTGTTCGGGTACCTATTCGCCACGATTGACCCATGCATGTGTTGGCGTTCCGGAGGCTTCTATCCACTCTGAAAAGCATAGAACTCCACAGGACAAAAAATTTTCCCACCTGTATCAATTGACAAAGTCTACAAAGAAGACCAAGTCAATTGATAGCATTCTAAATTACTAACTACGGTTAAAAATCCATGATAATAAAATGCGGAAATTAAATCATACCAGAACCTTATAGAAGACCTCAGAATCTTCTGCCTATCTTCTTCCCGGATGTTGTGTGGGCAACGAACCTTCTTCACCGAATGAAGCTTGGATCACCTTGCCTTCTTCTTGATGCATTTCCATTGGCCAAAGAAGAAGAGAAAGGAAGAACAACGAAATCGATTTGATATCGTAATCATCGTGATACAAGTGGGTCTGATTTGTATTTGTTTCGGGTACAAGGACTTGGCTTTAAAATCGTTTCGCGCCGGCCACCTCAAGAGGGGTTGACCCAACTGCATGTGTTGGCGTTTCACCTCGTGAACCGGGTTTTACATTTAAAGAGAAATAAAACCAAACCGAAGAGATCTCGTCCATCGGACGCAACTTAATCTCATCTAACGGTTCTAATATAATCTCTTTTAATGCAACTTATTAACTACGATCCAACGGATGCAACTTGATCTAATCCCATGGATACAAGTTGATCTATCCACTCTTATCCTGCGATTGAGAACCAATTATTTCATATAAAATGTCTTTATACTACAAAGGGACCTTGAGGAGGTATTGGATCTATGGGTTTCGGATCCCGTATTCAAACCCGAATACACACCTACATCCATCAATAACGATCCATTCCACTAGTCATTATTGCACTACCAATCCAATCCTCAAATTGCATTATCCTAACAGCATGGTGGTGACCTCGATCATCCATTATATCTTTGGAATAGACATCCCACGTAACTTCGAAGCACTATCGAAGGGGACGAATCTATTTTAAGGAAACTATGTCAAACATTTTCTTTCTTGACTTGAAATCGCTGTCTTGACTCGATATAGTGATCCACTTGGGCTTGGAAAATATTCGACAATCGGATAATTAGTTTCTCGACTCGACTTTCTTGACTTTGCATTCGACAGCTTGGTAGCACTCGACGTTGATCTAGAGGCAATTGGCTTCCACTTAGAAGCACTTGACGACTTGGTAGGTCGGGCACTCGATCGACTTGATTGACTGGTACTTTACTGACCTCACACTTCACGACTCGGTAGCTTGACTCTCGGTTTCCCATTCGGGCTCGGGAAGCACTTGGGTCACTCAGACATTGCGATGCTTATAACCACTTGGGAGCACTCAGTTTTGCTTTGTGACATTTCACTCAAACTTGAGAAGTCTCCTAAGAAGCCCAACAGAAGGCGACTTCCCACTTAGGGATGAGAAGCACTTGGGAGCAGTCCAATGACATCTCACTCGAATTCGAGAAGTCTCCTCGGGAGCCCAACAGAAAGTGACTTCCCACTCAAGGACTAGAAGCACTTGGGAGCAACCTAACGATTTTCCACTCAGACTCAGAAAGCACTCAGAGCAACTCATTAGAACTAGGAGCTAGCCTAACAGGGTGAGATTATTCGCTCAGATTATTTTGTAGATAAGTCAGAAATTGATTTATAATTTCAATTCAATAAAATTTTCTTATAACTTTGATAATAATCATGTGGAATAAATTTCAACACATGATCCATCTCCACGTCATAACTTTGGTATGATAAATATAAGATATAAATATGCTAATCTAAATTCTTTAGAAGAAAATACGTAGGCAAAAAGTTCTAACTTAAATAACAAACATAATTTATTTTTTAAATTCTAATATTAAAATTTAACAATTATGTATATGAAATTTGAGATGAAAGATTAACAATTAAATTATTTGGATGTATGTAATATTTAAATTATATTATACTTTTTATTGTGTTAAAAATTAAATCAACGATATAAATTATAATATTATAAATATTTAGTTGATAAAGTTTAACTTTATTGATCTATTCAGCCTAAGTCTTACTCATAATCTTTTAGGATTAACAATTATAGTACATTAAACTTGTTTTTTTTATTTTTAATAAAAAAATTCTATTTTTTTTAATAAAAGGGAAAGGTAAACTCCGTAAATACTCCCAGAAGCCGATTGCAGACCAATATTTGCACTCCGCCGCCTGAATCCTCATTTATTTTATTCGACACGGCGAATTGGTCCTCTCTCACCGCCGCTGATCTCTTTCTTTAACAGTCGTCTCACGGCGGATCTTCTCTGCGCTGAATTCCACTTTGCTCCTCTCGGTTACTCAGGGATACTCTTCCTCAACACGCCCTTCGCCCTTCGCCCTTCGCCCTTCGCCTTCGCCTTCGCCTTCGCCTTCGCAATCTCATAAAGGTTTTTTTTTCTTCCATTTATCCCTCGTTACTCTCCAAATCATGCATCTTTATCTATATTTTCCTCATTGTTAATCGTTTATCGGAGCCTCTTTTGAAGCCTCTTTCCGAGATTTGATCTTTTAGTTTGCTTCGTGAGAGTTGTATATATATATGTCTTGAAATTATTTTAGTGAACAGTTTTGTTATGTTCAATAAACAATTTGGTAGAGTTTTGCATGATGCCAGTTATCTTTCGCCATATTACCATCTCGATCTGGTTCCTTATTTACATTACTTGTTGGGATCTGCCTGTAAATTCATAGCAAGCCTGAGGTTCTAAATTGATCGTATGGATCTTAGGTAAGATTTGTAGAGACTTGCACATATGATACAAATATTATCATTCAAATCACAAATGTTATTCAATTCATTATTCATTTTTGATGCAACCTTATGCTAATACTTTGTAGACTCACATGACCATGCTGCAATAACAAATATCACATGTAGAAAACATTTGGGGTAAAAGTAAAAAAGACGCCCTTGTTTTACCGAATCACTATGTTGATTTTTATCAAAAGGGCACCCACCCCCTTGTAAAATGATATAATTATCCTCCAATACTGTTTTATTTCCTTTCTAAATCCTAAATTGGTCAGATATGTTGTAGCAGCTATGAAGCCGCAACTACTACAATTGAGCTGCCCCACAGTTGTAGCAGCTATGGTTTCGCAGCTACTATATAGTTGTAGTAGCTATGGTTTTGTAATTGCTACATAGTTGTAGCAATTATGGTTTCGTAATTGCTACAATATGGAAAAAAAATTTGGGCAAAAGTGAAAAGGGCGTTCCTTTTGACCAAAATTGTTTGGAGCCTCCAAAAAGGCTTTAAATGATATTTTTTTAGCCTAAAACTTGGCCATTATAGGTTATGTCCTGTAATTAATTGTAGATCTTTGAACGAGCTTCGATTTGATATATTGTGCGTCCCGTGGTTCAACCTGAGTCAAAAGTTATTATTTTTCAAAGTTTAAGATGTAACATTCACGTTGTAGCAGCTATGAAATCATAGCTGCTATAATTGTGTAGTAGCTACGAAATTGTAGCTACTATAACTGTGTGAAAGCATAGTTGTAGCAACTATAACTGTGTGAAAGCATAGTTGTAGCAACTACGAAATCGTAACTACTATACAATTGTAACAACTGTATAGGTTCGTAGTTATAACATGAATATTAAACCCTAAACTTTGAGAGATCATAACTTTTGATTCAGATTGAACCAAAGCTTGTTCAGAAATCTACAACTTGTTACATGACATAATCCGTATTGGGCAGGTTCCATGTTAAAAAAACATTGTTTAAACCTTTTTTGGAGGCTCGAAACAATTTCAATCAAAGGGGCACCCTTTTGACTTTTGTCTAATTTTTTTTTCATGTTGTAGTAGCTACGGAACCGTATCTGCTACAACTGTGTAACAGCTCAGTTGTAGTAGCTACGAAACCGTCGCTGCTACAACTGAGCTGTATTTCGTAGCTGCTATAACTGTGTAACAGCTACGACTTCATTGTTGCTATAACGCACTGGATCAGTTCAAGATTTAGGTGGGAGATGAATAATATTGGAGGATAGTTGTGTCAGTTTACAAGGGCGCGGGGCGTCATTTTGATTAAAAATCAGCATAGAGCGCATTATTGACGATTCAGTAAAAAAGGAAACTTTTTTGACTTTTGCTCAAATATTTGGGTGTCTGTGTCCTTGTTTTCATTCTCACATGTTCTTTTTATCATTTTTTATAGGTAAAGGAGGTTGTCTCAGCAGATCTTGGGTAGGCTCATGGCGAATTTTCGTTCTGTTCTATTGGGGTAAGTGACACTACACTTACATTCAATTATTTCAATGCAAACAATTACAAGGTTCAATTATTTTTGATAAATATTTAGTTACTGCTAGGAAGGTAGAATGGGTCTATTAGCTAAGTCAATGTGTTATTATTATTCCTTTTATGTTAGGTGCAAAACCCACTATTTTTGATACAGTGGGACTACAAATTCTACATTAAATTATCAGTGTTGGTATCTCCTTGAGATACTCCTTTTCCCTTCTTTCCTTTCTTGTCACGATATCACTAACTACAACATTCCATCCCATAGTATGCATGATGGTAGGGGTGGAAAACACATGATTCACCAAGAGAAGCTTTGTATTCTAACTTCAGAAAGTTGTGGAGAGCTCTATATTCCACCTTCACCAGTTTTATACCATCCATCACAAGTCTACGACACTTCGGCACCAAAAAATGCCAACCAACTTCAATGCCAATCCTCTCTGCCGCACAACTACTCTAGTGTCTCTCAATAGAACTCAACCTTACACATGACGGATCAAACTTTTACATGGCAATAGTGATATACTACTGACATAAAAGATCGTAAAACTTTTCTTATTTTTATGCTGTGAAATCTAACACAAGTGCCTTAAACAATTTATTAGCTACTACATTCAATTGGTTGTTTCTTGATCTGATGTCCCATTGCATAGAAGCACCTAGCTCTGAAGGGGTCTCTCAGAGCAGAGCAAGTGTTGGATGTTGCTTTTGTAAATCTGTCCCATGGGTCATGATGACATGTATGCATGATTTAAAAGAGAAATAAGTTGTATGATCTTAAAAAACTGCAGATTTTCAACCACAAACTCATTCAACTTGAGCCTAGGATAATGCTGATAATTTCAACATATTACTCCAATTAATACTTTGTTTATCTTAAATAACATAGAGTTGTCTATTTCCTAAGTCAAAATTTTCATTGTTATTCCTTTTATTTAGAGTGCAAAAGTCTATATATAGCATAGTTGTAATTCAGGAGGTTATGAATTAAATTCCTGATCGGATATGTCTTAAGAGTATTCTTTTCCCCTTGTTTTTCCTTGTTGTGAGATGCTGTCTCACTCTCACATTTGTTAGTTATGATGAGTCGATTTATGTGAATAATCAGATAAGACATTTTTTATGTTATTTTATTTATAGACACCTATAAACAACAACTTCAGCTGTTTGTCTTCAATCTTTTTTTATTTGTTTGTAAATGGTGATAAAATGTCTTTAGTTTCAGTTTTCTGAAATAAATATCTTATGGTGCTAGTTTTTTATTAATAGTTGTTTGACCATATTTTGAAGAGATAAAAGTTGAATAGGAAGATGAATTGAAAAATGTGCTTTTACTATATTGAAATAGATTTAGATTTCCAAAAATTTGAGTACAACTGTGAGAAGCTAAGAGATATTTGTTTTGAAAGTTTCTGACTGTTGAGAAGCGAGCTGAGGGAAGTTGTATGCATATGAAATAAGGGTGGAGGCTTTTTGTAACTGTGTATATTCTCTTATGACTGAAAATTATTGTTGGATTTTTATCACTTGGCTAGTTTCCCATACCAACCTGTACACATGATTCACACACAAAAACACACGGTAAAGGGTGGTCCATGTGTGAATGTTTGTGATGCAACACAAACAGATATAATGAATGTTGGAAGGTTTGCAGAGTAGAAATCTAGGATTAAGTGGTAAAAT
Organism: Curcuma longa; assembly: GCF_044706935.1. Lineage (NCBI taxonomy): Eukaryota > Viridiplantae > Streptophyta > Magnoliopsida > Zingiberales > Zingiberaceae > Curcuma > Curcuma longa. The sequence continues at coordinate 12,143,680 of NC_133867.1, read as the reverse complement.
ATTGTAGAGAGATTGTAAAAGCTTAGGTATCACACGTAAGGGTTCTCAGGCATTACACCATGGGAGATTGCATCACACAATTTAAGAGAACTCTCAAGAAACTCAAAATCTATTTCATATCCTAGCATTACAATAGTATACATATTTATACTAGTAGATGGACTCATCAAAAACATAAAGGACTCATAAAGACACATAAGAAACATGAAAGACTCATAAAAATGTTACAATATTCCAAGCATGGGAGTTAATGCAGATTGGAATTGTTGGACATTTAAAGCTGACTTTTTGACTTCAACCCTTTGGAATTGATGAACTTTATATCATTTCTCAAGTAGGTTTTTCATCTTCCAAGGTATGCAAAATTAATAGTTGTGTTTTAGAATTCTTTTTCTGCATTTATAAACTTTTAATGGAGATTGCCACTTGTCTCCATAAACTCTTCCTAGGTGAGAAAAACTTGTACTCGACGAGTTAAAAACATAGAATCTTTCATAATGATCTCAATTCAGCTATTGAAATTCATCATCAATAATCCATGTGCATTCAGAAAGGGGTCGTGCCTTCCATTTGACAAGATACTTTTGATAATTGCCTTCCTTTTCTGATATAACCTGGTGATCATTTACATCTTCAATTTCTTCTTTCAATATTTGAACTGATGGCAAACGAGCATTATGTTCATTACATGCCATAACATCTTCATGTTTAGAATATAAGGCGAGATCCTCAATGTTGAAGATATTGCTAATATCTATGTCTGCTAGTAGATCAAGGACATAAATATTAGAGCATATATTTTTTAAAAATTTTAAAGGGACTAACATTCCTAGAATGAAATTTCTTATAAAACACTTTTGGTTATCGTTCTAGCCTTATACTAACCATAACCATATCACCTTTCTTAAATTCAGCTAATTTTCTTTTCAAATCAGCATGTGATCTATATCTTTCATTGGTTAGAGCAATTTTCGTCTAACCATTATGTATATCTTACCATCATGTATATCTTGTATGTGCTTGCTAAAAGCATCTGCTTCAGCACATGGTCTTGTCTCCAATAGTAAAAGAATCAATTCAATTGGCTTTCTAGGAAGCATATTTGTAATAATTTCAAATGAGTTGCATCTGGTGGATCTATTCACCGAACTATTATATGCAAACTTGGCCATAGGAAGAATTTGATCCCATGTGATAACATGATTTCCAACCAGGCAACGAAGTAAATCACCCAAACTATTATTGAATATCTCTATCTATCCATCTGTTTAAGGGTGGAAAGAAGAAGAAAACTTCAGCTTTGTATTCATTAACTTCCATAAGGTTTACTCGAAGAAACCATTGTTAATGGCAACCCATGAAGACAAATACCTTCCTCGAAGAAAAGTTTAGCAATGCGAACATCTGAAATTTTTGAGCATGGAATGAAGTGAGTCATTTTTGAAAATTGATCCACCACCACAAATATAGAGTCATGTCCTCTAATCATTCTAGGCAAACCAAGCACAAAATTCATGCTTAGATCTTGTCGTAGTTTGTGTGGCATAGACAGTGGCGTATAAAAAAAAGTATTTTTCTTCCTTCCTTTGGATAATTGGCATGTGCGACACCGAGAGACAATTTTAGCCACATTCTTTTTAAGACTAAGCCAATAGAAACTATTTTGAACCATAGCAATAATTTTATCCCTTCCAAAATGACTTTCTATGTCTCCAGCATGTAATTTCCATGCCATTTGTTCACGAAGAAAAGTATTCAGTAAACAAAGTTGGGTTCCTTTAAAGAGATAATCATTATGTAGTGAAAAATATGGGAATTCTCCATGAAGTCCAGCAATCAAAGCAGCAAATATATTGTTGAAATCTTTGCACAAAGGGTAGTCTTGCTTGAGTTGCTCAAATCTGACCACTTGTACGACCATATAAGAAAGAATATATACCACTCTGCTAAGTTCATTAGCTACTTTGTTTTCAACATCGGATTTGTGTTTAATTACGTAGGTATATTCTTACAAGAAAGAGACCCATTTCTCATATCGATTACTTAGTTTTTGTTGAGAGTTGATGTATTGAAGAGCTTGGTGATCAGAATATAGAACAAATTCTTGTGGAAGGAGGTAGTGTTGCCAATAACACAAAGCTTGAACTATTGCATAATTTTTTTTATTATAAGTGGAATACTGTTGTTTATTCTCATTCAACTTCTAATTAAAATATGCAATAGGATGCCCTTCTTGACTTAATATGCCTTTGATTCCAACATTCAATGCATCACACGCCATTTCAAAAATCTTTGAAAAATGTGGTAGTTGAAGTATTGGTGCTTTAACCAATCTTTTTCTTATTTCTTGAAAAAGCTTGTGAAGCTGTGTTGGTCCAAGAAAATTGATTTTTATTCATACAATCAGTTGTAGGAGCTATAATAATGGTAAATTTGCCCCCAGGGGGTAACGCAGACGGTGGAGAAATTGAGGAAGCTTTGGTAGTAGATACTTCTTTGGATTCTTTGATTATAAGAGCATATATAACAGAATGTTCTTTCCTCTCTTGTTGAAAATTTTTCTTGGTCAGAATGGGAAGAGAATTTTCATCATTAGCCGCATTCTTTGCTTTCTCTTGCTTATTTCTTCATTTTAGTAGTTTGCATTGGTTTCAATAATACTTTCTTATTGTTGATTATAAAAGTGTATGTGTTCTCCTTGCCACAATGATGCACATCTCGATCATGCAGCTAAGGGCTCCTAAGAAGTATGAGTTACATTCATAGCGATAATATCGCACCAAATAGAGTCACTATACCTTTCACAAGAAAGAGAAATAAGGCAATATTGTGTTATCGGAATAGACATGCTATCTATCCATCCGACTTTATATGGGTGGGGATGTAGTTGCGTAGGAAGTTTGAGGCGCTCCATTATAGATGTTGAGACAATATTGATGCAACTTCCTTCATTAATGATAAGCTTATGTGCTTGATTCTCACATCGGACCAACATATGAAAAATAGATGTTCGCCACCAATCTTCACCTTCAACTTTTAGAGTAGTAAGAATACACTTAACAATAGTTGTTGTCTTCATCTTCTTTCAAATCATCTTCAATATAAACTCTATAGTTAAAATTTTTTTCATCTCCTTCATCTCTTTGATTTTCTACATCATTTTCATACTCTACTCCAATATGTAAATTCTTTTTAGGACAATTATAAGCCATGTGGCTGGGCTGTTGACACTTAAAACATTTGTTGCCCTTGTTCTTTAACTTGGATTGTTTCATAAATGGTTTTGAGTCACTTTACTGATTAAATGGGTTGACCTTCTGAGATCCTTTTATTCATTGTTGAAACTCCAAGCTTTTTACCAAATGGATAACTAAGTACTCCATATCCAAGGCAACTAGAAAAGCTTGTTCCAGGCTGTAAAGTGGTTGTCTGAATAATTCTCTTTTGATTTCAGGTGTTAATCCAGCTTTAAACCTTGCAAGAGTTTGTCTCGGATCTTCAACAATTTGACTCCTTGTTTTTAACTCATTAAACTTCTGCATATACTCAGTTACTGATAAGTTATTCTGCTTTAAACTAATAAGCTGATCACATAATTTATCATAATAAATTATTGACAAATACTTCTCTCGTAGTTTAGCTTTCATCTCCTGCATGAGTTGATTGGTGGATGCCACAATCTTCTTATGTTTGCTTCAACACCAGTATACCATAGTTTTGCTAAACCCATAAGCTTCATTTGAGTAAATCTTGCTTTTTGATCATATGTCATGTCATACCAATTAAAATTTTCTTCTATTGTTGTAAGCCAATCGACAAATAAAGTAAGGTTCACTTTCCCTCTAAATTTTGGATATTTCCAATAACATCTTGGTAATTGTTTTCCGCTTCAAGAAATCTTCTAGCTCACTCAGACAAAGATTGTTGTTGTTGAAGTGTCAGAAACCCTTCTTGATAGGTTGTTGTTTGCTTGAGATGTTTCTCCTTGCCATTTTGGGGCTTGATCACCTTTAGATTGAGAAATCATGGCTTCAACACCATTTAGACGAATTTGCTTGTCATCAAGTTGTTCCATCATGTGAATAAGTATCTCATCACGTTGACTATTAGTCAACTTTCCTCTAAAGCTTTTCCCAGATCTTGTAGACATAATACCAAATATGATGCAACACAAGAAGATAGACTGAATACTAGAAGCTTTAGGGAGTAGAGACTCATAAAGACATAGCAAACATGAAAGATTCATAAAGATGCTATAATTTTCCAAGCATGGGAAGTCATATTGGAATTGTTTGACATCTAAAGTTGCCTTTTGACTTCAACCCTTTGGAATTGATGAACTTTATATCATTTCTCAAGTAGGTTTATTACCTTCCAAGCTATGCCAAATTAATAGTTGAGCTTTAGAATCATTATTTCTGCATTTATAAACTTTTAATGGAGATTGCCACTTGTCTCTATCAGTTTACTTAGACCAATAAATACTGACTGCTGCCCTAAAGTTACCTATCTCTTTTTTTATATCATTATCCAATCAACTTAAGTTATGAAGTCGAGGCTTGTTTCTGCTATTAATTCTAGAAACTAAATTTAAGACATAAAAGAACTTAAATTATATAACAAATTACAAGTTTTATTATGCAATTATAGGGTGTTATTGCAAAGGGAAATGTATCGGGAATAGAAGTAAGACTTACACATGATATTCATTGACTTAGAAAAAGTTTACGATAGAGCTCCAGGGGAAAGTATAGAGAATTTTAGAAAAGAAAGGTGTTAGCATAGTGTATATTGAATTAATTAAAAATATGCATGAGCATGTAATGACGAGAATGAAGATTTCAGGTGGATTAATTGAAGTCTTTTCCCATAAAGATAGGGTTATATCAAGGATCAATTTTAAGTTCTTATCCTTTTACATTAATCATGGACGAACTTACTGATACATCTACGATACAATATCATGGTGCTTGTTTGTAATTATATTATTTTGGTAGATGAGACACATGAAAGAGTAAATACTAAATTTGAATCTTGTCGGAAACGTTAGAAGTAATAGAGTAAAGATAGAATATATGAATTTAATTTAGTAATATTAGACGTAATGAGATAATTATTAAGATAAGAGATGATGAGTTATCTGTAATTGAGAGTTTTAAGTATTTAAAATCATTTTTGCAAAAGAACGGAGAGATTGAGAGATATTTTATATAGAATACAAGTAGGATGACTGAAATGGAAGAGAGCGTCAAGTATTCTTTGTGATATACTTAAGGTTTAAAAGGATAGTTTTATAAATGATGGTTAGACCTGCTATGTTATATGAAGTTGAATGTTAGGCTATGACTCGAGCACATGAGTAGAAGATGATAGTTACAAAGATGAGGATGTTAAAGCGGATGTACGTACATACAAGGATGAATAAGATAAGAAATGAAAATATTAAAAAGAAAGTCGAGATTGTACTTGGTAAAGGGAAACTTCGGAAGACACATTTAAGATGGTACAAACATTTATTTAGATGACCAATAAATGCTTTAGTTAGGCGATGTAAAATTATGAGAAATATGCACATCAAATGAGGAAGAGGAAGACAAAAAAAGACTTACTTAGAAACAATAAAACAAGATAAAATTTATTTAAATATAAATGATGATATAGTAGGAGACAGAGTCCAATATCGTAGAAAGATTCATATAGTCAATCTTATCTAATGGGATAAGACTTGGTTGTTGTTGTAGAATGTTACTGCTAATTTTCATATAACTTTGGCTTAGATACAAGTGTGTCCTAAGATACTTTAGATTAACAATTATCTCTTTTAGTCTTTTATGAAATCTCATATCGTTCCGGATGAAACAATCGAAACGTATCGTTTCGGTAAATCACCGAAATTTGATACCATCTACACCGATACCACTCTACACCGATGTTCAAAATTTTGAGTCGTGTCATAGTTTCGATTTTTGACTGGAACTAGTATCATGCCAATGCTGATGCATGGTGTTGGTAGGAGATTGGAGATTGGAAGGTGAAGAAGGAAGGAGATGAAACAAATGAAGGAGACATTATTTGTACCGAATGGTATCGAGAATGATATATTTCGACCTTTCGCCGGACATAGTATAAAATTTAAAACCATGTTCCGCATAAACAATGTCTCTTTTCTATGTTTCACTCTTTCAACTCCAATCTATTATTGGCACCATGCATCGAAACATCGGTATGATATCGAAATAGTATTATTAATTTGAGATTTTAAACCTTGCTTTTATCTCTTCACAATTTCATAGGAGGCTCAAGAGATTACAGCTAGTTTTCCTATAACTTATCCTAGATACAAGTGTCTTAAAGATATGTTACATTAATAATTAAATGTGTCTTTCGTCTTTTCTCAATTCCTTAGGAGTCCCACAATTCTTTGCACCACCTTTGGATACCATCGATCTACCATATACAGCACATGATGACAAATGATGCAGTGACTAGCTGCCTACCTCCTCTTGTTCTATTACTTGCTTTTCCTACTCTCATTCTCTCTGCATCTTCCATCAAGGAGCTAGACGTAATCAACTCAACAAAAAATAAATAATAATCCCCATATTTTTCTAACAATTGAACAATTTGGACTAAATTTTGGTTGATGTCTGACCGATTTCATTATTTTCCTGACTACACTAATTGTTTATATGTACAGGTTAAATGACTTTTCGGTCTCTTTGATTGTCTTTTAAGTGTAATACTTGTAAAATATATTATTTTGGAGAGTTTGGAGGAATGCTTGCATTCAACATCCACTCCATTTGCTACTTCAAATGTTTTGATCAACATTTATTAGTTTTGATCATGTGCTGAGTCCTCAGATTGCATTCTTCTCTTTTTTATTACTATTTAGTTCTCCACAAAATTTCTTATTATTTTCATCTATGCAATTTTTCTAATTCAATTTCAGTAAATATTCTTTGTTTAAAAAATATCAATGCCAAAGTAATAATATGTAAAAATGGTTCATGGTTAAGGCTTTAATGTTATGTCTACTTGGGAGGACGAATTTAAGAATTGAGAAAAGTTTTTTGCATGGAAAAATTTCTATTTATTTCATTAGAAGGGATGATTACTTGTCCTTTTTGTTCTTTACATATAAAATAATGAACAGACGGAAAACGACTTTCCATCTACGGATCAATTTTTAGCGATTTTGTATTCGGTTAAAATTAGATGGAAGCGATTTTCCTTCCTCTCTCGCATCTCCGCCCTCAACCTCGCAAGAACCACGAGTGGCCGTAGACCTACACAGTCAACTCGCACGGTTGTGCAGAGCAACTCTGCGCGGTTGCCTCACAAGGGTGGCCGCTTAGGCGACCTTGCACTACCGCCCCATGCGACCCTAAGTCGTGGACAACATTGCATGTCCGTTGATGATTGATTACATCCTCTCTCTTTTTCCTCTTCCTCTCCGTAACTCTCCGCAGGATTCTTTTCTCTTCCCCTCCTTTTCTTTTCCTTTCTCTTCCCTTTAATTTCTTTCCTTCCTCAATCCGTACCTCGGAGTAAACAAAGCATAAATGTTTAAGCATTACCTTTTTGATAGGTCATTTGCTTTAGGTAAACATACTGTTTGAAATTAGTTCTCTACTGTTTATGCCCTTATTTGCATATTTTATTCTTATCTAATTTACTTGTTTTGTTTCAATTGCCTATAGGTTGGCACGATCAAGGAGTCATTTTAATTTTGGCATTGGAAATTCTCCAAGGTATGCACACTTAGAAGCTGACAGGATTTCTTTGTTGGATTATTTCTTGTTTGGGGTTTATCTTGCTCATATTGTCATGCCTAATAATCATCAACAAACTAAAGGCATCTTTTATAAACATTTCCAATCAAATAATCTTAGTTAATTGATATATTGTCAAAAGGAAGAATTTGTTTAATAATATCTAGAAAAAATACGATTTTGGATGCTTATTCATGTTACTCGAAACGAGCAAATTTTACTATTTTGACACAGGACTAGCATCAATATCCTATTTACATCTAGATGAGAATTGCAACCATCCTCGCATGCTTGCTGTCGGAATGGAGAGCGACAGAAGAAATCGATTCCTTCTGTCGATCACGGGAAATTAGAAAGAACAAAGTGAGAATAAATGATTAAGGCTATCAATTCTCAAAAATTTACCCATCGACAATAAGTTGATCGGTGAAGGAGAACAACAATGGCGAGGGCAGATGACGACCCTTTGGCTCAGACTAATGATGCATAGGTAAGATTGAGATGCAGTCGGAGAAGAGGAGAGATCGTTGTCAGTCTCAGCGGAAGAGATCGCCAATGGTCGTTGGCCAAATTGCGATTGCTCGACTATATCGCAGTCAGCGACAATAAGGGAGGAGGAAACAACGAATGAAATCGCAAGGCAAAATTTAGAAATTCGTGGAGAATTTTTTTAATATTACGATTTTAATTAAAATTATATCAGTGATATAATTAATTATATAATTGTTATAGGGGTAACAATGTTATAAATCTGTTATAACCTCTAATAATATAATTAATATATATTTATTATATGTTATGTAAATTATATATATAAATATATAAATTTGTAATATGTAATATTTATTATATAAAAAATATATATAAATATAAACTATAACTATAAAAATATATATTAAATGAATTAACAATTAATTGATTAAATTGATAATCAATTAATAGAATTATAATATATAAATTTATATTTTTGTTATTATTTTTATATCAAATAAAAAATGAGAATAAGTTTAAATAAAAAATAAAAATATTTGAATTGAAAATTTTAAAATCAATAAGATTTAATCAATTTAGGATAATCTTCAATTAATTTAAATTCATTAGAATTGATTAAATCTAAAATTAATTTTAAATTAAAAAGAATTTAAAAATTTTAAAATAATTTACAAATTTAAAAATTAATTTAAAATTTTAAAATAATTTTAAAAATTAATAAATAATTTCAATTTTGTTAAAAATTTATATTCTTTTTATGAATTTTAAATAATATATGATATTAAATGTTTAGATTTTAAAAATTATAAAATTTAAAATATTTTTAAAAAATAATTTAAAGCTTTCAAATAACTTTATATATGATGAATAATTTTTAAAATTATCCATGACTCCGTAGAAGTTTTTTAGAATAATATTTGATCTCTTAATTTTATTAATTTCTATATTTATAGACGTAATGAACTTGAGAAAATTTTTATTATATTAGTTAAATAGTTATTCAGAAGTTTTAAATAATATTTCTATATGTAAATATTTAACTAGTTATTTAATATTTTTGTTAAAATTAAATATCCTTTTTGTTAAAATTAGGTGATTAGTGCTTCTTTAATGTTGAAATTTAGTATAGACAATTCAATACTCATTTCTCTTAAAAGAAGAGTACTATATACTCATTTTATTCCCATTGTACTTTGCTCTTGTGTTCTTTTGGAAGTCCATAAAACTTCATTCTTGTAAAGATGAACAAAATGTGTTGATGGTTGAAAGTGCAAAAGGGGGTTGTTTATACTTGTTCGTTAAATGCTACCATTGAAAAATTTATTTATCTTAACTATGGTCATGCAACTCCAACATAAAACAATTTATACTTTCATCATAGTTCCTAAGAACCAAATAAACTTGAAATTGAGAGATTAGACAAGTTTGAGAGATTCAAAGAGAATAGATGGGGACTAGGAGACGAGGTGGGAGGGCCTTATATACACCAAAACATGTTAAATAAAGAAAAAAATGGCTAAATAATTATTTTCTACAAGAGCTAAGGAATTAAGGTCTTGAGATTCTATACTGGCATGCATAGTGTATATGGTGGTATGCTCAGTGTCAAGTTGCCTCAAATTGGGTAGTTTGTTGACTCGGATCAGCACATACTGCCTGTACTACATGGTACATATTATGAAATTCTAAACCTTGTTCTCCTTATAATTTACTTGGTTGTAATAATTGATGTGGCTCATGCTAATTAATTGTCTACATTGTTTTTGATTGCTATTCTCAATGTATAAAGATGTTCGGCACATCCAAATAGACCTGCCCATGGGTTTGGTCCTAATCGGACCTAGCTCGGGCTTATAATCGAGTCAACGGGCCCAGTTGTCGGTTGACCCAGGCCTGTAACTGGGTTAACGAACCGGTTGCCCGTTGACTCGAGTCACCGGGCCTGAATCGTTATCGGCTCAGCAGCAGGGCCGATTACTAGCCATCGATTTGGCAAGTGTTTTTTTATTATAGCCGTTGGAATTGCCGACTGTTGGCCATTGAGGGGGATGACTGTTTTTGTATTTTTTTAACAGTTGAGATTATTTGATGATTTTTTGATCAATGGTTACGATTTAGTATCCGTTATTCTTTAAATTTTATAAATAAGGAGCTTATTTCATCGTTTCTATACCATCTTCTCTACTCATTCTCAATTTCGAAATCTCGATCATTTTCAACTTCAATTCTACACTTATAATGGAACGAGGAGGTTCATCATCTCGATCTCGAAGGGACAAGGAAATAGTCAATCTGAATAAGGATCACGATATTCAATTTATCGATGATGAGCCAGAGCAAGTTTCGACACCTAAGACACAAGTGCCGATGGCAATACTTCTAAGGTTCTGGATGCTTCTTTAAAATTGTTTATTTATACTAAACATTTTGAGAAGATCATTCTTCTGTCCGAAGAATTGCGTGCAAAATGTAAGCATTGTAAAATCTCCTGTAAATTTCAAGTAGACAGCAACTATGGGTCATTAAAACGACATGTCGAAACGAAGTAGTCGACAGAATATGGAATTGAACGTTCTCAAATGCAATTGTCCAGATTTTTCTCGATTAGTGGAGATACGATTCCAATTTATATATGGTTTCTGATACTAAATTAAGAGAATCATTAGTTAAATTTATTTTCGTAAAACATCTTTTTTTAGTTTTGGGTTTAAATGTACTTTTAAAGATTTTGTTAAAAATCACTTAATCCATTTACTAAATATTAGTAAGGCAAGGGAAAAATGATTTAATTGAAGAATTTAGTAAATTAAATAATAAAGTTTCTTTATATTATGATATTTGGATTGATCATTAGCAAATACATTCGGATATGTATGTGACTTGTCATTAGATCGATAACTCCTGGAATATTCAAAAATGTTTGTTTGCCTATAGAGTTTTTAATGTATCTCATAGTGCTCACAACATCTTTCAATTATTATGCTTAATTTTAGAAGAATATGGATTAACTTCTAAAATATTTTCAATATCATTTGATAATGTTAGTTCTAATACTACTAGTATTGAACAACTTAAATTTATATGTCAACTGTTATTGGTGGTTATTGGTTTATTTTTTTACATTCGTTGTGTATGTTGTGTTATAAATTTATGTGTTTAATATGAATTAAAATTTTTAGAAACTCATATTAAACCAATTAGAATTCCTATTTCTTATTTATGGTTGCATCCTACTAGAATGAAATAATAAGGTAGATTTTATAGAAGTAATGGAATAACAACAACAACAACAACAACCAAGCCTTATCCCACTAAGTGGGGTATAGAAGTAATGGAATGAGACTTAAAAAATTTTCATATGATATGCTAATACGTTGGAATTCAACATATTAATTATCACAAGATTCATTTCAATATAAAGAATTATTATATTCAAATTTTGCACAAAATACTAACACTAATATATATTTATTTTTACATCAATGGAAAATATATAGTAGTATTTGTGAAATTTTAAAAATATTTAATGATGCAATCGAACAATTTTTCGGTGTTTATTATCCTACTTCTCATTTAGTTATGGTGAATTTTTATAGTATAATGTTAATTTTAAATGAAGTATGAACGCTTTTTTATCTGTTTGCGTATTAACAATGAAAGCAAAATGGAAAAAATATGTTTTTTATATTCCGAAATTTATTTAGTTGTATTTGCTTTAGACCCTAGATTTAAATTAGAAGTTTTATAGGAAATGCTAATTTTGTATTATGATACTTTAATTTCATTTAAAGATGTTTCTTCTCCTGATCCTGCTAGTATTGTACATGAAACCAAAAATAATTTATATGAAATTTATAAATATTATATTATAAAATATGGATTAGAAATTAATATTTTTGAAACATAAAATATTAGTACTTGTAGTAGTAGTTCAAAAGTTACAAAAGTATAATTTTTATTAAAAAAACGGATGAAACGTGCACGAGGATCCTCAAGTTCCAGATAGGAACATGAGAATTATTTTATGATTTTTTTTGATTTTAGTGAAGCAGATAGCGAGTCGGATTTTGATATTCTACAGTGGTGGTCATAAAAAGCCTAAAGTATTCCCATTCTCTTCATCATCACAAAAGAACTTTTAGCTTGTTCAGTGTCAACCGTTGTCGTAGAGTAAATGTTTAGTTTTAAAGTAATATCTTGGATGAACGACGATTTACTTTGTCTCTCAATTTTTTGGAAGCTCAAATATTACTTGATGATTGGATGATTGGACGAGAGCAGAAAAAAAATCCAAATAATGCAACTTTTAGATAATGAAGTAGAAATGAGAAATGGAATTGAGTAACAACGCTACTTCATAAGGTAAAAGGGTAAAAATGTAAGTGAACTATGTGAGTTTTGATTCCCTATACAATACAGGGATACGTAGATACCTTGAATAAGTGCAAACCTTTCTTTATTTTTTTTGTAAATTTATGTATATATATATATTTAATAATAATAATAATTTTAAACCATGACGAATCGTGAACCGACGGTTCTGAACCGTGAACCATAACTATCTTGGATGGTTAAGGTTAAGGGTTGATCTGCCATGAACCGTCGAACCGTCGGTTCTGAATTGTGGTCGGGTTTACATCCAAAGCCAATTTAGCAAATAATTTATTGAAATTAATTTTTTTAAAAAAATATATAGTATAAAAATGATTTAGGGTGTTTATTCTTTTTCTAGTAAATGCCATTACATCATTATTAGTTTGTTATATGCCTTAACAGTCATTGTTTTTTTATATAATCTTCAATACATTTTAATGATACGTGAAAATTTGGCAACTTATTTGATAAATTATTGTTTATTTAGGAATTCAACATTATCATCCGCTAATGGCCTCCTTGCATATGTTTTTGCTGGAAAGGTTAGTTAAGTTATCATTTGTGTATATGTTTGATTCTGCCAAATTTTCATTTGTCCTTTTTTTTGTTGCAATAGTTACTTGTACGAGCTCGTTTGTTCTCATCTACAGGTATGCTTACTGCTAATATCCTCCATGATACATTTTACCTTTTGAAGGTCATCCATGTACTTGTATCTTTGTTGATTTTGTTTTGATAAGTTAAGAGGGATGGAATATTGTGTTGTTGTTCTTGTTATTATGGAGGGATATTACATTTGTAGGTCTCAACACAACTCCTCTAATGTGGGGTTAAACCCACAACACATAATTAACAGATTTGATTTCCCAATAATTTGAACATCCAATAACTCAATAGTTCGGACACTCTTTCAAGTTGGAGTAAAAATATTTTGTATGTTCATGATGCAACATATACGAAAACCAAAACTCAAGAAAAATAAAATTATATTAAATGAAGACTGATGAAAAAGAGGGATTAGTAAAGACCCAAACAATGATTTGCTTGAAAATAACTAAGCTATTTCCTTACAAACTTTGTAAATCTAACTTGGTTTGTCTAATATGTTCAGAGTTCCCAATTCACCGCCTCCATTCAACACACTTAGCTTGATCTTTCACCCAACATACTCATTTTGGTTGGTCTGCTCAATAGACATCCAATCCGTCGTACTTGGTCCATTTGACTTGAACAGCTTTGCCGTCATTACCATCACAACCTATCAACTTGATTTGCCTAGCATACACATCTTGTTTGTCTACACAACTCAATGGTCATTATAGCTTTATCAATTGGTTCACCCGACCTACTCATCTTGACTAGCTCACTCAACTTGACTAAATCACTTTGCACATCTCAATTGATTGGCCCACCTATCCCATTGGGAACCTAGTCAATTGGACCACTTTGCTAGATTTTTTCGCTTGGCCTGAGTAGTCCGACTAGCATTTCAACCCAATTGTCATCCTTTTAATTGCAATACAGTTAAATTTTTCTATGTCTTTTGTACTTTCTCAGATTAGTTGAGTGCTATTCCTGTGTTGTGCTAATCTGGTATTTAAATCCTTTGAAATGTTAATTCCTTAGGAATGCCAATTGCTTAGGTTTCTAACATGTTAGTCTCTAAAGCATATCAAGTACATAGCTCAATACATTGAGTCACCTAAATTGGTTCCCTTGAGTGAGCAAATTCTATACTAAGGAAAAGTACTTGAGATCACCTAAAAGTTTAAATTGAAATGTTGACGGAGATACTTCTTTAATCATGTGATTACAATATTATAATGTTCACATAGGCAACAAGAAGGATACATCTCGACTAAGAGATGATGTAAACCAATGAGTGATCTATCCCACTTTTGATCATGCCATATTGGAGAAGACCGGAACTAAAATTTTCAAACTGAACCCTTAGATTCACATATAATGATTTTTTTACCTTGCATATTAGGTTAATTGCTCTATAAATGGATCAATGAAGAGGTTGAGAAAGAGGTGAACTGTAGTGATCCTTTGGCGGGAATTTATCAAGGTAATTTACATTATAATTGGAGCTCACCCCTTAGCCACCTGATGAACTTTCAACTAGTCTATAGTATAGTTAGGGAAAATCATAAAAATCCACTTGCATCCCTTGCGTCTGTTGTAGACTTCCTAAGAGAGAGAGAGAGAAACCAACTTCTTAGTTCCTTAAAGTGGAGAGCATCTGTCTCATCGATCCTAGCTTATTGTTCGACTAAAATTTAAAATGGTCTTTGAGATATTTTGGGGAATTATGACTGTGAAGGCACAAAAATTTGAATGATAATGACATAATATACTAAAACAGGAGAAAATAATTGTGAAGTAAAACACTTCCTAAGTAACTTTATGAAAAGCAATGGTGTAGTCTACATTAGAAGCACGATTCAAGATTGTGGGAGGCAGTTGGAGGGCTTGAGAGTTTCTAGAAAGTGATGGAGAATACTCATGTCTTAGTATTCATTTCTACACCTAGTAACCTACAAAAGAAGATTGTCAGGAATGGAGACCTCAATAGTAGAAAGCATGAGAAGTGACATTGGGATAGGAATGAGAAGAGCTTCCTGCACTAACTCAAATGGAGAGGGCATCGAGTTAAAGAATGGAGTTTGACTTGAAAGTCACATCAAAAGAGATACACATGATGAGACTTATGAATGTAGCATTGGACATGAATAACTAAGGAAGACACTTGGCATACTGTGGGAATAACTTATCTTGTTCATCATATACTAAATAGACAAATAGCATCCTATTACATGATAACATAGTTCACATATTGATAATGGTATAGGGATTAGTTGAGTAAATGAAGCAAATAAAATCTGATAAAAAATCTAAATCTTACTAAAAAGTTATTACATAGTTATACTATGATATAACAAGCTACCCATGGTGCCTTATATTTATGAATATATTATAAAAATTAATAATCAAATAATTTTTAGAATATTTTTAATAGATGAAAAACATAATGAGAAATAACCAAATATAAATTAGGTTTACAAAGGAAAAAAAAGCAAAAATGAAGTATTAAGATCATTTTAATAATAAACAAATGATGATATCAATACAACAACAATCAAGTCTTATCCCACTAGACGGGGTTGACTATATCGATCCTTCTGCACCATTAGACTCTATCCTCTACTATATCATTATTTATATTTAAATAAATTATTTTATTTTATTGTTGCTAATATAGTCTTGTTTGGTCTTCTTTTTCATTTGATATGTACATTTGTTATAATTTTGCATCGTCTAACTAGAGTATTTATTGGTCGTCTAAGTACATATTCGTACCATCTTAAACGTGTCTCCTGGAATTTTTCCTAAATAGATTCAACTTTGACTCTCTCTCTAATATTTTCATTTCTTATGCTATTCATCCTTTTATGTCTATACATCTACTTTAATATCCTTATGTCTACAACTCCTATCTTTTGTTCATGTACTTGAGTCATAGTCCAACATTCAACTCCATATAACATAGCAAGTTTAATCGTCATTTTGTAAACTTTTCATTAACTCTTAGAAATACTTTACAATCACAAAGAACACCTAATGTTCTCCTTTATTTCAACCATTCCGCTTGTATTCTATATAAGACATCTCTCTCAATCCTTTTATTTTTTTGTAAACGTGATCCTAAATACTTAAAACTTTTAGTTATAGATAACTTGTCATCTCCTATCTTAATAATTGTCTTATTACGTCTAATATTACTAAACTTAAATTCTATATATTTTGTCTTTATTCTACTAAGTTTGAAAGCTTTCACTTTAACATTTCTTGTTGAGATTTGAGTTTAATATTTACTCCTTCACGTGTCTCATCTAACAAAACAATACAATCTGCATACAATATGCATCGTGGTATCGTATCTTAGATATGTCTAGTGAGTTTGTCCATGATTAATGTAAAAAGATAGGGATTTAGAGTCGATCCTTGATATAACTCTATCTGGAAATGATTCAGTTAATCCACTTGAAGTTTTCACTTTTGTCATTAATCTTCATACATATTCTTAATTATACAATATATACTATATTAACACCTTTCTTTTCTAGAAGTTTTCATATAAATTTCTTTGGAACTCTATTATAAGTTTTCTAGGTTGACGGATATCATATGTAAGTCTTATTTCTATTCAAGATAATTTTCAGTTAGTTGCATGAGAAGATGTATAACTTATATTGCCGATATTCCATGTATAAATCCAAATTGATTTTCGATCAGCGTGGTCTCCTTCATTAGTCTTTTTATTCTATTATTCTTTCTCAAAGTTTCATGGTATAACTCATTATTTTAATACCCTTATAATTAGCATAATTTTGTATACCTTTATTCTTGTATAAGGGAATTAGAGTATTTACCCTCTATTGATCGGATTTTTTTTAGTTTTCAATATCAGGTTGAATAACTTTGTAAGTCATTCAATACCTTATTTCCCTAGATACTTTCATACCTTTATCAGAATATTATCTGGTACAATTATTTTTTCATTTTGCATCCCATTTAAAGCCTATTCTGTTTTTGAAGTTTGAATTCTACAATAAAAATTAAATTTTTATACTCATTTGACCTACTTAAATTACCTAAGTTAAGATGGTCACCTAAATCTTCATTAAAAAGTTGATGAAAATACCTCTTTCATTATTCATTTATTTTCTCATTATTTACTAGTACCCATTGTATTATCTTTAATGTATGCTATTTGAATAAGATCTTTTGTCTTCCTCTCTCTCGCTTTAGGTATTCTGCAATTATCTCTCTCTCATTCTTTTGTATATAATTTTTGATATAAGTATTCAAAAGTATCGTTCTTAGCTTCATTCCTTTCTTAATATCTTTTTTGACTACTGCATATTTTTTAAAGTTTTTTCGTTATTACAAGTATATAATATCTTATAGGATGTTCGTTTTTCCTTTACTTTCTTTTATACTCTCTCATTCCACTATCAAGATTCTTTACTTGGTGGTATACATCCCTTTGACTCACCGAATACACTTTTAGCTATTATTTTCAACTTTGATATCCTCTTATCCTATATCGTATTTGAGTCGTTGTATATTTCTCTTAATACTTGTACTCCTATCTTCTTCTTAAATTTGTTTTGCTTCCTATCCTTTAACTTTTACTATTTAATTCTAGGAGTCGTGTATCTTTTCCTTCTATTGATAATATAATTGAGGTGTATATCCAACACTACTCATATATTGGATGCTTAAGTTTTCTACAAGGATGACATTGCAATTTTTATAAATCTTTCTATCCTTCTTGCTAATCATAATAAAGTCAATTTGTGATTTATTATTCTTAATTGTGAACGTGATCATGTGTTCTTCTCTTTTCTTAAAAAACGTATTAACTAGTATAAGATGATATACTATTGTAATATCCAATATAGTTTTCACTTCTTTATTTTTTATTCCAAACCCATAACTCCGTACCCTATCATATTCTTCATTTTTCACTTCTACATGCCTTTTTAGATTTTCTCCTATTAAAATCATTTCGATTGATGGAATATTTTGTAATATCTCATTTAGGTCATTCCAAAACTAGATTTAGTGTATTTTTTAAATTCTACTTGAGGTGCATATATGCTAATTACATTAATAGTTTCTTTCGCTGCCGCTATTTTGAGAGCTATTATTTTATCTTTTTTTCACTACAACTATCCTTTAGCGAACTATCGATAACAATACTACTTCATTTCTTATTTGACTCATTCATGTGTACCATAACTTAAAATCCTAATTCTTTACATCTTTGTCTTCTTTCTTATCTATTTTGTCTCTTATACATACAAAATAGTAATCATTGGTTCTCTTATTTTCCTAATTATTGTATCTACTACCTTCATTGCTTTACCAGTGAGTGTTGTTATACTTCATGTTTTAAATTTTAGATAATTAGATTTCCTATAATATTTATTCTTATCCAACTTATGTGTGAGAATTCTTGCATATTCAATACTATATCCAAGTTCTCATGGAGATGTAGCTGTCCTTGCTAAGATGTTACAGTCGGACCTTGCAACGCGTTTCTTCCCGAGAATATTTTAGCATTAGCACAACAGTTTGATGGATCTATCATTGAACATTTATCTAAAAGTTCACGTTGGCTGATAACTTAATGCACAATCCTCGTCCTCTTGAAAAATAAACATCAGATCATTACGACGCTATTGAACCTATGTTAAGCATTATTGGTTCAGACAAATAGTATACAATTCACCAATGATGTAACAATATTCACATGAAACAAATGTTATGGTATTCTACATTGCCTTTGATTGTATAACAATGCAAGGAAAGAAAATGGTGACATGGGATAGGAATTTTAACTTCAATTGGAAGGAAAATGGGTGACATAGGGTAGGAATTCAACTTCTCATCCCTACTTTGCCTTTAGGGTGGGTTGAGACAAGCCAGAGTGGGTCAACATGAAATGCACAAAATGTTTGATATAAAAACTTATATGTAATTCTTTTATATTTTATCTGAGGTAATATGGGCAAATCAAATTAGTGCACAAAATCTTTGCCCTCTAACCCCATTGATGAAAAAGGCTGGTGAAGCAGCCCAAGTGTAGGCAAATTGAAACAGGTCATATTGGAGCGAGCTAAATTGTCATCCATAGTTTTTAAGCTCTCTTGTGTAGATCAGTCTGTGAAATCAATATGGTGGATGAACAAATAGCTAGTATTTGATTTAAGCAGAGAAATTTAATTACATAAAGTTGAGCTTTGATTCAATTTTGCCTTATAGCAAAACAATTTAGTTCAGTTTAGGTTGGTCAATTCCAATATTGTTTTTGTAAATCTAGTTAATAAAAATATTAATTATTGAAAATTTGATATTAATATTTAAATTTATTTATGGTTGTTTATGAATCAGTTTGATCTGAGTTAAACTAAATTGAATCACAAAATTAGATAAAAAAAGATAGCCCAGTGCACGAAACTCCCATCAATGCAGGGTCTCGAGGAAGGGTCAGATCACATTGGAGTTATTGTACACAATTTTACCCTACATTATAAGAGACTGTTTTCGCGATTTGAATCTGGAAACAACATCTTGCAATGTAGAGTAAAACTACGCACAATAAACTCAATGTGGTATGATCCTTCTCTGCATTCCGCATTGGCGAGAGCTTTGTGCTAAATTAGATTGATTTTCAATTTAATTTATATACTGATTCAATTCAGTTGGATTTCTGAAAAATCAATACAGAAAAATTCATTTCACTCTGAATTGATTCAATTTAATTCACTTTGAACAAATGCATCTACCAAGTAGATTGAATTTCCAGATAAACAATAGGATATAAGAAATAAGAATTGGCTAAAATACACTAAATTAAAATGAATTTTAATACTCCTCACCCTCATGAAGTAAGGATGGTTTTTTAAATTTGTTCCACATGCACAATCCAGTCAGACCCATAAAGACACAAGTTTCAGTCTTATGTATATGTGATTGTTATACCTGTAATTAAATGTAGTTAAATGAATGATATTGAATCAAGTATGTGTTAATCAATGTTGAGTAAATAATTTTTTATGAAGTGATGTAAATGTGATAATTAATATTAATATCTAATAAAAAAAATGGAATTATCTGTAATATAACACATATGATTATGATCCTTGACACAAGTGAATCAATCTAAATCTAATTATCTGATCATCTACATATAAGATCCCTAGTAAACATCTTATTCCCCTAGTACCTTATTCAATCATTCACATAAAAGCCCTTGTTGCATCACAAATGGGTCCACCATGCCAATGATTTTGATTTCAATTCAAATATTGCATCACTAAATTATGACATGGTTTAGTGATGTAAATGGGAATAAAGTATGTGTCAATCATATGTTGAGTAGATAATTTTTTATAAAGTGATGTACATGTGATAATTAATATTAATCTCTAATAAAAAAATGGAATTATCTGTGACATAGCACACATGGTTATAATCCTTGACAAATGTGAATCAATCTAAATCTAATTATGTGATCATCTACATATAAGATCCCTAGTAAACATCTTATTCCCCTAGTACCTTAATCACTCGATGCATAAAAGCCCCTAATACAACATTGTTGCATCACAAATGGGTCCACCTTGCCAATGATTTTGATTTCAATTCAAATATTGCATCACTAAATTATGACATGCAATAACTTACCAACCGAAACCCTTGATTAGATCAACAACTATAGTTAACTTTGTTACACATTAAGAGTCGAATATGAAGAGATTAGAACAATCACATATAACCTAGACTACCCTTTGAAAATGAAGGTTGCCCTGTACCCCTGCTTAAAGGACTCAACTGACTATTATTCTAAGGGAAAGTCAACATACAAAAATAAATCATTAGAACGATGGAACAACCAACTCTATATATTTAATTATTAAAATATGATATTCCACCTACAACAATACTTGTAATCTTAACCTAGTATACCCTTTTAAAACTTTGACAAGAAAATATGCTTAAAAGTCTTATGTTGAAAACAATGAACAATCTAAAGTAATGTTTTGAAAACCTTAGATCACACCTAGAAAGTTAGTGGATTGACAATTTCAACAACAACAACAACCAAGTCTTATCCCATTAGATGAGGTTGGTTATATGAATCCTTCTACGCCATTGGATTTTATCCCTTACTATTATTATTTATATTTAAATAAATTTTACCTTGTTTTAGTACTGCTAACCAAGTCTTTTTTGATCTTTCTCTTCCTCGTTTGATGTGTACATTTGTCATAGTTTCACATCGCCTAACTAGAGCATCTATTGGTTCTCTATATACATATTCGTACTATCTTAAATGTGTATCCCTGAGTTTTTCCTCAATGAGTGTAACTCTGACTTTCTCTCTAATATTTTCATTTCTTATTTTGTCCATTTTTGTATGTCCGCACATCCACCTTAAAATCCTCATCTTTGTAACTTTCATCTTCTGTTTATGTGCTCGAGTTATAGCATATCATTCAGCTCCATATAATATAGCAAGTCTAATTATTGTTTTGTAAAACTTCCCTTTAAGTCTTAAAGGTACTTTATGATCCCAAATAACATCTAATGTTCTCCATTTTATTCATTCCACTTATATTCTATGGAAGACATCTCTCTCAATCCCGCAATCCTTTTGTAGAAATGATTATAAATACTTAAAACTTTCAATTACAGATAACTCACCATCTCCTATCTTAACAATTGTCTCACTACGTTTAATATTACTAAATTTAAATTTCATATATTATATCTTTACTCTATTAAGTCTAAAACCTTTCACGTCTAGCATTTTCCATCAAGATTTGAGTTTAATATTTACTATTTCACGTGTCTTATCCACCAAAATAATATTATATGCAAATAACATACACTGTAGTATCATATTTTAAATATGTCTAGTGAGTTCGTCAATGATTAGTGTAAAAAGATAGAGATTTAGAGTTGATCCTTGATGTAACCGTATTGTTATAGGGAATGTTTCAGTTAATCAGCCTGAGGTCTTCACTCTTATCATTACATTCTCATATATATCCTTAATTAATTCAATATACGCTATGCTAACATCTTTTTTTTCTAGAATTCTCTATATAATTTTTCTTGGGACTCTATCATAAGTTTTTTTAGATCGACGAATACCATATGTAAGTCTTGCTTCTGTTCTCGATATTTTTTAATTAATTGTCTAAGATGATATATAACTTCTATTATCGACCTTTTAGACATAAATCTAAATTGATTTTCGATCATCGTCGTATTATTTCTTAGTTTTTTTCTATTACTCTTTCTCAAAGTTGCATGGTATGACTCATTAGTTTAATATTTCTATAGTTTGCATAATTTTATATATCTCCTTTATTCTTATATAAGTGAATTAGAGTACTTAACCCCCACTGATCGGATATTTTTTTAGTTTTTAATATCAGGTTGAATAACTTTATAAGCCATTCAATATCTTATTTTCCTAGACACTTCCATTCCTCTATTGGAACATCATTTGGTTCAACTGATTTTCAATTTTGCATCCCATTTAAAGTTTCTTCTACTTTTGAAGTTTGAATTATACGATAAAAATTTAAATTGCTATACTCATTTGATCTACTTAAATTACTTAAGTTAAATTAGTCACCTAAACCTTCATTAAAAAGTTCATGAAAAATACTTCTTCCATCGCTTTCTGATTTCCTTATCATTTACTAGTACCCTATTGCATTTATCTTTAATACATCTTATTTGAATAAGATCTTTTGTTTTCTCTCTCTCGCTTTAACTATTCTGTAAATGTCTTGTTCATCTTTTTTTTTATATTCAATTTTTTATATAGATGTTCAAAAGTTTCATTTTTAGCTTAGTTACTACTTTCTTGGCCTTTTTCTTAGCTATTATATATATATTTTAAAATTTTTCTTGTTTTTACAAGTATATAATTCCTTATATCCTCTTCGTCTTTCTTTTACTTTCTCTTGTATTTTCTCATTCCACCATCAACATTTTTTACTTGGTGGTGCATGTTTTTTTGACTCACCGAGTATACTCTTGGCTATTATTTTCAACTTTGGTATCATCTTATCCTATGTCGTATTCGAGTCGTCGTATATTTCTCCTGATAGTTATACTCCTATCTGCTCCTTAAATATATTTTGTTTCCCATCTTTTAACTTCAACTATTTAATTCTACGAGTTGTGTATATTTTTCTTCTATTGATACTATTTTGAGGCCTATATCCAACATTACTAATCTATGTTGGATAATTAAGTTTTCTCCAGGGATGATTTTGCAATGTTTATAAATCTTTCTATTCTTCTTCCTAACTATAAGAAAGTCAATTTGTGATTTATTATTATCATTTTTGAATGTAAAGTGTTCTTTTCTTTTCTTAAAAAATATATTAGCTGATATAAGGTTATTTGCTATTGTAAAATAATAAGACAATGGATTTCTCTCTCTGTCTATTACAAGATATAAGCCCCTATTTATACATGAATATAGGGACCTATTCTAGGAGAATTATTCTAAAAAAGAAAAATAGAATATTTATCCTTAACAGAATATTTTAACAATTCCTAAATATTCTAACACTCCCCCTCAAGCTGGAAGATATAAATTATATGTACCCAGCTTGTTACATATGTAGTCAATTCGAGGATGTCCTTTGTCTTCATACAAAAGACCCTTTCCTGGAGCACCTCTGATATATCGGATAATGCTTGTTACAGCATCTCAATGTTTCTTGCATGGAGAGTTGACTTACTACACTTACTGTAAATGAGATATCCGGACGAGTAACAGTAAGGTAGCTTAGTCTCCCTACTAATCGCCTGTATCGTTCAGGATCTGAAAGAGACTTCCCCTGATTTGGCATGAGCTTGACATTCGGAGAGCTGGAACTTGCTAGCTTGTTGCCGTTACTGGAAGAGGGCAGCGGAGAAGAGAGGCGCACGACCACAGGAAGAGTGGCGTCGTGAGGAAGAAATAGGAGCGCGCGACCACGGGAAGAGTGGCGTCGCGAGGAAGAAATAGAAGCTCGCGACCACGGGAAAAGTGGAGTTGCGAGGAAGAAACAGGAGTGCGCGACCACGGGAAGAGTGGCGTCGCGAGGAAGAAACAAGAGCGCGCGACCACGGGAAGAGTGGCATCGCAAGGAAGAAACAAGAGCGCGCGACCACGGGAAGAGTGGCGTCACGAGGAAGAAACAGAAGCGCGCGACCACGGGAAGAGTGGCGTCGCATGGAAGAAACAGGAGCGCGTGATCACAGGAAGAGTGGTGTCGCGAGGAAACATGCTGCTCGTCGCATCGTGGAAGACGCGCGACGAGGAAGCCACCGCGATTGCTGCGTCGCGACGAGGAAAACGCGCGACGAGGAAGGCGGCTGACAGAAACGCACGCGAGGAAAACGCGTGGCGAACAAAGAGAGAAGGAAGTCGTTGCAATTGCTGCGTCGCGACGAGGAAAACGCGCGACGAGGAAGGCGGCTGACAGAAACGCACGCGAGGAAAACGCGTGGCGAACAGAGAGAGAGAGAGAAGGAAGAGGATTGGTTTGGGCGGATAACCCTAAACCTAAGGAGGGAGGAAAACCCAAACCTAAACACGAGCACACGCGAGGAAAACGCGTGGCGAACAGAGAGAGAGAGAGGAAGAGGATTGGTTTGGGCAGATAACCCTAAACCTAAGGAGGGAGGAAAACCCAAACCTAAACACGAGCACACGCGAGGAAAATGCGTGGCGAACAGAGAGAGAGAGAAAGGAAGAAAAATTGCTGCTGCTGCTGTGTTGCTGGAAAAGCAGAAGGTGCTGGAATGGCGTCGCGATTGCTCTCTGTTCGCGGTGGACATCGCGAACAGGGATGGAGAGACGCGGGAGGCTGCCTTCTTGGGCAGTGCGGCGTCGAGGAGGAGGGACTCGATGGCCTCGGGGCCGCGGTTCTCCTTGCAAGGGTCGAGATCCTCCGGACCGGAAGCGTTCGTCGAAACCTCCCGGAGAGGCGGAGGAGGAGCAGGAGCCGACGAGATCTTGGCAGCGGAACCACCGTCCTCGAAGGCGGCGTTGTCCCAAATCTGAAGGCTCATCTTCTTCTGAAGAGTTGCAGCAAGCTTCATGATCGAACGGGGAGAAGTTTGAGTAAGCGACAGGGAGCTCGCTACGACATCCAACTCATCCAATTCAGATCCTTGGCTTCTCTTATTCGCCGGCATCGCCTCCATCTCCCGATCCATCCTCTTCAAAGCGGGCGTACACGGATCCATGAACTTGGCCGGCACGATCCTCCCGCGCGGCCGTCCCCGCGCGTCCCGATCCGCCTTCTTGGCCCGGAGCGCCTCCAGCCTCGAACTCAGCCGTGCGATCATCTCCTCGATCCTCACGATCTCGTCGTCCAGCGAGATCTCCTCGACCTCGGCGAAGGCAACGCGGGAGGCGACGGCGATGAAGAGAGAGAGAAGAGAAAGAATTAGGGTTAGGTGGATAAACCTAAACCCCTTCGCTCTGATACCATGTAAAATAATAAGACAATGGATTTCTCTCTCTTTCTATTACAAGATATAAGCCCCTATTTATACATGAATATAGGGACCTATTCTAGGAGAATTATTCTAAAAAAGAAAAATAGAATATTTATCCTTAACAGAATATTTTAACAATTCCTAAATATTCTAACAGCTATTATAAAATTCAATGTAATTTTCCCTTCATTTCTTGTTCCAAACCCTTAACCCTCATGCATCCTATTATATTTCTCATTTTTTACTTCTACATGCCCATTTATATTTTCTTTTATTAAAATTATTTTGGTTGACGGAATATTTTATGATACCTTATTTAGATCGTCCTAAAATCTAAATTTAGTGTGTTTTTTTTAATTCTACTTGAGATGCATATATGTTAATTATATTAATAGTTTCTTTCGCTACCACTATCTTGAGAGTTATAATCCTATCCTCCTTTCTAACTACTATTATTTCATCCTTTAGTAAATTATCGACAACACTATTCACTTCATTTTTGATATAAGTGTTCAAAAATTTCATTCTTAGCTTCATTCACTGTTTTCTTGACCTCTTTTTTAGCTACTGTATATTTTTTAAAATTTTTCTCGTTCTTACAAGTATATAATATCTTATAGACTATTCTTTTTTATTTTACTTTCTCATTCCACCATTAAGATTATTTACTTGGTGGTGCACATTTCTCTAATTCATTGAGCACACTTTTGGTTACTATTTTCAATTTTGATACCTTCATATACCATGTCGTATTATTTCTTCTAATACTTGTATTCCTGTCCTCTTTTTAAATATGCTTTGCTTCCTATCCTTTAATTTCCACCGTTTAATAATAGGAGTCGTGCATCTTTTCCTTCTATTGGTACTATACATGAGACGTATATTAAACACTACTAACTTATGTCGGATAGTTAAGTTTTCTACAGAGATGATATTGCAATTTTTATAAATCTTTTATCTTTCTTCTTAATCATAAGAAAGTCAATTTACGATTTATTATTCTCACTTTTGAACGTGATCAAGTATTCTTCTCTTTTTTTTAAAAGCATATTAGCTAGTATAAGATCATATGCTATCGTAAAATCCAATATAGTTTGTTTTTCTTTATTTCTTGTTTCAAATCTATAACCTCATGCATTCTATCATATTCCTTATTTTTCACTCCTACATGCCCATTTAAATTTTCTCCTATTAAAATCATTTCGGTTGACAGAATACTTTATCTAAGTCATCCTAAAATCTAGATTTGATATGTTTTTCTAATTCTACTTGAGGTGTATATATGCTAATTACATTAATATTAAATTATTCTTCAAATCATCGTATATACTACTTTCATATGAAATCTTGCTTTATTACAAGAGATAAGTCCCTATTTATACACGAATATAGGGACCTATTCTAGGAAAATTATTCTATAAAAAAATAGAATATTTATCCCTAACAGAATATTTATCCCTAACAGAATATTTATCCCTAAATATTCTAACACTTCCCCTCAAGCTGAAGAATATAAATCATATGTACCCAACTTTTTACATATGTAGTCAATTCGAGGACCTCTTAGTGACTTGGTGAATATATCTGCTAGTTAATCTTGTGAGTTAACAAAAATAGTAGATATTTCATTAGATATGACTTTTTCTCTGACAAAGTGACAGTCGATTTTAATATGCTTTGTCCTTTCATGAAAAATTGGATTCGAGGCGATATGCATGACGGCTTGATTATCACATATAAGTGATATTTGTGTAACTTCTCCAAATCTTAGCTTGTGAAGCAATTGTTTGAGCCATATAAGTTCTTGACTGACTATGACCATAGCTCGATATTCTGCTTCTGCACTGGATCTTGCCACAACATTCTGCTTTTTGCTTTTCCAAGAAATAAGGTTATCTCCGACAAATATACAAAAATCAGAAGTAGATTTTTTATCAATGGGAGATCCTGCCCAATCTGCATCAGAATAGTCTACGACTCGAGTATGTCCTTTGTCTCCGTACAAAAGACCCTTTCCTGGAGCACCTCTGATTATCGGATAATGCGTGTCACATCATCCCAATATTCCTTGCATGGAGAGTTGAGAAATTGACTTACTACACTTACTACAAAAGAGATATCCGGACGAGTAACAGTAAGGTAGCTTAATCTCCCTACTAATCATCTGTATCGTTCAGGATCTGGAAGAGGCTCCCCTTGATTTGACATGAGCTTGATATTAGGATCTATAGGTGTGTCAATTGTCTTTTAGTTTAACATGCCTGTTTCTTCTAGAATATCCATTGTATACTTCCTTTGGGATATGATAATCTCATCTTTGGACTGTGCTACCTCTATCCCCAAAAAATATTTGAGTTTGCCGTGATCTTTTGTCTGAAAATGTTTGAAAAGATGTTGTTTCACCTGTGAAATCCCGAAATGATCACTACCTGTGATAACAATATCATCAACATAAACTACTAAGTAGATGCAACCAGTAGATGAGTGACGATAAAAGACAGAATAGTCAGTCCCACTCTGAGTCATGCCAAACTGTTGAATTACAGTACTAAATCTACCGAACCATGTTCTGGGAGACTGCTTGAGGCCATATAAAGATTTCCGCAGACGACATACAAGACCAAAATACTCCTAAGCAACAAAACATGGAGGTTGCTCCATGTAGACTTCCTCGAGCAGGTCACCATGTAAGAAAACATTTTTGATGTTTAACTAATAAAGAGGCTACTGTCGAATTGCAGCAATGGACAAGAATAAACGCATAGAGGACAGCTTGACAACAGGAGAAAAAGTGTCCCTATAATCCAATCCGAAGATCTGAGTATATCCTTTAGCAACGAGGCGAGCCTTAAGCTGGTCAACTTTTCCGTCTGGACCAACCTTCACTGTATATACCCATCGACAACGACAATTGACTTCCCTAGTGGTAGAGGAACGAGGTCCCAAATCCCACTGCTCTGTAAGACACACATTTAATCGAGCATAGTCTGTTTCCATCCTGGATGGGCAAAGGCATCACCTGCAGTCTTCGGAAGAGAAACAGACAACAAGGAGGAAAGACAAACAAAATAGGAAGGAGAAACACGATGATAACTCAAAGAAACATAATGAGGAGAAGGATTACGAGTGGAACGCACACCTTTCTGAAGTGCAATGGGAATATCAGACTCAGAAGATGGGACCGAAGGACGAGGTTAAAGACTTAGCTTCAAAGATGTGTCCATGACAGTGTCAGTGGTGGTCGGCAGCAAAGTAAGACGAGGACGATGTTGATAAACCTACAATGGAGATGTCTCCGGAGGCGACAGAGACTCCTTGGAGGATAAAAGATAGCCATTGGTGCAGGCGTAGAAGGAGAAAATTTAGACGGAAATCCGTTAGGCCCAAAAAATGGAACCGAATTAAAGAACGTGACATCAGCAGAGATGAAGTACCGATGGAGAGTAGGGGAATAACACTTGTACCCTTTCTGAGACCGTGGGTACCCAAGGAAGACACACTTATAAGACTGGGGAGAGAGTTTGTCAATGTCAGGATCGAGAGCATGAGCAAAACATATAGAACCAAAGACCCTAGGTGGTAAAGGATGAAGAAACTGATGAGGATAAAGAACATGATGAGGTATTTGACCTTGTAGAGTGGAGGAAGGCTTGCGATTGATGAGATAACACGTAGTAAGTACAACGTCAGCCCAAAACTGAAGAGGAACATGAGAATGGAGAAGAAGAGTCCGGGTGGTCTCAAGAAGATTACGATTCTTGCGTTCAGCAACTCCATTCTGTTAAGGGTATGAGGATAAGACGTCCGATGCAACACACCATGAGACGCCAAGAAGGTCTGAAATGGAGTAGATAGATACTCACGTGCATTATCACTTTGTAAGGTTCGAAGAGAAATACCAAATTGAGTTTTAATTTTATAGAAAAAAGATTGAAAACGAAAAAATAACTCCGAACGATCCTTCATCAGATCCAAGTGCAACGGAAAAAATCGTCTATAAAGGTAACAAAGTATCGTGACCTCAATGTAGAAGAAACACGATTCGGATCCCAAATATCGGAATGAACCAAAGCAAAAGGTGACGTAGCCCGACTCACAGTGCGAGGAGAAAAGAACTACGAACATGTTTTCCTAATTGACATGATTCACAAGATAAAGAATCTAAGTGAGAAAGACCAGGATGTATTTGTTTCAATTTATCAAGACCTGGATGTCCCAACTGAGCATGAATAAGAACAGGAGATGTCGCCGCCGAACCAACAAGAGAGGACTGTTAAAGCCGATATAGGCCATGAGATTCATATCCGAAACCAATCATTCTCCCCGTACTCCGGTCCTGTAAGAAAATAGAAGATTTAGTAAACGAGATGACATAATCAAGAGACCGAGTAAGCTGACTAATTGATAATAAATTAAAGGGAGCATCGGGAACATAAAGAACATTATAAATAGAAAGAGACGGAGAAGGATGAACAATACCGACACCCTGGGACTGAATTTGAGAATCATTTGCCATGGTGACAAAGGGTAAATAACTAGAAGTAGAGAGAAAAAAAAGTGATCTATTACCAGTGATATGATCGGTGACCCCGAAATCAAGAACCCAAGAACTTGAAGAGCGAGATATGCCAGCAAAGGAATTACCAGTGAGTGCAACGGCAACAGGGGAATCAGAGACCTTTCGATCCTCGTACCATTTCAGAAAGTTGTTATAGGAAGGTGGTGGGGTCGGATTTGGTAGCAATTGTGAAGTGGAAGCTGAAGGAGCGACAGAACTCTAGACGATCTGCGTAGCACGGGAAGGTCGACCATATAGACTCCAACATTTATCAATCATGTGTCCTGGTCGGTGGCAATGATCACACCAAGGGCGTCCTTTGCCACCCTTACGAAGTGGAAGTTTGTTGTTTCGAGAGACCAAAGTCGATGAGTAGGGAAGCGTACCGAAGGCCTGTTTCACCATCCAAAGCATTCACGCGCTGTTTGCTCTCTTTTGTATTTGCTCCTGGCGGCACTGTGGTTGCCGAGCGTCCTGCGGCCCAATGTCGATGTGGCCGCCGCCGAGAGATGCCACGCGAACCCAGGGATGCGGTGCAGGAATACCACCGATGAAGCAGCAGAACCGCAGGACAGATCGGGAATCGCGATTGGGAGGGATCGCGATTGGGAGGAATCGCGATTGGGAGAGATGCTTCTGGCCGCCGATGAAGCAGCAGAACCGCAGGACAGATGCACTCGGTCCTCTGTTGACGGCGAGACAGAGGCGTGATTCGGTCGACGCCGCGATCCGAAGGAAGGAGAGGAAGACTCCTTCGCGTGGCGCCGTGCTCCAAACGTTGAAATCAGAGGCGCTTGGTTGACGGTGAGACTGAAGCGCGGGACGAGGAAGGAGACGCCGTGATTCGGAGGAAGGAGAGGAAAGCTCCTTTGCACGTGGTGGCGGGGAAAAAAAAAACCTAATCCCGCGCTGATACCATGTAAAATAATATGGAATTTTGCTTTATTTAGACCCGACCACGGGCCGGGTCCAGCCCGGACTCGGCCCGGACCCGGCCCGGGTCCAGCCCGGACTCGGCCCGGACCCGGCCCGGGTCAACGGGCCGGGTGGCCCGTTGACCCGGTTTGCCGGGCCGAACCGGAACCGGCCCGGCAGATGCCGGGCCGGTTACGGTTCAAGGCCTGTGAAACCAGCGGGTCAGCCGGTTAACCGGCGGGTTGAACCGCCGGTTCAACAATTTAAAAAAAAATATTTTTTTTTGTTTTCCCGTTGGATCAGTCGACTGAAGTGGTAAGATCAGTCGACTGAGGTCAAAATCAGTCGACTGATGAGAAAATTCAGTCGACTGGATTTTGAATTCTGACAAAAATCAAGTGTGATTTCAGCAATTCAGTAGTCGTTTTCTTGGTTTGACTAAATCAGTCGACTGGGATGGTAAATTCCTCGAAGTGCACTTTTTTTAATAAATTTTAAATTTTAAATTTTAAAATTTTTAATATAATAATCTCGAACTGTCGCGAACAGTGGCGAACCGTGAACCGGCGGTTCCGAACCGTGAACCGTAACCGTCTTGGGCGGTTAAGGTTAAGGGTCGACCTGCCATGAACCGTCGAACCGGCGGTTCCGAACCATCGAACCGTCGGTTCTGAACCGTGGTCGGGTCTAGCTTTATTACAAGAGATAAATCCCTATTTATATACGAATATAAGGATCTATTCTAGGAGAATTATTCTATAAAAAAGAAAAATAGAATATTTATCCCTAACAGAATATTTATCCCTAAATATTCTAACAGGATCTATTAATTTAAGTATTATAATTAAACATTAAGTTTTTTAAAACCTAAAGTTCGTTGTCGTTGTTTTCTCCTTTCCTCATGCACCCCCTCACTATGCTCGAACTCCGACACCGTCCATGCGAGCAGTCGACGTCGGTGCTGCACCCTTTTTCTCCCCACTGCTATGGTCATCCCTTTCCTCTACGCTTGCGCGTCTCACCATAGAAGTCGGAGAACAACCTTTGTTGTAGTGCCCTCCGTGACCCCTGCGGAGGATGTTGCCGGGTCGCAATGCCTTCCGTGACCGCGCGACACCGTCATGGGCCCGCACCCCTTTTCTATCCACTGTTCCTACCACTCCTCTCCTTTGTGCTCGTGTGTCCTGCCATAGAAGTCGGAGAATAGCCTCCGTAGCGACACCCTCTGCAACCCCCACGGAGGGACGTTGTGGGGTTGTAGCTCCTTTTGCGACCTCGTGGCACCCTCGCAGTAGCTGTGCAAGTGCCGATCCTGTACCAGAACGGTAAATACCGTCCATTTAGGATGACACGATACGAAATTTCAAAGCTTGGTGTTCCTTACAGGGAACATCTTAACATTAACACAATAATTTGATGGATCAATTCATTGAATATTTATCTATACGTACAAGCTGGTTGGCAACCTAACGCATAACCTTCGCCCTTTTTCAACTGGGCTTTGGATCGGCTTGATGGATTATAATGGATTGGCAATTTGACCTATTGCATTAGTGGATGTGGAAATAATGGCATAAATATAATTTATGTTTTAATTTATATCAAATATTTTGTTTACGAGTTTAATAAAAATAGTGAAAATTCATGGTAAATAATATAAAATTATATGAAGTTATAATTAAATATATTTAAAATTATTCAAATTTATTTAATAGCAAAACATATTTTTAAAATAAATGAACTCAATATATAATATTATGTTTCCTAAGTACATTCTCGAAGTTAATTTGTAACAAATAGACTAATATATATTAATTTCTAATACTTTGCTGGTTCCCATTTCTACCATCATTGAATACAAGGGATATATCATGATCATACTTTTAAAGACCGGTTTATCCCTTCGTCTAAGCAAATTAAACGTGTCTGCATCGCTGCCTCATATGACATGCAGTCTACTTGTGTAATTAAAAAAAAAAAATCTTATTTGTTTCACTTGAACCAATTTATTTGGAACCCATTTCAAAAAATGACTTGTTTATACTTTGATCTCGTCTCAACTTTCTTGAGAACCAACACTTCAAGTTCATGCTATGACTTGGTATGTGCCTACTCAAGTAATCAACTCGTAACATAAAGTCAGTACTAATTGCTAGACTTTACAACTTCACCCATAACACACATCAAGGCGAATGCATTTCCTTGAGATAAAAATTCTAAGAAACCATCTCTCATTTTCTGTCTTAGTAATCACTAGCACCATCCTCCCCCCATATTTCTCCCTTTGACACATAATAAACCACTAATCTTCTCCAACACGACATTATAGTGTAGACAAACTTACAGATATAATCAAAATTGGGTCATCAAAATCACAAATTGATAACTTATGCAACACAATGAACAATCAAATTAAACTGATAACACGTTTTTGAGACTAATAAGTGGTATTATTATTCTATCTCAAGTCACAATACTCCCATTCTAACCTGGAACCTAGTTCATAAAGTTACCAGGACTATTTCTAGTTATTTGTTCTATTGTTATTTGTATAATTGAGACACTGATTCTTGCCCTTTTTACTTGTCAAAATTGAATTTTTCATTATTCATGTATGAGAATGATCAAATAATCGTTGTCCAATCTTTGATATCTAGCATATGCTGAATAAATATAAACATAAAATTCAGCATGAGGAGGACGTCTACTTGATCAATTCATCATTAGGACCTTTGTGAACCAATATAATCAAATATATAATATGGCATAGTGACTATTTTCAAATCTAATACTTGGATAGTTTTATTAGTGAATAAATCACGAAATGCTATGGTTTTGCATACAATTTTTTAATTTATTCAGAAGAAATTCATTGAAATCATGCACTTTTTCTATTTCCCCTATCCCTATAAATACCATAATTAGATGGATGGATCCATCCTATTCTTGAAATAAACAACTCACACACACTCCCCTTCCAAAATAAATCAGTACACCAAGCACTACCTACATTTATTGCTAAACTATTGGTAATAAACCTGAAACTCCTGGTGGATGGCCAGTTGCCCAATTAGAAGTAAGAATCAATTATATTTTTCGTATATTATTCTTTCTTTTGGATAGGACTAACAAAGAACAGAGTTCTTCTTGTATCACTCCGATCACCCTTAGCCATTTGATGCCATTCTGCTACAATATTGTCTTGTTGAACATTTTCATATTCAACCATTTTTGTTGATGTAGGACTTCCGTCTCATATAGTACTTGAAATGCCAGCATTGTCTCCAACAATGGTAACCAAATGGCCACTCCTTGAAAGTCATTTAATCTTTTGTATTCTATTTGTCTATTCTTTATTTGCTTATAGTAAAATTGATAAGACAACCTTTCTTAGAATCAAGGTAACATTGCAAAGTGGAGAAAGAAAGAAGGTGATAAGGTCAGGGATACCACATTCGCAAAGCTATTATTGTTAAGACATTACATTTACTATTCTACTATATGATGGCTTTTTCTTGATTTTATTTCATCCACTTGCTTTGAGTTCTAGTTGCTCGACATATGTGCAGATTAATGTAGGTGATGTTCTTTGTGAGATAGAGACAGATAAAGCAACTCTTGAATTTGAAAGCATGGAGGAGGGGTAATATATCAATTTAGAACCAAAAATGATTTATTTCTTATGCTTTACACTATTATTCTTTATGATTATATTTTTACATATTGAAAGAACCTTTTATTATACATCACAATAATTCGTGATTGATACTTAGTTATTGTTAGATAAAAAATTCAGGTATTTCCTAGTCTAATATGCACCTACTTTATGCTTAGCCTTGGGATAGAATTAGTTATGGCTAGGACTACAATGCATGAATTGCAAGTTGCAATTTTATTCCAATAAAAGTAATATCATAATGAAATATTTCTCCTTTCTCCATTTTCTATATGGTATCAAAGTCACCCTTTTAGGGTTAGATTTTCTAAAAGGGTATTCCTGTGATGGGAGATCATTTGCCTCACCTCATCTTTCTCCTCTCTTTGTTATCCTAACTACAATTCTATATGAATCATAGGAGGGTTTCATATGATCTGACATCTTCATTTTTAGGCAAGAGAGTTTTTAACACCCTCTTTGTGTAGCGATCCCTTCCTGTAAACAAAAACTTTCAAGTGCATGAATATTTAGGGAAGTTCTTTGCATAATCTTCTTTTGGCATGTGTCTGCCCCTCTGTATCAAGACTCTTTTGTATAATTGCCTTTCTTGTGATGCCATCTCTTGTAAGCAATCAAATTTGACAAGTGATATGCTTCTGTGCAAAAAGATAGGGTTGGCCAGTGCCTATCCTCCCATGTGATTCTCTCTACATGCAATTATTGAACCTATAGGTGGGTGGTCTGCAGTGGGATCTTATTTCCATATATGGTGAATTTTATGGCAATGCCTTTTGTGCTTGATGCATGTAGGGACATTCAAGGATTGAAATACCATGCCGTGCCGTTCGAAATGGACGGTTTTTATTGTTCTGACACGGGACCGGTACTGGCACAACACGCGCGACAATTTCGCTTGCGTCATCATGTGCGTTATGCTATGTGACAAAAGGAATCGGTGAAGATTTACCTTGAAGCATCCGCGAAGGCAAGGCGACTAGCAAGAAATTAGTAGTGACGACGAGGCAGTGAGGCGGTGACCACTCTTTGGAAGAGGCGAGATGTTAGTGGACGAAAAAATTGTGCGGAAGGGAGGAAGGAGGCGGCGTTATCGCGAGGGGAGAAGAAGAGACAGAAATTAGAATTGCGAGGAATTAGAAAGTAGAATTTTATTAAAATCTAATATAATGGTTTTAATTAAAACCGTTATATTAAAATAAATTAAAAATTTGAAATTATAATCAGTGGTATATAATTTTTTATAAAATGTATTATGTAAATTATATATATAATTTCTAATTAATAATCAATTACTATATAAATTATAACTACAACAACAACAACAACCAAGCCTTATCCCACTAAGTGGGGTCGGCTATATGGATCCTTTTACGCCATTGAACTCTATCTCCTATTATATCATCATCTATACTTAAATAAATTTTATCTTGTTTTATTGTTGCTAACCAAGTCTTTTTTGGTCTGCCTCTTCCTCGTTTGATGTGCGTATTTATCATAGTTTCACACCGCCTAACTGGAGCATTTATCGGTCGTCTAAGTACATGTCCGTACCACCTTAAACGTGTCTCACGGAGTTTTTCCTCAATAGATGCAACTCCGACTTTCTCCCTAATGTTCTCATTTCTTATTCTGTCCATCTTCGTATGTCCACACATCCATCTTAACATCCTCATCTCTGCAACTCTCATCTTTTGCTCATGTGCTCGAGTCATAGCCCAACATTCAGCGCCATATAACATGGCAGGTCTAACTGCCGTTTTATAGAACTTTCCTTTAAGTTTTAGGGGAACTTTACGATCACATAAAACACCTGATGCTTTCCTCCATTTCAACCATCCTGTTTGTATTCTATGTAAGACATTTCTCTCAATCCCTCCATCGGCTTGCAAAAATGATCCTAAATATTTAAAACTCTCAGTTCCAGACAACTCATCATCTCCTATTTTAATACTTGTCTCATTACGTTCAATATTGCTAAACTTAAATTTCATATATTCTGTCTTTACTCTACTAAGCCTAAAACCTTTCTCTTCTAGAGTTTCTCGCCAAGATTCTAATTTAGCATTACTCTCTCACGCATCTCATCTACCAAAACAATATCATCTGCAAACAACATACACCATGGTACGGTGTCTTGAATGTGTCCAGTAAGTTCATCTATGATTAGTGTAAAAAGATAAGGACTTAAAGCTGACCCTTGATGTAACCCTATCTTTATTGGAAATGCTTCAGTTAATCCGTCCGAAGTCTTTACTCTAGTCGTTACTTATACATATCCTTAATTAGGTCAATATATACTACGCTAACACCTCTCTTTTCTAGAATTCTCCATATAATTTCCCTTGGGACTCTATCATAAGCGAATACCATATGTAGATCTTGCTTTTGCTCTCGATACTTTTCAATTAGTTGCCTGAGAAGATGTATAGCTTCTATTGTCGACCTACTAGGCATAAACCCAAATTGATTTTCGGTGATCATAGTCACTTTCCTTAATCGTTTTTCTATTACTCTTTCCCAAAGTTTCATAGTATGACTCATTAATTTAATACCCCTATAGTTTGCACAATTTTGTACGTTCCCCTTATTCTTATATAAGGGAATTAGAGTACATTACTCTCCATTCCATACCTCTATCGGAATATCATGTAGGATCGGCATTCTCTTTGTTTTCAATATCATGTTAAATAATTTTGTAAGACTAACATTCAATACCTTGTTTCCCTAGGCACTTCCATACCTCTATCGGAATATCAAGTCTATTTATAGTATTAGCAAACAAATCTTGATCGTAGATTATTGATAAGATTCTTCAGAGCCATTGATCTTCCGATGCAATCTTGACGGTTGATTAAAGATAAATTTAAATCATAACCATTAGATAAAAGGATAAATATGATCGAAGCTTAATTTTTGGCCAAATCACTTATCCGTTGGCTGATGGCATGCGAGACGTGTGCATGAAAGTTTTGACCAAATCTTTTGGTCAAAGCTTTAACGTTTTATTAAAAACGTTATAAAAACTTTAATTGGATTAAAGTTTATGAAAAGCTTAATTCAATTAATTGAATTAAAGCTTTAAAGTCAATTTGGTTGACTTTTTGTAAGTAGATCTTCTGAGTGATTTCTGACTAACCGGAGTTAGGCTCGCTCGAACCCGACTCCGGCCTTTCGCCCCTCGAGCGTGTTTCCTCCCGGCTTCTTGTCCCTCGGACGTCACGTACGCCCTTCTCGCTCCACCGGTGTATTCTTCCGCAGCTTTCGCGTCCCTCGGATTGCACCGAGCCCGTCGGCCCATTTCCCCGTGCAATCCTTCTCACCCGCTACGTCTTACGCTCGACTTCCTCCGTACCTAAGCTCCTGCACACTTAGCAGAGGGATCAGAAAAACAACAGGACCTAACTTAACCTAGTTGACCACATCAAAACTAACCGGGGCACCAATCTAGTCCAACGACTTTTCCATTTTTCATCCCGTTTAAAGCTTGTTCTACTTCTGAAATTTGAATTCTACGGTAAAAATTTAAATTTCTATACTCATTTGACCTACTTAAATTACCTAAGTTAAGTTGATCACCTACACCTTCATCAAAAAGTTGATGAAAATATCTTTTCCACCGCTCTTTTATTTCTCCATCATTTACTAATACCCTATTGCATTCATCTTTAATACATCTTATTTGGCTAATATATAAATTATAACTATTATTATATAAATAAATAAATAATTAAATAAACTGTTAATTAACTATTATAATTATAATATAAACTTTTATATTTTTATTAAAAATATAAAAAATTAATGTAAAAAATAAAAATATTCTAATGAAAAATTTTAAATTTGTATTGATAATTTATTCAAAATCAAATCTTAAATTTTTTTTATAAATTAAAAATAGATTAAAATTTTAGAAAAATATTTAAAATATTCAGAATAATTTTAAAAATTTATAAATAATTTTAGAATTTTATAAATAATTTTAAAAAATTTTAATTGTTAAAAAAATTAAAAATATATAAATTTTTAAAATAAATTTGACTTTAGAATGCAATATCAGCTATATATATATATATATATATATATATATATATATATATATATATATATATATATATATATATATATATATATATATAAACTATAATATTTAATATACATATTATTCAAAATATTTATAGACTATAATTATATACATATATATTATATAAATCAATAATTAATTAAATGAACAAATAGTTAATTTATATAATTATTATATATAAATTAGGATCTTTGTGTTAATCCCCATAACATAATAAAATATGTAAATTGATGGGACTGTCCTGGATAATCAACCTAACCTTCCTCTAGTACATGTTATTAGAGCTCAAATCCTAATGAACTATTTTCCCCCCACTTGAAATCCTTTTTATAGCTACATGAACAAGGATGTGCATGAGAGCTTGATTATCACAATATAACTTCAGAGTACATTACAACTTATCGATTAGCTTATACATCACATTAGTCATAACTCTTTTTTTTTGTCTCTGCGCTAAACATAGTCACTATATTTTTTGCTTAACAATATTAAGTTATTCAATAATTAAGAACTATATAAAATCAATATACAATTTATTTTTAAATTATACACAATAAACATATTTATCTAATTATTATTATATATATAAATAAAAAATATCAAAACCGTATCTGCATGATACGATACGATATCAAAACCATATCGTTTCGGTCTCCGACCGAAACGAGGGCCGTAAACAAGCCGAGCTGAGCCAAACTTTAAGGTGTTCAAGCTTGTTTGATAAGGTAACCAAGTTAAAGCCGAGCCTAAAATGAACCGAACTTTTGAAATGATTGTTCAAGCTTGGTTTGGTTTTTTTATGAGTTTGAGCTTGATTCAAGCTTGACTTAAGTTTGGCTCGTTTAGATATTATCGAGCTCACAATTCAAGCTTGTTTGATTGTTTGAAATTTTTACATTTTAAGTTTGTTTAGTTGGTTATTGAACTTGATAATACAAATTTATTTGTTCATTTTGAAACTTCCTTTCTTTATTTAGCATGTTAATAAGAGTTTTATTGATAAATATGTTTTACAAATATTGTTCACGAACGTTGTTAACATTATTCACAAACATTAACACGTGTGTTTAAGCTTGTTTGTTTAGTTTAACGAGTTGTTCAAACTTGTTTATTTAATTGATTTTGTGTGTATTGAACGAATATAAACAAGCTCTTATTAAGTCGAACATCAAACTTGTTCACGAACGTTCGGTTCATTTATAGCCCTAACCGAAACCTCGGCACGGGTTGAAATTTTAAACCTTGGAGACATCATGAAGTTTCATTTTTTTTTGATCGATTGTCATCCTCTTTGGCTCACATATAGCTAATATTCTCTTATCCACATGAACAAGTCACATGCGACACTAATCCTCATCTCTTGTGCATCCAATTTAGTGCCAACAGGATTGTTCTCTCATGACCAAACAACAATGCTTCTCCTTGTTACATAATCCTTCATAGACAGCCTTCTGCATATGCCTTCTGCAATACCTCAATAAATCACCAACGAACAGAGATCAGCCTTTATGCGACTCTGGCACACTCAACTCCCATTTCAAGTTTCAAATTCTGTTACACAATTCATATACCATCCTTTAAATCCAATATTAAGTTCTTTGTTTTGTTCTTTCAAAATACTTTGTATCCTACTATTAAATTCACATGCTATTGATGTGCCATTTTGACCCTAGGGCCCTCATTCGAAAGATTTCCTTTTCCTTTATTCAGTCTTTATAATGCTGCCTTTTCGCTGTAGGGTAAAACCCACTCTTAAAATTTGTCACATAGAGTCTCATTCTTTTCTATTTTGTTTGTGCACTGCATATATGCTGTTTAAGAGTAAGTGAAAACCTGAACTGAGAAAATATCATGTTCTCATGTTAGCAAATCTGTTAAATGGTCAAATTATTCTTTCTATCTATATACATATCTATCTTTTCATATGCTTGAGTGTTTTCCTTTTCCTGCATGTTGATGTTGATGTATTTGTTGCTTTAGGAAGAAGTTCACAAGACATCTTTTTCTTTTATCAATTTACTAATTTGATGTTGAAGATATAGATGATTGGTTCTGGGATCACTATTATCTATGTCCAAAGCTTTGTTGCTAGATCATTAGATGAGTGCTCCATTGACTTTTGTATTACTTGTGTGTGAATATTTTGTTGGTGCAATTATGAATGAAAAATTTAGAAGAGTGTCATTAATGATCTGCAATGGTTAGATACCTATGAGATATTGATGGCCCAAGCTGGTCAACTGAAGCAGTTGTTTTGGCACAATAGCATGACAAAATCAAGTCATGAATTGACTAAAGGATAATCCAGACTGATTGCGGGCTAGAAAAGCAGATTGAAGGCTGAAAAGGAGCTTAAGGTTGTAGCTATCGATATGAGCTTGTGAAGGCACGAGAAGACTACCGAAAGCTTACATATTTTCATTCTTAAGTCTATTGTATTGTCTTCTTTGCTTTCATTCATTTTTACTCTTGCGCTTGTATTTAAATTCTAATTCTTATAATAAGAGTGTAAGAGTTTTCTTCACCTTTGATAGCTTATTGAGAAGGAGAAAAAATAATGGCGTTGCAAGGGGTGATCCATCGAAGGATCATAGGTCATGGAGTAGGATGTTATGTCAGTTGTTTCGTTTGTGTTGATGATTCCGTTTGTTCTTTTCATATTTTCCGGTGCACTAGTTTTATTTGTAGAATCAAGCATGAAGTGCAAGCGATCCGGTATTCACCCCCTTTAGCCTCTCACAATCCGACATTTTTACTCTACATTTTTACTTATGAGAGTCACACGTCTATATAACAAGTACAGAGAGAGCATTTATGCTCTATCTTGAGTGATAATATTTGATAAAATATTAGATATAACATATGTAAGGCATGCTTAGTTTTATGCCTAAGTTTAGGATATAATTAGTTATTTTAGGTAGTATAAATACATGCGTTCCAACTGTATTTGAATAACAATATTGTAATACAATATTTCTTCTTTCCCAAAATTCTACAATTATATAACCATTTTTCGACATTTTTATTCGCTCTGATTTATTGTATAAGTTGATCATAGTTCAACACTGATCTGTTTTGGCTATAACAAGGTCAACTTCCTAATGTGCTTAAAATAACCATAGTGATAGTTTTATAACTTGGTTGGATGTTTGACATTTTTCAGAAGCGTTGCTATCCTCAGATCACGAACAGGACACCGCTTTCCTCTATGTTGTCTTCTTCCCACTCAAATTTTGTTAAGAATATTCTATGCGTGCTAATCCTCTGTCCTACACAGTAGACATTCCTTTATTTATATGAATTCAAGTTTGTCTCAGTCAAACTGTTAAACTAATGAAATCATTGAAATCTTATACCACTACGAATCTGCATGATGAATATTGTGGTTACGACTTGCCTTAAGATGCTGCAATATGCCCTCCTACTTCCTCATTTGATGTACTTTTCTAAACCTTTTTGAGATAAATTGCATCATATTTTATGTTCACTCTGTAGGTTCTTGGCAAAGATATTAGCACCTGAAGGCTCAAAGGATGTGCTTGTTGGACGACCTATTGCTATCACGGTATGTTCCCATTACCATCCAACTGTTCTAACTCAATTGTAGTCCATCACACGCTTGATCTTACCAGTGCCAGCACGGAAATCTTTTCCCGTGTGTCTCCAGTCATACTTGTTTTGCTGCATTTATTTTTTTCTCCTTGACATCGCATTTGTTATTACCTCAATATGCTTAAAAAAGCTTAATGTGGATTCTAACATTCTGGTTGTTGAAGGTCGAAGATCCAGATGAAATTAACAATATACCTGATGATTCATTCAGTGGACTGGAGCCCAAAGATGAAAAACCTACTGATACATTGGCCAACTCTGCAGAACCGAAGGTGGGTACTTCAAATGTTAACGGGAAATAATCCAAAAGAAATCTTATTAGAAATTAAGAGATACAAGCCCCTATTTATATAGGAGTTTTATGGACCTATTCTATGAGATTTATTCTAATAAATATAACCAATACTCCAACCTCCCCCTCAAGTTGGAGCATAGATATTAATCATGCCCAACTTGTTACAAAGATAATCAACTCGGATCCCATTCAAAGCTTTTGTGAAGATGTCCCCCAATTGTTCTCCAGTTTTTACATATCCTGTAGTAATCAAGCCTTGTTGAATTTTCTCACGAACAAAATGACAATCAATTTCAATGTGCTTAGTTCGCTCATGGAACACGGGATTCGATGCAATGTGAATAGCAGCTTGATTATCACACCATAGTTTTGCTGGTATTGAAATTTTGAGTCCTACTTCAGTCAACAATTGATATATCCACATTATTTCACACACAGACTGTGCCATAGCCCTGTATTCTGATTCTGCACTGGATCGTGACACAACCTTTTGCTTTTTACTCTTCCATGATACTAAATTTCCTCCAACAAAGATACAATAACCTGAAGTAGACCTCCTATCCATTTTGGAACCTGCCCAATCTGCATCTGAAAAACATTCAATATGAGTGTGCCCATGATTTTTATATACAATACCTCGTCCGGGTGCACCCTTCAAATAACACAAAATTTGTTCTAATGCTGCCCAATGATGAACCGTTGGAGATGACATATACTGACTAACAACACTAACCGAATATGCAATATCTGGACGAGTCAAGGTAAGATAATTCAACTTTCCAACCAACCTTCGATATCTCTCTGGATGTTCAAATAATTCTCCATCTGCTGTAAGATCCACGTTCTGAGTCATTGGAGTACTACAAGGTTTTGCCCCTAACTTTCCTGTCTCAGTTAATAAGTCAAGAACATATTTCCTCTGAGATAGAAATATACCATTTTTACTCCTCATTACTTCAACACCTAAGAAATACTTTAGCACCCCTAAATCTTTTGTATGAAATTGAGTGAGAATGAAAGATTTGAGAGATGAAATTCCCGTAGTATCACTACCAGTAATCACAATATCATCCACATACACAACTAACAGAATAATACCAGCTCCTGACTGCTTGTAGAACACAGAATGATCAGACTTGCTTTTCTTCATACCAAACTTTTCAATAACCTGACTAAATTTTCCAAACCAAGCACGTGGACTTTGTTTCAAACCATACAAAGTCTTTCGAAGACGACAAACTCGCCCCATCTCCCCCTGAGCAACGAAACCAGGAGGTTGCTCCATATACACCTCCTCTTGAAGATTACCATGAAGAAAAGCATTCTTGATATCAAGTTGATGTAAAGGCCAATGATGAGTAGCAGCAAGAGAAATAAATAACCGAACAGATGTCAACTTTGCAACAGGAGAAAAAGTATCAGAATAATCCACACCATATGTTTGAGCATACCCCTTAGCCACAAGACGAGCTTTTAGTCTGGCAACTGACCCATCTGGATTGACTTTAACATTAAATATCCATTTGCATCCAATAGCTTGTTTTCCTGGAGGTAGATCAACCAAGTCCCATGTATCATTATCATCCAAGGCTTTCATTTCCTCTATCATTGCATCTCTCCAACCATGATGAGATAAGGCCTCACGGACAGTTTTAGGAACAGAAATAGAGTCAAGTGAAGCAATAAAAGAACAAGAAGAGGATGACAAGCCATTATTAGAAACAAACGAAGAGATAGGATAAGTACACTGACGTTTACCTTTTCGTAATGCAATAGGAAGATCATCATTCGGA
Organism: Curcuma longa; assembly: GCF_044706935.1. NCBI lineage: Eukaryota > Viridiplantae > Streptophyta > Magnoliopsida > Zingiberales > Zingiberaceae > Curcuma > Curcuma longa. The sequence goes on along the minus strand of NC_133867.1, from coordinate 12,099,011 downwards.
ATTGGATCTGATGACGAAGTAGTAGGTGCAGGACATGAATCAGGAGGTCGACGCCTGGAGTATATTTCAATAATAGGAGGCTTGACAAAAGCCGATTCTGAGACAGGTGTAGAGGATGTAACAGAATATACTAATAAATCATCATCTTCCTTTTGAGAAGTCGGGATATGTGAGGATGAGAAATAAGGTGTGTCTTCCATGAAAGTAACATCGATTGAAACAAGATATTTATTAATACTAGGACAATAACACCTATAACCCTTTTGAAGACGAGAATAACCAAGGAAAATACATTTCAAAGATTTGGGATCTAATTTAGTGACTTGTGGACGGACATCCCGAACAAAACAAGTGCTACCAAATATCCTAGGGTTAACAGGAAACAATGACTTGTTAGGAAACAAAATTTTGTAAGGAATCTCGCCATGAAGAACAGAGGATGGCATACGGTTAATGAGAAAACATGCAGTAGAAACTGCGTCTGCCCAAAAAGACTTGGGAACATTCATTTGAAATAAAAGAGCTCGTGCTGTTTCAAGAAGATGTCTATTCTTACGTTCAGCCACACCATTCTGGGATGGAGTATCAACACAAGAGGTTTCATGAAGTATACCATTCTGACTCATATAAGATTGAAATAGACTGGACGTATATTCTTTGGCATTGTCACTTCTTAAAGTACGGATGGACATATTGAACTGAGTTTTAATTTCCGTACAAAAAGCACAAAATAAAGAAAATAACTCAGAACGATTTTTCATTAAATATAACCAAGTTACACGAGAATAATCATCCACAAAAGTGACAAAATACCTAAAACCAGGTTTAGACAGAATAGGACAAGGACCCCAAATATCAGAATGAACTAACTCAAAAGGACTAATAGCACGTTTATTTATCCTTGGACTTGAACTAAGACGGTGATGCTTTGCAAATTGACATGACTCACAATTTAATGAAGACACGCTACTATATTGTGGACAGAGTTTCTTGAGCAATGGAAGGGATGGATGTCCTAACCTACAATGAGCCTCAAAAGGAGAATTTACACCTGAACAAACGAGAGATCTTGGGGCAGGTGAATCAAGAATGTAGAGACCTCCATTTTCATGTCCTTTACCAATAGTCTTCTTCGTCAAAAGATCCTGAAATAAACAATGATCAGGAAAGAATGAGATGCAACAGTTAAGATTACGAGTTAACTGACTAACAGAGAGCAAATTAAATGATAAATTCGGTAAATGTAAGACAGAGGATAAGGAAAGCAAAGGAGTGGGATTGACAGTGCCAGACCCACGAACGCAAGATGAAGACCCATCAGCTAAGGTAACAATAGGAGTGTTGGATTTATGCGTGAAAGTAGAAAAGAGACTAGAATTACCTGTCATATGATCCGTGGCACCAGAATCAATGACCCACTTAGAGGATGAGGAAACAAGGCATGTATTGTGGTTACCTGAATCAGCAATAGCAGTGATAGAGGAAGATGAAGACTTAAGTGATTCCTGATATTGAGAGAACTTGGCAAATTCTTCTGCAGAGACAAGCACCGATTTATCAGAGGTATCATTAGTGGATGCAATATGAGCCCGATGTTTTTGCTGATTTTTGTACTGAAGCTTTTTGCACTCAAATTTTGTATGACCCGGCTTGCGACAATAGTTACATATAATACCACTAGAATTTGATGTCCGAATTTCAGAAGCTTGTGAGTCTCCTCCTTTGTTTCTATTGTGAACAGTTGATCTTTTTGATACATAATTATTATTATAACTCACCAAAGCACCACTAGGTGGAACAGGTGTGGTATTTTCTGTACGGAGAATGCGGCTAAACACTTCTTGTAATGAGGAGACCTCAGAGCTAGATAGAATTTGTGATTTAGCAGATTCGAAGTCAGGTGATAAGCCAGCAAGGAAACTCATGATAGCCATCTGTTCTCGTTGGCGTTGTTGAACCTTCACATCAGGACTAAAGGGTAGCAACATATTAAGCTCCTCATATGTCTTTTTGAAAGCCATGAAATAATTAATCAGAGGCTGATCTTGTTTTTCCACACGATAAAAAGCTTTGCAAACTTCATACATACGGGTGAGATTTCCTTTTCCAGAGTACAGAAAATCTAGATAATCCATCAATTCTTTAACGAATTCACAGTGATTAATTAAACCAATTACCTCATTGTCAATACAATTCCGAATCTGAAGGAATAAGCGAGCATCTTCTCTAAGCCATGTCTGTTTTGAATCATCTTTGAGGTGGATCATCAGTCAAATGTCCATCCTTGTCAATACTTCGTAGATAAAGACGGACAGTTTTACTCCAATCCAAATAATTTGAACCATTTAACTTATAATCCGTAATTTTAGATACCACAGGCACCATATCCATCACGATAGAAGATTTATGTTCGGCCATAAAATTTGATTCACAAAAGAAATCAAATAACTTTTAGTAGCTGTGAGATGAAGAAGAATACCAGATTCCAGACCCTTTTGCTCCAGGGATGGTATTATTCTGTTGAAGCAGTGAACACTCTTAGTTGCCTTGAAAGCTCGCTACAGGATCAGACCAGTTGCTACAGGACCAGACCAGATGAAGCCGATTTTTTTTTTAAAGCAGGAGTCCCAAATCCGGTTACCCTCGACCTGTTCGACGAATCCAGAGCTCTAGGCTACGCCGTCGTTGCTATGGCCGAATCGAAGAGGGAAGGCAAAATCAAAAAATCGAAGAGCAAAGAAACTCAGCCGATCGAAGCGAAATAGCAAGCCAAAGATGATCGAAGATGCGATCGCCTCCACTAAATTGGCACCGGGATCGCCGGGTGATCAAGCCAGCGTTCCTTTTCTCTAGCGGACGCACAGGTGGTGGTTCTCGTGAGAACCAGAGGGCGGCGTCGCGAGAAATAGGAAGAAGAAATCGCGATAGGGAATCGCGATTCTCAATACCTTGCGGCGGATGTGGAGTCGGCGCAGCCTAGGGTTTCCTCCTTCGGCGGCGGCGCTTGCGAGAACCCAACAACCCTAAGCGGTAGGGCAGCGGAGGGGCACTGGCAATCAGCGTCGGACGTCGGTGATTGCGCTGCTTTCGCGATAGGAGAGGAGAGCGATCGACTGTCGCGATGAAGAAGCGTTGGAACGATCGGCCACTTTATCAGCGGTGTGGGCGGCAGGCGGCAAACGTGATCGCGATGATGGAAATCGCAATCGCCGAGAAAAATCGGCGCCGAAACAGATAACCTAATTTATTTGCTCTGATACCATGTTAACGTGAAATAATCCGAAAGAAATCTTATTCCATTAAGAGATACAAGCCCCTATTTATATAAGAGTTTTATGGACCTATTTTATGAGATTTATTCTAATAAATATAACCAATACAATTGAAAAAATTGGGGAAAAAATAATTAAATAGGATTTCAACAGAATCCTGCTTCCTTTCTTTTCTCGTTTTCTTTTATCTGCCATGTGAGGATAAAGGGACATGAATGCAGTGATACATGACTACATTATTAGGGCTGGAACAATGTTAAAAATGTGTGCCCTGCCCAGTCAAACTAAACAATTTACTATAGTAAATTTATCGTATGTAGAGCTTTGTCTTTGATCAAATGAGTAACTCCATTTAAAACAATGATATGAAATAGTAAGCAGTGCTCTTAATGTTGTCTATTTGCACCACAAAAAACTCATTAAATTTTATTTTCAATTACATCTTGATATTGAATTGAATTTGTGTGTGTGATTTTGTAACACTAATATTGCAGCTATTTTGATAACAAACCTTGTCCTTGAGCACTCGAAAGATATAGCACATGCCAATTATTACCTTGTAGGAGAATTTAAGATTGGCTCATTACCACTCCAAAATGGATACTAGTCTATTCATATAGAGTTAACATAGTCTTTGTTTTTACATCAATCTTCTCTATCTTTTTGAATTTGATAAAAGCGTTGAATGGTTAGAACTTAATATTCCTTATCCTCTAAAAGATCTAAGCTTAGTTTCTGCAATATATTCCTTTCTTTGATTAAGAAACTTTGATTATAGGAAGACTGTTGCTTTATAAAATTCTCATCTGCAACTCCTTTTCCAAAATTTCTTGAGATGACAAATATATGCTTTAATCATTGCCTATAATTATCATCAACCTAAAAGTCAAAAAATGTTTGTTTACAAACAAAGGTGCCTTGGAAAGTAAGATGATCATCCTCATATTGTTACACCCTAAAATTTATCAAATCAGCAATGAAATGAATAACCTAAGAGTGATTATTTAAGAGTATAAGATGAATTCCTGTGCTGACATGCTATTAGAAATACCCCTTAGCTTCAAATTTTTTCTTTAAATCTGTTTTGGAAGATCAGTAGACACCATTTAAGAAATGTATTTTAATCATCGAGTCGAAAGAGAAATTGAATGGATGACAACTTTGCCACTGAATAAATTCAACCAAAAATTAATTCATAACTTTTCTTGTAGAATTGATTGAGCCATGAGGAGATACTTTCATTCTGCTCTCAACAACCATCCCTGACACTGTTCAAAGAAAAATAGCTAAGCCCAAGTTCTATTTACTAGCAAAGCATTCATGTTCATAAACTTTGTTCTTTTCCACTCAGGGTAAGACACACCTTAAATTTGTAGAAAAGAAAAAAGACAATGTAATGATTAAACAAAGATAAAAGATGCAAAAGAACACATGAGATTCTCATGTAGAAAGAGAAAACCATTAAGTAGTGTTGGAAGTCGTGTGGGCTAGGAAGTTAATCAGCTTGGTCTAGGTCAGGTTGTTCTTATTTTATTATAACAAAAGATATTCAATAAGAATCTCAACCAACGTTTCGAATCTTGTTCTAGGCTTGTGTTTTAGTCCCCAACTAGAATGAGATATATTGGACGACACAAGTGTTCGTGCCGACGGTTGTACTCTTGTTGGGGAGGAATAGGTAGAGCAAGAGTAGACCTAACCCAAGGGAGAAGTAGGTAAAGGAAGATTGCATACCTCTTGGAAGTGTCATGGTACATTCAGAAGCCTTGTCATGACTCACATCATCTTGGCGTCTTCGCATAGTGGGAACTAGGTGATGACGAAGGAGGAGGCGAGTTGTCATCACATATGCTAAGGGAGCCTTGGGAAAGTCTCACATGAAGGCTTGCATGGTCACCATTGAGGAAGTCAGTGTGGAGTTTCTTACGATGAAGAATGCACAATTCGAGCTTTTTCACTACAATAGATGAGATCTTGGTTCGGAGCTTCTCATGATGAATGGTTCAAAGCTCATCACTGAAGACACTAATGATGTAATTTGGGGCTTATGAAGGCAGCTTGCATACTATGGGTTCAAGGCTTCTCACGTGTCAATTGATGATTAGAGTGAATTATTTTGCCTGTGGCAACTAGTACAGAATGGTAGTTTAGTCTGTGATCTCAACAATTGGAAGCATCCTTGGTTCTTAGGATCTTGCCCTCACTATAATAGATGTCGAATTATATTCGAGAATCTTCTTTGCTAGTTTGCCCACCTTTTTATAGATGAAATTTAACTATTGTTCTCATTATCGGTATCTTATATATGGTTTGAAATCTCGTATCGAGTTGGATAAAATATTCGAAATATATCATTTCAGTAAATCACTGAAACTCAATATCACTCGGCACCAAGATTTAAAATCTCGAGTTATGTCATTGTTTCAGTTTTTGACTAGCAAGATACCGTTTCAGTATCATGTCAACGCTCCGATGCATGGTGCCGGTGATAGTTTGGAAGTTTGGAAATTGAAGGAGGAAAAAGATGAAACAAAGGAAGGAGACATTGTTTGTACTCAGTAGTATTGAATTTCTGTAATTTACCGGAATAATATATTTCGACCATTTCGTCTGGCATGGTACAATATTTAAATCCTGCTTGACACAAACTCCTTCCTGTATTTCATCTCCTTCTTCAACTCCAATTCATCATCGATACCATGCATTGAAACATTGGCATAATACCGAAACAATATTGTTCAGTTAAAGATTGAAATTTTACCATGGCTCAAAATTTTAAACTCTGATCCTTTACAATTTTTTTTTGTTTTAACTTCATTATTAATTTCATGAAAGTTAAGACTGAGTTAACATTTGTTTCCAATTAATAATTACTAATATTGTACATGCTTTTATGGCTTGATACAAGCAAAATTGATATCTAGTCCATAAAGAATGATCTTTATTACTTTTGTTTTATGTGGATGCCCTACTATATCCAAATGCTTGAAATCCTTATCTTTAATGAAGGAATACATCAAAACGTAACATGGTGATCTTTAAGGTTATTCATAGATGTTCACATAGCAAAATGTAATAATAAATTGATTACCCATTCATGGGAGAGATTGGTGTATGTTGAATTACTAGTGATGTTCAAATAGAATTTGTTGATCATTTCTCTCATTCTAATCAAAGGGTTGTAGTTCATGAGTTTCAATCTTGTGACAATCTTGTGGTGTTGAGTTGAGAAAATTAAGTTGGAATTTGGGAGAGCAAAGAAGATTCTCTTGCTCGCTCATGCGCGTTTCCTGGGGTTCAAGTTGGGATTGACAAAAAATTGGCTAAATCCTCAAGTTTTTGAATTAATGTAATTCAACTAAATCTCAACCAATCCCATCCATTTCATTCTTGATTTAGCCAAATTTTCAATCCTTTTCATCTATTTTCTAGAAGAATTTAACCCAATTGTTTTTGTGAGATAACCAATTTCTCATGAAGGCTAGATTGAATTTTGCCATTGCAAATTTAACTTTGTCGATCCATATTGGTATGAGCTAATCTTGACAACCAGTCTCAAAGGAGGATCATTCATCTATTTGATCTATTGTTAGCTAGATTAAATTGTAATTAGCCATATCATATGAACTATATTGAGCTGCATCTTGTGACATAATGATATACTATAGTCTTTGTATGTTGACTGTAACATTTTATTCTGCCTTTTAATTGGAATGTATTATGACATTGTATAAAATATTATTCTGTGTTGGCCATCATGACTGGAACATGCTGTTTTGCCAACCATCTGCAAAACTCATCCACACTGTAAATTCCAATCTTGCCATTTAGAACCTAGATTACACAAAGCTTCTTTGTTTTGCTTAAAGACAAACACTCCTGCCTCATCTTCTTATTCCGTTCCACATTGAGACACACTCCATCCTTGGCTTCTTATTCCTTAAAGTGTTGAGCTACAAAGGAAGATCTCATCAAGAGACAATTAAAGGAGTGTTCATCAAGATTCCCATCCTAGCTTTGTCATATTCTCTTCTCCTCAATTCTTGTCAAGATATAAAAGAAGGTTCCTCATCGTGACACCCCCAACCTTACTCTTCTTCATTTTGTGTTGAGACACCTAACCTTATTCACTCTATAGAGCTCAACAAGCAATTCTAGATCCCCTCTAGAAACACTCCAATGCAAACAAATGTTTTTAGACTCCTAGGATCTACTACCTAAGTCAACCTACCAAAAGGCCAGTTCCTCCTACCTTCAAAAACATAGTTTTGAAACCTAGATTGTCTCATCTATGCCGCCTTAACTTCATATCCCTTTTGAGACATAGCACCAACAATGCTAGACTACCTAAACCTATCTACGCCACCTAGCACTTAATTTTACATTTGTTCAATTTCCAAACAAGGATGTATGGCGTCCAACATCTTTTGTAGGTAGGCACCTTTAAAGATAAATGATACAACTTCATCCAGAAACACTACTAAGTGCCAATTATGCTCCAGATATATATAGCTTTCTAGGCAACACACCATTTCCTAGATACCATCATCATATTAACATAAGGTGTACCTGAAAGAAAAAATGATACAACAATCATTACTTTGGTATTAGACTAATTTGGTAGTCTTCAAGCTTAATGTCTTCATTGAGGGAGAATCCCCACTTAGCTCCACACTCACTCCTTTTAAACACTTTACTCAAATTTTCCGCATGAAACTTATGACACATAAAGATAAAATTGTAATAAAGCTTATAAGTTCAAAAGTAAATCATTCCATCAAAATCTTCCAGCTTAAACTCAATGTTAAATATCAAAAACTGTAATTGTTTAACTTATCACACCCAACATAATAATATTTTCTATGGTGCCACAAACTTTGATAATTTCTGAACAGCAGCAGTATAAAAGGGAAAAAACATACTACTTCAAAAGAAAATGGTTAAACACTAACCAGAATTCTAGTATAGGCTCAGATAATTAGACACTATTTAATTTCATATTTGGAATGTTTCTAAGTGTAACTTCTTGGGATGCTTTTGTATAGTTAAATCCTCTAGCATGTGACACTTTCCTGTGATGAGGTATGTTGTCCTGCTTATTAAAAAATTGTTTTTTTAAGGATTCTTGTTCGAGAAGCACTTTTATAAGGAATGTGACAGTTGCACATGAACAGTGCAACTAATCTTCATAAGAAGTGAATGAATCGGTATACTGTAAATGAAATCTAGTTTTTCAACATAAATAACTAGCAATAATCCACTTTGTTGTGTTGTATCCTTCTATCCTTTTTTCCTTGTTTTATCTCTCTCCTTTTTCCATAAATGCAGGTTATAGCAAAACGATTGCTTGAATCTAAACAAAGCATTCCACATTTATATTTATCCTCAGGTTTATCATCATCTTTATTAGTATTCTGTATTATATATTTATCAAAAGATGTTGAACATCTTGTGTTTGCAGATGTCATATTGGATCCTTTACTGGCATTCAGAAAGGAACTTAAAGGTCCATTGTGATCTCCATCTTTGTCCTTATTTACAATTTTATTTTTTGTATTTTGGTTTGTGATTCAACACATTTCTTTTTATCTCTCTATGCAGAACAATATAATGTGAAAGTCTCAGTTAATGATATTGTTTTAAAAGCTGTTGCACTTGCATTGAAAACTGTACCTGAAGCAAATGGTAAGGATTCAAAATATTATTCTTATAGTTACATATGATGCAGAAACTTCAAATCTGAGGCATACCATTTTGTACAAGTATTATATAGGTACACTTTGTCTTTAGCATTTAAAATTTCGATTGTGATGGGTGGTGCTGGTTCCAATCAAGGTTCAAAACTTCAGTATCAATATAGGTTTTGGTCTATAACCATAAAAATACAACATTGATACTAACTCATATTGATAAGTGTCAAACTAGTCTTGAATCACTCACTTTTGTAATTTTCTCCCACGAGACTTATTTACATAAGAAACAAGAAATATGTCTATCTCATATTTAATTAACTTATGTGGAAATAACTTGATTATTTTTTAATACTACTCAATTCAATACTTATTTGTTACTGCACACATGCCCATAGAGTTATGCTTCACGTTTGTGAGATGAAGTGAGTGAAAAAAAGTAATCACATGATCTCAACATTGACCAAAGAATGAATGAGAGCGCAAGGATAGGATAATGTGGCAGCGATTACACAATTGCTACAATGCACTGAACATGAGAATAAGATCCAATGAGGGGTGATCATGGATCAAGCAGAATACAAATATTGAGAGAAGGGGAAGAGAAATAGGAAGTGGAAGTAAAAATAAGAAGAATAAAAGAAGGAAGAATACTTAGTAGTTCGTGTACCTTTTTTAATGCCATTATAATCCATCAAGTCTATGCAAGCTAGAATGAAGGCATGTATTTCTTGATATGAGTAGTACGTAATTGGTTCTAGGCAACACATTGAAAACTGTAAAATAACTCAACTTTGTTTGTTTAAGAAGGATAACTAGAGCTCGGTGTAAAATTTCTAGTTGTGCCGATAGGCATGGATAGAATTTACCATTCTGCTTGTCGACTAGCACTGGACGGAACCGCAAGGCCTCTTGTGGTGACCTTGTGACCAGGCGAGACCGCTGTTGGTTGAGGCCGCCACAAGGCCTCATTGCCTCACGGAAGTTGCCGCAAGAGGCTTCATGGCCAAGTGAGGCCTCTATGAGATCTCGCGGTCTCGCGTGACCTTCGTGAGGCCTCGCGGTCTCATGTGACCTTCATGAGGCAATGACCTGCCACTACGAGCCTGCAGCACCATGCCACTACATTTTTTTCTTATTTCAATTTAACTAATTAATTCTTTTTTATTTAAGTTTTTTTTCTTTTCCTCGTATTTCCTTTCCCTTCTTAAACCTAAAGACTAGAAAAAAACTTTTTAAGGATGGAATTCATTTTCCTTTGTTAATTTTTTTCTCTCAATCTATCCACAAGGATAAATATAGAAATTAAGGGAGAAAAAAGATATCTCTTTAAGGATAGAGAGAAAAATACCCCTTTAAGGATAGATGAGACAGATTGTTAGAAAAGATTAAAAAAATAATATAATTCCTAAATACTACTTCATTAAACTAAATTATTCTATATATAAATTTAATTTGATTTTAAATATATCAAAATAAATTAAATTAAATCTAATTAAACCTATTTTATCCTAATTATCATTACTACTTGGTGAACTCCAATTAACCCTAAATTGACTTTTACTCAATCTTAAATTTTAAAATATTAGTTTAATTTAATTTAATTAATTATTTTATTTTAAAAAAATATTTAAAATTTGCAGTTTTTAAAGAAGATAAAATTTGATATTTAAAGATTTTTTATGTTTTAACTTTTGTGATGTCAATAAATATTGAGAATTAAAGTCATCATTCAAGAATTATAATATACATATACTCAATATTTCAATCACCATCCTTTTATCCTTTTATTATACAATAGAAAAATTTATATAACATTTTTACACATTCTCAAAATAAAAAATTACATTAAACCATAAATAATGTAAATTTTTCAGATAAATGTAACACAATCAATCCTTAAAATCATTAAAATATATTTAAAGATGTCGTCGAAGATCATGACTATTATAAATGCAAGGTCTTAAACTTGATGCCTCTGCAATAAAATTATAATCAAGACTATTTAATTATGTGCAATAATAATAAAAATATAAATTTTAAATTCAACAATTGCAAAAGATTCAATAAGGATAATATCAAAATTTGAACTCAATATTTAATATCTTAAATATGACCTAATAGTAAACATTTATAGCAATCAAATATTAATAAAAATATTTTTTAATTAATATATTTTATATTTAGAAAAGTACCGTATCAAAACCATATCATTTCGGTCATAAACTGAAACTTACGTATGGCTCGAAGTTTTAAACTTTGAATTAGAGTCTAAAGATGTAAAATCCTTGTATAATCACTTTTTAAAGGATAATGTAATAAGGGTTATGACTAGCTGGTTGTGCAATTTGAAATTTAATATTATTGTGTAAAGATGTGAAATGTGTCAAAAATATTGGGCTGCCAACATAACCAATCTTCTGCTTGTAGATGAAGCAATTTCAAACTATTCCAAGTGAGTTCCATCATCCCTAGCATTTGTATTTAGCCTGACAAACTCATGAAACAAGATAAATGTTTTTAATTTACTTGTCATATGTTCTTATTGCTTTCTATACATTCTTAAAGAATATTTTTGGTGTTAAAGTTTTGTGATGACTAGAATTGCTACTTAACTATTTCCTGCTAGCATTGTATTAAAGTGTATTTTTAGCATTATTTTTCCCCTAAACACTGTCCTATCAAGTAGCTGACCTACTGTATTCTGGCAAGTTAATCATAAAATATTGTGTTTTTCTTTCTTTACGATTCTGGTTAATAGTAATGATTAACATGAAGGTCATTCCTTCATGTTCCGAGTTCAATGAATTCAGTTAGCTTGATGGATAAGTTATTCATGTTTCATGTCATTATTTTCTATGATTACTCTTTCTGATAACTAGGTTCTTCTTTTGCATGGTGAACAGTTTACTGGAATGATGAGAAAGGTGAATCTGTATCATGTGACTCAGTTGACATATCAGTAGCAGTTGCCACAGAGAAGGTATTTTTGAAGGCTACTTGGATAATCTACATATTGGTACTGTTAGTCTAAATTCTAAGGTCAGTTATATAACTGAGGTACAGGGATTGATGACTCCTATTGTCAGAAATGCAGATCAGAAGTCATTATCAGCGATATCCTTGGAGGTGAGCAGCTTCTTGTTTCATATTGAATTGATAACTAGGTGTGACAATACATATAATCTGCTATTGAATGCAAGATATCTGAGATAGGATAAGGTGACCTTTTTCTAATTCCTCTAGGAGAGCAGTTTTTTTTTGATACAATGTTTTCAATGATTTTTTACAAGATGTATCAAAATGACTTAGCCAACAGTTTCAGAATTGGTTGAAATAGACCTCTCTTTTTGTTCTCTTTATCTTTTTTGTTTATTAAGTTGAATAGGGTAGCTCAGTGCACAAAGCTCTTGCCAATGCAGGGGTCTCGGGGAAGGGTCTATTATACGTAGTTTTACCTTGCTTTGCAAAGGTCTATTGTTTATTTAGTTGAATATTTAACAATATTTATTCTCCAGCTTGAGGATGTTAGAGTTAATAGTTTAGTCCCATTTTCTTAGACCAACTTTTATATGTTGTGTTTAGTTATTTTTACATAGATGTAATGTTCTCTTCTTTGGGAGTCTTGGAGCAATAGTAAAGTTGCTGCTGTGTGACCAAGAGGTCATGAGTTCGAGTTTCGGAAACAACCTCTTGCAAAGTAGAGTAAGGTTGCATCAATAGATCCTTTTTTGGGACCCTGCATTGGTAGGAGCTTTGTGTATCGGGCTGTCTTTTTTTTAATGTTCTCTTTTTTTAGACAAAATTGTTCTATCACTTTCAAGAGTTCCGGTTTACATTTTATGGACATGCAAAGAAAATTCATTTGCCCAAGAGAGCACCATATTAGTTATGTGCTTTTGTAAACATGCATTCATTTTCTTAACAAATGTAACTTTCCACTGTTTTAGTTATGGTTTTAATCATTTTAATTTATCAGAATTCAATGTACTTATCCCTAAAATTACTATTATGTCTATGAGAGCTTTGTAGTCTAATCAGTTCCCTCCTTTTATTTTGTATGGCTAAATGGTTGTATTTCAAAACAATTGGTAAGGTAATATATTAGGTTGTTTGCATAAGCTCAGGTCGCATTACTTATTTCTGATGTAACAATCAATCATTTGGTTTACTGTTTGCAAAGTCAAAGTTTGGTGTCCTATTTTATTTTAGGTGTCAAATGGGTTGGGTTATACTCGCTGCAACATGTGTCGTAGGTCAGTGCTCATGTGGGTCTCTTGGATCACTATCATACTCGTCCAAAATGACCTGCATGTTGACTAGCCCAGTCCATATAAGCTCAAGCTATAATCTGTTAATCTATTTCTTATATTACCCCTTAGATCCCTGATTATTTTTCTAAAAATTGAAATTTTCATAAATTTCTCTTAAAAGTTTACTTCTTAAAAAATTTTCTTCCAGTGTGCCAGTCCTGGCACAACTTCGCCCAGGCATGTGCTAGGCCATGGTAGAACAGCCCCAGACTATGTTGGGAATGACCCATTTGGAGCCATGCTAGGCCCAGTATAGCACACCCATAGCTAGGCCAACTCAGGCTCCAGCATGGACAAGATTAGTTTGCACTTCTAGAACTTCAGCATGGACAAGATTAGTTTGCACTTCTAGAACTTAGTACAGTGGTAATTGCAAGGAATTATACCAATCAACAAAATTAGATATGATTTGTACTATGGCTGACATTTTTCTTTTAGTCTTCATGTTTTCTTGGAATCTGTTATGCTCTCTCTATTTTATTAATCAAAGTGAAACAGAAAATTGTTCCTAGATTTGATATATGAGAACAATCATAGGTCAAAGAGTTAGCTGAGAAGGCACGTGCTGGTAAACTTAAACCTGATCAATTCCAAGGTGGATCTTTCAGGTAAGTTAACGTATCATCATAATATCTTTTACCATTCCTCCTACTTAGGCAATTTTGTTTTTGGCAGCATCACAAATCTTGGCATGTTTCCCGTGGACTATTTCTGTGCCATTATAAACCCGCCTCAGGTTCTCTCTCTTGGATCATTGCTATAATTTTGATTCTCCAATATTTTTGGCATTTGATTTTAATCTCTTTCAATATTTTGGCAATCATCAACTAAAAATAATATTCTTTTGGGAACAATCCCCCCAACACACTCTCTTCTGCCATTAAATTTCATTTGGCATGGTTCACCTATGAACGTGTAAGTACACACCTCTTGAATTCAAGGATCAAAACCAAGGATTGAAATTTCGAGCCGTATCGCGTGATACGGATGAAAATTTTCATTCCGCCTACGGACCGGCACCTACACAGCACCGGCACAGCGGTTCCGGTCGGGAGATGCCTCCGGAGGCGTTGCGCGGCCTCGGCGACGCCATCGGAGGCACCGCGTGGGCCCGGCGACACCTCCACATGCGGGCCGCGCGCGATCGGGAGCGAAGCAGTCACAATTTTTTGGATTTTTGGATCTTTTAACTTAGGTTTAATCAGGGATTAAAATCTCGTGCCGAGCCGGTCGAAACGGGCGAAACATTTCGTTCCGCCCGCCGATCGGCACCGGTACGACCCGACACCAGCCCAGCCGCCGGAGGGATCGCGTGACTCCTCCGGCGAGGCCGCCGGGGTCATGCGACCCCTCCGGCGCCGCCGCAGGGGTCGCGAGACCCCACGGTCGCAGCGCCAGGAAGGATCGCGCGACCCCTCTGGCGCCGCCGCGGGGTCGCGCGACCGCGGCGGCCTCGCCGGAGGAGTCGCGTGACTCCGGCGGCCTCGCCGGAGGAGTCGCGCGACCCCTCCGGCGCCGTAGGGTTGCGCGATCTCGCGTGCCGAGATCGAGCGCGTCGCGAGGAGAAGATTAGGTTTAATTAAAATGCTAACAATTAACTTAATTACACCCTAATAAAATTATTTAATTAATTATTTATTTTATTTAAATTCTAATAAGTTTTTATTTATTTTCTTATCAATCCCAAATCTAAATAAACAATCAACCCTAACCTAAATTAAAAATTATTTCAAAATTTTTAAATAATTTTAAAAATTAATAAATATTTTATAAAATAATTTAATTTTTAAAAATAATTTATAAAATTAAATATAAATTTAAAATAATCTAAACTTTAAAAAAAATATAATTCTTAAACATTTCAAATAAATTTTTTAAAATTAAAAATTTATAAATACATTCAAAAAATAATTTAAAATTTTCAAATAATTTTATAATTATTTTTAACCTTTCAAATGATTTTATAATTTTAAATTTAATTTTAAATTTTAACAATTATTTTTTAAAAAAATAATTTTTATAATAAATATTATCTTATCAGAAAATATTAAAATATAAATTCAACATTTCAATATATAAAATATATTTAATAATCAAATATTAATAAAATTAATATACATTTATATTTAAAATTTAAAAAATACCGAAACTATATCGGCACGGCACGATACGATACCGAAACCGTATCGTTCCGGTCCGGGACCGAAACCTCGGCACGGGTCGAGATTTTAAACCTTGGGTTTAATTGAGGTTTTAATAATTAATTCTTAACTATAGTTGTTGATAATTTAAATAGACTTTATTATAATCTATAAAATTATCTTATTATTTTTTAAAAAATATTTTATTTTTTATTTTTAAATATTTAGATTAATTTTTTATTTTAGTTAATATATTTTATATTTTAAATATACCGAAACTATACCGGCACAGTACGATACGATACCGAAACTGTATCGTTCCGATCCGGGACCGAAACCTCGGCACGGCTTGATATTTTAAACCTTGATCAAAAACCTAAAATCAAATGGCCCAAGGGAGCAAATGATGAGGGTATTTTTTTTAGATACTAAAGGTAAGATGTTTCTAATCTTCCTCGTATGATTAGAAATATAGTCTAGGAGGAAGGGAAGAAATCTCAGATCAGAGAACAAACAAGTTCTCAGAAGAAACACACAGAAAATGAAAGAATCAAAAATTCTTGAGTTGATCTCGAGATGGCTTCTTTTATTTCTTCCCGATATCAGTCGACTGCTGGCAGGGCCAGTCGACTGATGGGCTTCAACGGCAACAAAATCTGCATTTAATGCTTGCCTTGTTTTGCCCAACGTTTGAATTTCAGTCGACTGATCCAAGACCAGTCGACTGGCATCAGTCGACTCTTCATACCTCAGTCGACTGCCCAGTCGACTGCCGTCTTCCTCTGGCTCGACTGAACTTTCTGTGTGGTGCTGATTTATCATCAGTCGACTGCTGGCAGGGCCAGTCGACTGCTCTAAGCTGAAAAGTCTCATTTCAACTTCTCTTAGCCTTGACCTCGACCTTCAAGCACCTCCCTCAGCCTCGTGCCTCTCTTAGATGCTTCATCATCCTCGCACTAGCTTGAGATGCTTCCATCGGCTTCGTCCGCTAAGTCCTTTGCCAAGACTACGCTTGGACTTCTCCTTTGCCAAGACCCATGCTTGGACTTTTCCTTGCCAAGACCCACGCTTGGACTTCTCCTTTGCCAAGACCCAGCTTGGACTTTCCTTGCCAAGACCACGCTTGGACTTTTCCATGCCAAGATCACACTTGGACTTCTCCTATACGTTGGTTGTGATCATTTGATCTTCAAATTTTATCTGCATCACGCCATTGATATTTTCATTTTCGACTCCATCTCAATGGTCACTGTAGTAGTAATCAACTAGACTGACCCATTAGTCAACTGCTTTGAATTTAATCGACTGCCCAGTTGCTTCTTAACTTTTTTTTACTCCTTATGTAGGCTCTAGTCAACTCAGAATTTTTTCATTTGGTTGTCACAAACCTACATCCTTATCCATTAGTCGACTGACATAACTTGGGCTATTCGGATTATTAGTCAAACTTACCCATTAGTCGATTGATATAACCCTAATATCCCAAACATACCAAACTCGGGGTATGGAACATTAGTTGACTGAATCTTATCCAACAATCGACTAATGTCCTTAGTTCGACTAATTATAAAGTTGAGTCCACCTAAGTTTCCTTTCTATCCTACGACCCATGTCATATCATTCCACCCATCTGACTTGGAGTACCTTGAGATCTTCTATCATTAAGCTGCGTCCCTTCAATGCTTTTGAGCTTGTGGCTCCTCAACCATCCCTCTTGTCTTTGCTTATATAGATATTCCTCATCTTGCAGTCCCTCGAATGTGCCATCTTTTTTCAAATATATGGACATTGAGCTATCAAACCCTCATAGCCTATATACTTACTAGACCCTGCACAATTTAGCACACACATCAAATAATCACAAAGCTAATTTAAACCCTTTTTCAATATCATCAAAACCATCATGGATGAGAATCCTAACAAAATGATCCAAGCTAAAGATGAAAACTTTGCATTTGTCTCCTTCCAATCACCAAGTTGCTCTTGATAGGAATTGTTATCTGTCACTATGGCACTTGGCCCCCTTTAATAGGTTTGGAGCCCACTCCTAGCTTTGCCAAAGTCGACATGCAGCAAAATTCATGGCTCCTGCTTGGTAACTTAGCCTTGGCCCAAGTCTAACAGTTATTTTTCCATGTGGCACTGCTAACCTTATTTAATCATGTAGATTGCTCTTTTGTTCTAACATAAAACATGATAGATAAGAGACTTATACCATTCAGCCTAAGCCTAGAATGGTGGGACAATTAAAGTAATCGTCCATTAACTCTGAATACTATATCTACTTCTATCTACTAGAGAGACTTGGGCATCATAAATTTGGGATAGTGGATAACGGGATACTGTGTATTATACTCACAACAGCAATCACCCTCTGTTTATTATCTTGCATAAGTGACATCATTAATATGAGTAAGTTATGGTTAGCATCTTGAATCAGTTTCTATGAGATGTTTTCTTATCCACATGATGTACCTTCCTGCACCGCTCCTGCAAATTTGCTTCCCCAATATATGTTTACCTAATATATTAAATATATTGGTGCAATGGTAAAGTTGTTGCCGTGTGACCTAGAAGTTACGGGTTCGAGTTTTGGAAATAACCTCTTGCAAAATAGGGTAACATTGCGTACAATAGACCTTTCCTCGGGACCCCCATTGGCGGAAACTTTGTGCACCGGATTGTTATTTTTTTTTTTATACTAAACATATTGACAACTGCATAACCCCTAAAAGTGGAATTGTGGAATTGAAAGGACTGACTGAATCACTTAGAGTATTTACAGGGTGATAAATCAAGATAAAAAATGTTAGTAAATATATAAATTTTCAACTACAAAATAATATGTAATGCATCCTAAATGTTTGAATATTACTTGCTTGATCTGATTGCAAATATATATTTATCTTAATATAGTAAATATATGGTGTTATGGATATGGATGCATGTAAACTATGGGGGTGTACTTGTAATATTCTATATTTATTAATATTTATTACAAGCAGTAAGATATTACCTAGGGCAGTATATGGAATTATTCCCCCCTCATCCTCTCACTGAATAACCCATGGTCAGCTCCACTAGTTCCTGTACATGTGTCATTCGATTCATCATTAGGTCTAATAGTTTATTGTGCAATGAAGGCACAAGGACTTTAGGTGGAAGGCATTTAGCTACACTAGTATACTCTCAGCTTTGTCACTGCATGCATCTAGTATGTATCTCACTCTCTTGATGTCCTCCATCGAACTTCCATTGTTGGCTTGTAGCTAGTATACTCTCAGCTTTGTCACTGCATGCATCTAGTATGTATCTCACTCTCTTGATGTCCTCCATCAAACTTCCATTGTTGGCTTCGTTGATCTTGAATCTGCCCAACTCTCTGAGCAGTTTTCTTAGCTTGCCCACCTAACCCTCTATAGTTGGCACCTCCTGGGACCCTAACATTGTTTAACTTATCTTGAGATCCCACATGCATTTTGACCTTATGCACTTTACTTAGTGAGATAAATTAAGCTTCATGTGGTACCATTGATCTTCATCCATTATACTCCAAGCATTGGCTACTTGTCACTAACGTTCAATGAATCTACCCATCAAGATCAATGTCATGAATAGGAATGCCGCCACCTTATTCAATACGCAGCTCTTCACCAAATCCTTATCCTAGTTCTTAGTCGATTTAGTTAATAGTAGGCTACAACTTCCACAATGTTGCAATCGACTCTTTAATAACCTAACTCACATTAGTGGTTGATTCAATTTGAGCAAAAGGAGGCTAATAGTGACTCACATTGGTGGTTGATTCAGTTTGAGAAAAAGTAGGCTAGTGGTGATATTGATGGGGTTGCTCTGTTGTAACATTGAGCATGTGAAGGTTCCTTTTAGTCATTCATCTACATTTGTAGCTTAGCTAGATACTTCCTCACTAGCTCAGTCTAATTTCACTATTGTTCATATTGTTGGTGCAATCATACCTTAAATGGTCGGGTTCAAGGTTTAAAATATCGAGCCGTGCTGAGGTTTCAATCTCGGATCGGAACGATACAGTTTTGGTACCATATTATATCGTGTCAGTATAGTTTCGATATTTTTAAAATATAAAATATATTAACTAAAATAAAAAATTTAATCTAAATATTTAAAAATAAAAAATAAAATATTTTTTAAAAAATAATAGGATAATTTTACGGGCTTTAATTAAGCCTATTTATATTATCCTCAACTATTGCTAGGAATTGATTATTAAAAACTTATTAAACCTAAGTTAAAAAAAATGGAACCGCGACTGGCTACACGCAATGGGGGGGTCCGCGCAAACCGCACGATGCCTCCGGTGGGGTCATCAGGCCTGGGCAACGCCTTTGAACGGTATCCTGGTCGGAACGCTTGTGCCGGTGTTATTCTGTTGGCGAAATGAAATTTTCGCTGGTATCGCGGGATACGGCTCGAAATTTCAATCCTTGGTCAGGTTTAACCTTTTTTTTGGTCGGGATATGGCTCGAAATTTTTTTTTTGATGTGTGTGTTTGAGTTATGCAGAAACTTATAGGACACATATGAAGCTTAGAGAGCTCATGACTCGATAAGGTCAAGCGATATGGATGATGACATAACGTGTCCAAGTCAACACACTCAATGACTTGGAGGTTTACGAAAATCGAAGAACGTTGTATAAGACAACTAAAGAATCATAAGATGAGAGCATTGAGATGGTATTAAAGTAGCTCATGGAGCAGGACTCGATACGGCCAAGTTATTAGCTCAATGGTTTGAGACCCATATAGGAGATTCGAGAGACAATAGGATGAGGAGAATTGAGGGTAGCATTAATGACAATCGGTGGAGCGATACTACGTAGGGGAAGTGTGAAGGACGACACGAGGAGTAAGTCGAGAGCTTGGTGCGTCTAAGGGATGAGTAACTTGATGGGAGACGACCATGGTGGTGAAGTTAAGTTGAGAAGGTAAACTTTAATGGGTTGTGAGAGTTGTATATAGGGGCAAGGGTAGTTTTTGACAAGATTTAATCATTACGATGATCATGGTCAGGCTCGGTTTAAGGCATAGGCCTTAAAGGCATGCCTAGGGCCCCAATTTTATTGGGGTCCATTATTTTTAATATTTAATATTTATATTTATTTAAATTTTTTAAAAGAAAATGTTCAATTTGGGATTATAATTTTTAACATTTTAAATTTATTTTTATTCATTTTTAATAAAATTGTTCAATTTTAATATTAAATTATTTTTATTTCGTTTATCATAGATTTTTTGTAATTATTATTATTATTAATTATATGCTATAAGATCTAATCAACTTTCCTTTTTAATATCTCTTAAAAACTTTAGCCCTCGATGGTCTCGTAATTTTTCTCTCTCGTCAATGTTCAACGCCCTTTTCCTTCCTCATCAGTGATTTTGTATTAACTATATTGATCATGCTATTTCTTCACTTTAAAGTAGGTTTAACAATTTAAAATATACAAAAATAAATTTAATTTTTATATGATGTAGAAAAGTTAAAATTGCTTGATAATGATTTTTTTTAAAAAATGTTTAAATCGTAAAAAAATTTTAACACATGATATGTTATCTGATATTGATGGTTTAGATTTATTTTTAGAATTACATGTTTTAAAAGAAATAATAAATCTAAAATTAAAAACAACACTTGAGATATTGAACCTTTTTAAAAAATTAAATTCTTTTCCCAATGCGTGGATAACTTATAGAATACTATTGACCATACATGTTAGCGTAGCTTCAACATAAAGAAATTTTTAAAAATTAAAATTAATAAAATCTTATTTACGTTCAACATATCAAGAATGATTAAATAATTTAATAATTTTATCAATTGAAAAAAATTATTATCAAAACGTGAATATAAAAATTTAATTAATAATTTTGCATCCCAAAGAGTCAAAAAATTAGATTTTCTATAAAAATCTATTTTTCAAAATTAATATTTTAATTTTAAAAAAAATTAACTCCGTCATTGTCGATCTTAAGTCCAAATAAAAAATGGTTAGGGAATTTTTTTTAAAAAAATGTTAAAGATCTAAAGTTTTTTTTTTTTGCCTAGGGCTTCAGACAACCTTGAGACGGCCTTGATCATGGTTGAACTTTTATTTGACTAGAAGTCAATCTAGCCGATTGGAGAGCTAAGTTGATTAAGAAGTCGACTCATTGTGATCAACTAGCGAACAACATATTTTTGTCATGACTTAGTCAATTGGACAGTTGTTTGATCTATAGTTAGTTGGCTTATGGTAAAATCTAGTTAATTGATAGTAAGATCTAATCGATTGATGCTACAGTAGGAAAGTCAAAAAGAGTCAATAATCAAATAAAGTTGCACTACAACAGTTAGATGACCTAAGGGCCCCATTCGATTAATGGCGGAATCCAATTTACTCGAGTAGTCATTTGCAAACTTGGGTTGAAGCGATTAGAGGAAATATTCGAGCGATGGATGGTTCTTATCAATTAATCAATGAGACATCAGCATAACAAGTGAAGAATGAAGGGAATGAAGGCTATAAGGAGTAAGGTGGAGGCCTAAAGGTTGGCAAGATAGTGATTTGTTTAATCCTATTAGGCTTCATCTTGTATTCTTAATCCTTCCTCTTCTAGGCTCTTGTAATTGGTTATGCTATAAGAGGTTTCTTCACCTCCGATAGTTCACCTTGAAAGAGAAAGTGGCTTTTCGGGAGTGGCTCGCTGATGAGTCATAAATCGTGGAGTAGAGGTTTGTGTTAAAGCTTGTGGTATGCTTGCATTTCTATATGTTTAAATTCTATTGCTAATTGACTTGTGTGACCTTCCCAAGCATTAGCAAGAATAGTTAGAATTGTTGGGCAATATCCTCCTCCGTCGTGGCCAACTGCAGTTTCTCGATTTACCTCCTCATAGATGGTCGTGGGGCCGACCGTGTGGGGCCGCTGGGTGGTGGATTCCACCTTTTGCATAAAAGAATAGTTAGAATTGTTATTTGTAGGTACCATCACTATAAAAAGAGATAGGAAAGTAAAATTCATGAAGGGAATGAAGGTTATAAAAAGGAGCAAGGTGGAGACATGATGGTTGATGAAATAATGATTGATTTAATCATATTAGGCCTCATCTTGTACTCTTAGGCCTTCCTCTTCTAAGTTTTGTAATTATGAGTTTTCTCCACCTTTGGTAGTTCACCACGAAGGAGAAAGATAGTGATTTTCTAAGAGTGGCTCATTGACGAGTTATAGGCCATGGAGTAGAAACGAAGGTTCTAAACAACATAAATTCCCATGTTTATAATTGTGGTATGATTACATTTCTTTGTGTTTTATTCTACTGCTAATTATTTTGTGTGACCTTGCTAAGCATTAGTCATTTACATGTACAATTGCTATCCATTCTCCTCTAGCTAATCTAACCATCACACCATCATGTCGCAACAAATATCAGAGGAGTATTCAAGATTCCTCTAACTCCAGAATGATGTGTGATTCATACTAGCTGACCATCTCACCTGCTTATGGAGGTTTCTCCATTTCACCCTCATGTCCCAATGGATGTCAGAGGAGTATTCAAGGCTTCTCCGGCTCCAGAATGTTGTGTGCACTTTATTCTAGCTGACCATCTCACCTGCTCATTTTATTTGGTACCTTCTGTTGTTTCCCTTCATCCTACACTATGGAGCCTCTAAACATATCTCTATATACTCTCACACCACTAGCATGATACCAATGCCATAATAGCTAATACATTTCACTCTTCAGTTAAGTGGCATTGAAGACGTTTCACTATTACCTATGTTATATTTATCTTCAGTTAAGTGGCATTTTATATTTCTGAGTTTCGGTTAGCCCTATAGTCTATTAGTAAACCTATTAGATCCATGAATGTTCTATTACCTTTGACATTACTTCTTTCCATTCAAGATATAAGGATGTGTATCTTAATTGGTGACGTGCATGGGTCTCTGGGTTGTAACAACCTCCATTAGCTTCAACTCTCTTAGCTAGCCTTCACACCTCTAAATTGATGGTCACCTAGGTCATCTCTCTTAAATTTTAAGGCAAATGGTCCTTATTCAATTAGGTCATAGTTATTTAAGGCATGAGGCATCCAAAAGTGCATAGGTGCTATGGAGTCTGAGGCCCACGATGCAGTGAGGCGCATGCCTTATCGAAGTAAGGTGTTCTAGGTATAAATTTTTACAATTCAAATATATATAGAGAATTCTACCATAATATTTCACTAACAAAATTATAATCCATAAAATATCAAATAATAATGTAAATATAAAATTCACTAGCAAATAAATACGATATGCGTATAATTCAAATTAACACAGTGGGATGCATCAATCAGTATGTTCCTCTCTCTAGCTGCTATCTCCACTGGCCTCTTCATGGGCTTGACATTAAGAAAGCATAGTTATCTTTCTGGGTTTCATATGGAGCAACTTCTGGGTTTTTTACTTACGGGGTGCTGGTTTTGTGTTAATTGGAGAAGTTCAATATTTGAGAACTTATTTGAAAATTTTAGCTCAACTCTTGTTCAGTACGCCATGACTACGAGTAGGCTCATAGTCTAGAAGGTATTCTTCTTACTAGCTATGTGATTGACATTATCATTACAAGTGAGATGGCGCCACCAGAACTAGACAATAAAGAGACAGTGAAGGATTATCTTTATAAACAACTTCCAAATTAAAGACTTGTAAATTTCAAATCTTAGATATTTTCTTGGTATAGAGATTGCTCGCTCAAAGGATATATCTATATTTCACAACACGACTAGATACATGACATACTTAAAGGAAGCTGGCATACTAAAGACTAAATATACTCCTATTGATCTAATGTTAAATTTGTACCATGATAGTGGAAACCACTAATTGACCCTAGGAAATATAGAAGGCATGGAAAATTGAATTATCTTGTAGTTGCTGTACTTCACATATTATCCTACGGATTCTAATGTTAAATTAGTATTAGGATAGGAAGAGACGCAAATTGACCCTTGGAAATTAGGTTTGTAGGAATAAAAAAACTTATATCATAGCCAGATCTAAAATCTCATTTGCAAATCCATATCATGACCATCGGATAGCTGCTATGAGAATCCTGCATTACCATAAAAGTGTTATAGGGAAAGATATTTTATTTTGTGATCAAGGTCAACTTATTTTGTGCAATCTTCATCTGGCTATTATAGGGATATTGTGTTCTCTTAGAGACAACCTTGTTTTGTGCAAGAGCAAAAAGCAACCAATGATGGCAAGGCCAAGCAAAAAGAATTTTAGAGCTATAGCTCAGGCAACATGCGAGCTCATTTGCGTTAAACATTAAGTGAGATAGGATATACCCTTACCGAGCCGTTGAAACTTTATTGTAGCATTCAAGTTGAGATGCATATAACCTCAAATCCCATGTTTCATATTTCATGACAAATAAAGTATATAAAGATTGATTGTGACTTCATTAGAGAACAGGTACAATATAATGAGATCATTTCTTTTGTTAGTTCTACCAATGAGTTAGAAGATGTATTTACCAAATTTCTACCTATCAGTTAGAGATTTATTGACCAAATTACTAAGAGGATATGCATAATCAGCTGAGTTTTTATCTTATATTTGAACTAATTTGAGGGATATTAACCCATGTGTAAATCTATAGATTGTGATATTTCATATTCATTAATAACATTTATATATAGGCAGTTGGGAATTACCTTGGATAGAATGTGTAATAATTCTTCTAAATCTTAATGTATGGTATGATCAACCAAGAATATATACAATCGCATTCTTACTCTATTGTGAACTTGTAGTAAAGTACTTTTCCTCTATTTGGATTGCATATAATATTGAACCAACACTATATTCCCTGCAGCATAGGCAAATTTTCTAGTACAATGTTTTCTTCCTGCTCGTCTTGTACCTTCCCCTGTAAGACTTCAAATGGTTTGTTCCCAGCGTTTGCATATTTACCTGAGATTTTCTGATCTAGTGTTTTATAACTGCATAACCCATGTAAAATATTTAAGTTGTGGCTTATTGCTGAAAGTCAATGAACTTTCTGATCCTGACATAAAATGGTTTGCTTGTAGCTAGTTGCCGTTGCTATTTATGTTTCCTAATCAGTTTCACATAAACTTTATCAAATCTTCCAGGCTTGTATTCTTGCTGTTGGTCGAGGCAACATGGTTGTCGAACCTGTCATTGGAACTGATGGTATAGCCATTTCAAATTGAAGTTTCCACTTGTGAATTTTGTTTGTGTTCTAAGATACATGAACTATTCAGGAGTTGAGAAACCTGTAATTGTTACAAAGATGAGCTTGAAACTATCTGCTGATCATCGTGTGTTTGATGGCCAGTTGGCAAGTAAGTTTCTCCATTAAATTCATTATCATGGAACAAGCGAACCTATTATTCTTTTTATCTTCTTGCAGGCAAGTTCTTTTCGGCATTGTCATCAAATTTTAGCAACATTAGACGACTACTGTTATTATGAAGCATAGAATGAGCATATTCCATCTCATGAAGATATGACTTCAAACTCAGAAGGGGGTTAACCCAACTGGGCGTATAATAATTTATTTCTCATTAATAAGATTACTAAAATTGTTTTCTTCAAGAAATTGATTTTCACAAAAAGCCTGAAACATTCATTCTTTTGCCCCCAGCTTGCCCAATTCCTTGAACAAAATTTCCGAGTGATCTACTCGGACTCATTTCTTGCTGATTTTGTGGCTTGATGTGAAGTATTAAAGTAGAGATGAGCAATGATGCGTGACATAATGTTATCAATATTACAATGGATTGATGATAAAATATTAATATGTATACTTTGATGTATGATTATTCTAGTGCCATAAATCTGGCATCTATTAAAAAACAATCCTAAAATGATCTAACGCCCTATTTACCAATCTGTTGATCATGTTCCTTGCATTTTCTGTTGAGCGTGCTACCAATTTGATTTCGTATCGCTTTTTAGGAGCTTGAATTTGCTAGTGAATGAGGTTTAACGAAACTATCTATCTTTTATGATCAAATTTTATTTTTCCAGTTGATCTCTTATTCGCTGAAATAGTTGTTTTTGGTTTATTATTTGCGTGTGGATTGGTTTGTTTGTTATTCTTTGCTGGATTGGATTTGTTCTCCATTTGGGATTACTCTCAAGACCGATGCATGTTAACATTACATTTATTTTTCTTCTCAAATAAATATTGTTAAAGCTATTGGATTTATTGTGCCTCCCTCAGGTGAGTAGTGAATTTAGTTCTAATTTTTGTACTAAATTTAGATTTTATTTATTACGAGTCTATATATATATATATATATATATATATATATAAAATTATATAATTAATGCTCTGCCTTCCTCACGTCTAAAAGCTGCGCTGCTAGCCTACTGAGGGGGATGCTGCTACTATTGGTAGATGGTCTATCTGCCATCTCACAATCACTCTTTCTCTTTTCAGTAAAAAGATGAAATTTATCTATCTTAGTAGTTTCAGATGGTCTGTCTGTCACAATTGATCATGAAAGAAGTTATTATTTCGATTTCATCGAGATTTAATCTTTGTCTATTTCATTAATTCTGTTTTATCATAATCAATTCAATTAAGTTCTAGAAATATATTTTAAAAATTATCAGACGGTAGAAAAATCACTTTCTTCTCTGCCGTGATACATAATGGAGCATTGTTGTAATTATAATATTAATATCCATTCCATTAAAAAATGACCTCTACTCTCCTACACCCATGGGCTGCGACCACCCCATTGCTCGGTATCGAGCTGTGCTTGTGTCCAGGCCGGACATGGCATAACTCGTGCTTTTAGGCGATGCGGGGCCTGAGAGCATCATTTGAAGTATTCTTGGTTCTTCTCTTTTGCCATATTATCTATCCTTCACTCAACTTTATTCTTCTTGCTCTGTATATCTCTTGCACTCTATCTCATCTCATGCAAACTTGTACATGCTATATATCTGCCTAACTATCCTTTAATGAGTTCATCTTCTCCCCTTCATCTAGATTTTTTTTATTCCTTTTCTTCCCATCTTTTTACATACTCCTTTCCCTTGCTTCACTTTATAGGCAAATAATTGATATATATATATATAGCTTTTATATCTCTAAGTTGATTGTGAAGTTAAAATTTAATGGTCTATGCAATATATATAGACAAATCAAAAAAGAGAAAAAAAGAAATACATGAAGATATATTGTCAAGAATTAGAAGGTGCAATATCCAGAATTTACACATTCACAGTCCTCAATATTTGCAAAATAGTGAAACGCTTGAAAAGAACATGCATACATACAAAAGGGGGGGAAAAAATGCCACAAGAAATTATACACTATGAAAAATCTACGTGTCACAGAAAAGCTACCTTTTCCTGTACATATGTTCTCTCGTTCAATCACCACAAGCATCATATGTCCAGGACATGGCAAGTTGTTCCTCCAAATAATTGCATCCATGTTCTTTGATATGAATGATACATCCTTTGGAGGATAGATTGATAACCTCTTCTCAATACATAGTTTCTCAAGTCATCGCCTATAGAAAGATGACCATGTTAGTTATGGATCATAGATTGATAACCTTTCCTCTTAATTGGAGTAATAATATCTGTCCATAGCAATAAGTCAATTGTTATCGTTGGTTATGGATCCACCTTCATATAGTTAGCAATATACTCAATATATGTAACTCTTCAATGGGTCATCCCATAAGTGTTAAAGCATATCAATTCCCAAGTAAGATGACCTTGACAAATTCAAGTCAATGGACTATTGAAATAGTTTGATATAGTTGCAGACTGAAGTCTCTCTGGAGCAACAATAGCAATTATTTTTATAGATAACATGCAATTCTCCAAGTCTCCTTGGGGTACGATGCAGTGGTAAGAAGGAAGGAGGATTCGAATCTAATGTTGGATATTTTCGAATATCTGTGAAGTTCAAATCACTTGTGACACCGAGTGTTATGCTAAGATCCATCTGTGCTTTTTGGATTTATCTGATGGTCGATTTGTGGGATCAGACTGTCTACTTCTAAAATTAATTAGATCGTAAGAATTAAATATCTAAATTAATAAAATAAAAAATCATACCAATTTAAAGAAAATGAGCAAAGCACTTTTGCTCACACCTTCGTGGAAACTACGCAAAGATCTACATGACTAACGCTGGTATGTATGGAATGAGGGAAGATGGACATTGGAAATGGCAACTTAACTTTGACAATGCCAATGGTGTTAGCGTAAGTGGGTGAGAGAGTGGCTAGGGTTATGCCGTATACTGTGACATCAAATTAGATCTTATCAAGGGGTTACTCCTACACAGAAGATTGGATCTAACTGATCAAAGATGAGGAAAATTAGAAGGTAGCCTCATTTTGTTTCTCGACTAACAATTAATGGGAAAAATAAAAGATTCTCAATCTTCTAAAATTTTACAATTCTTATAAAATAATTTTAAATTTTTGCTTCTCCAAATTAATTGGACCAATTTTGTATAGATAATTTGGACCCTTTAAAATCCCAATTAAATTTAATTAATTTTAATTTGACACTTTAAATTCTAATTGCACAAATTAATTCAACATTTCTCTCTAATTTAATTGAAAACTTAATTTATTCCAATTTAATTTTCTATTAATTAATTTTTTTGGATAATTACCTCTAAATTATCTGTAAGTCCTTCCATTGCTACATTCATATCATGCCAAGGGCTTATTATATGCATTTATGCAGGCTTAGGTAGATTTGTTGGTGCTATCATGCTTAGCTTGGTTCTATTAGACCAAGAATTTGTATTTATATTTGGGAAATATGGCTGACTTTGAGTTAGGTTGACATATCAAGTAAGTTAAGATTGAATAGACACTTAGTTCAAGCTGATCATATTGACTAGACATTTAGTAAAGATGAAAGTTCAATGTGTTGGGATACAAGAAAGTCCAATAGGTGTTGACAAAGGAAAAAATCCAACAAATTTTAGCATGTGGAAAGTCCAACAGGTATCAAGTAGAAAGTCTAACGAGTGTTGACAACTGAAAAGTCCAACAGACATTGGAAAATAAAAAGTTCAACATTTATTGGTAGTGGAAGTCTAGGTAAATCAAAGTTGATTGGATCTTTAACAATTGATGAAGTTAAGATAGATAGGTCAAGGTTGACTAAGGCCCAATAAATAAAGGAAGTCTTGACAGGTTATTAATTGAATGCTAAGCAAGTGGAAACTCGAGAAATTAGGCCTCTAGTCCTAGTAGGTCAAGATGGACCTAAGGTTAAGCAAATTAAAGTTTTAGTGAGTCAAAGTTGACTAACACTAGATAAGTGGTGAAGTCCTAGAGCTAGGCCTCTAGGCAGTGAATGCCTTTATAAGTTAAGGTTGATTGATGATAGATAGATAAGGAAGTCCCAATACGAGACCTTTAGGAAAGACAAGAAAGTTTCAGAAGTGTGGGCCTCTTGGCAAGGAAGTCCAAGTGAGACGACCGATATGAGTGACTTGTACGTTAGGTTTCAAGTAAACTTAGGCGAGAGCTCAACCTTTGAGTTGGTTGGAATCAATATTTCATTAACTGATAGTTGAGTCAACTTGGTAGTCAATCATGCTAGATTGCTAGTGAATATAATGTTTATGCTCATGGGTTAGTCGACTAGGATGTTAACTAACTCAAGAACAATCAATTGATAGGAAGGATCGATCGATTGCTAGAACACCAAGAATCTAAGAAGAGAATCGATGATTTGACAAGATTGGTTATGACCGTTAAGATTACTTATATACTATAACAAATTAGCTTATTGGATGAAAAATCAATTAACTCAAGTAGTTGACTACATGCAAATTTAGTCAATTAAGCTAATGCAATCATTCGACTAATGTAAGTAACTAGTTGACTAATCAAGTAGATTATAGCATATAATTATTGGAAATAATAAACCTATAAGAAGCAATTTAAAGGGAGAGTCATTAATATAGGAAGAGAACTACTGATCAATCGATTGTTGGAACACCATCAATTTAGGAAGAGGGTTGTTGATTTAACAAGATTGATTGTAATTGTCAAATGACTCAGATCCTTTAGATCAATCAATTACATTAAAGATCAATTGACTCAAGTAACTACTATATGCAAGTATAATTGACAGTCAATCAGTCGACTAAGATAACAATTAATTGATTGGGTTGATTACAACAAGTAGTTGTTGGCAAAAAAAAAAAGCATATAAGAAGCGATTCAAGGGAGATTTTGGCAACATTCTTGATCAATCAAAAGCACTAGAGCAAGTAACCACCAGTGAAAGCTAGCCAAAGAAAAACCTCAGTCTTATAATCATTTCTTATTATTGCAATTCATTATATTATCCTATTTTACCTTTTTGATCATTGTAAGATTGTAAGAGATTTCTCCATCTACAAAATATATTCAAGGAGAAAGTATAGAGGGATTCTAAAAATGACTTACTGATAAGTTATAGGCTATGAAGTAAAAAATCAAAGGCTCTGAACCATGTACATAATAAGTGTTTGCTTATTGTGTTTTGTGTTAATGTTTATATATTTCTTTTGCACATTAGCAAGATTGTATACGTAAGTAAAGTGAATGAGTGATTAGATATTCACCCCCTCTAGCTTCTTAATGATCCAATAAGAATGACACTACATCTAAGTGATCAAACTCTTTAATCTTGAATGAAGACCTCTCTTCGTTAGTTTTATTTCACAAGTCTTGATTGGCCTTTCAAGCCGACTCACTATTTCAAAAGTGGCGACTTCTATGAAAGCCCTTTTTTTAGCTTAATTACCATGTAATATAATACTCTTATAATCTTATATCACAACATGCCTCGTGGACTTAGATTATTGTTTGTTATACAAGAATATTAGCAAGATTGATGGATGGATTCTTGAGTCCATCTGATTGGAGATGAATAGGAGGCACCCCTCAATTGAATTCATATGAAAAACACAAATAATGAAATATTAGATGTGAGTGTTTGTTTGTTTGTTTGTGTTAAGAGAACAAATATGCGATGGTAATATATAAAATAGATAAACTATTAAGGATCGGTGATGTGATCGAAAGGATAGGGGATGGTGAATAACGTCTTGACCTACAAATATAAATTTTGCATTCTCTTGCACTTTTGCAAGGCTAATAAACTCATTAGCAATTTGTGTAGTGCTCATGTGATTATTTTATGTTAGAATAAGAACTACAGAATAATAATAATAATAAACAAATACACAAAAAGAGAGTAATGCTTAATAGGTGTTGGTGCAATCAATCTGTAGAATTTCGATGTTTGATAATATGTTTGAATATGGTCAAGGTTGACCATGTAAATATGTGTGAATCTAATCAAGGTTGATCAAGTAATTTGATCAAAATTGATCAAAGGTTGATCTAAGAAGGTCAAAATTGATCGAATATTTAAAAATAAGTTGATAAAAGTTTAAGTAGGTCAAGAATAACCAGATATTTGATAGTTGAGTAAAAGTCTTTATGGTATTTATTTTATGCTAGAGGGGAGTGAATAATATATTCTACTTTATTTGTCTTTCTTATATATCAGAGTGTTAGTAACACAGTGAAAATAATAATAAATAAAATAAAACAAGAAAGAATACTAACTTTTAATGTAGTTCGGCAATTCCAGGGTTCTTATTCCATTTATGTCTCAATTGTGAGTACTAAGATTTTCTCCTTTTTGGAAACCTTCCAGTGATGGAGAAACCTCTTATAAGCTTACAATTGATGACTACAAGCACAAAATATAAGATTAATAATTAAGCATAAGCATAAAATGAAAACAAACTCATGTTTGATTCGGATCGCTTGAACATGAGAAGATTGCTTATAATTGATTCGATTGATGATGAACTACCTTGACTCCCCTTTTATAGAGCTCGATTAACATTCTTTCGGTCACTTGGAAGCTCCTCTGATAGATTGGACCTTCACTAACTCAACTCTAAGATGCTTTTGTGCAACCATGCTAACTAAAAACTCCCTAAGTCCTTTTATAAGTTATGTTCTAGTTGTTATATTTGAGAGGTATTCTAAGACAATCACCTTAGATAATGTACTATTATTAAATAAATAAAATTAATATTTGAGTGTACATTCTCTACTTATTTGATTATATCTTAAACTCAATTAATGAGGTCCACAATACAATGTATAACATGAGAGAAATTATAATTGATTCACAATTAATGGATATTTCTACATGTACAATTAAGTACGTATTAAAATATTTCTTAGTCGATGAATTGATGGGACTGGACATCATTGATTCTATAAGACTAGCATATGTTAGTTCATCGGATGTGACTTGTCATGAGACTTCATGTGATTCTATACATGTCTATAAAGATCTCATTGTAGCTCGAGTGCAAGATTCTTTTGACTTGAGGTATTCAAGTCATCGTGGTCATGGAGACTTATACTTTGACATCTTAAACAAACGTCTCTTTGGAGGTGTGGACCTAAGATGACATCTTAAGCAAACGTCTTTACGAAGGTGTGAATCTGGGATGATTAAGTATAAATCGAAGTATCCGAAGGTGATTGAGTAACCCATAGAGGAGTCACTACTCTTTTTATTAGGAGGCGTATATCCTATGATCACTTATTAGGATTATTACTCGTAAGCCTTTGGCCAAAGCAGAAACACAGCAAGAGGATGATCTTTTTGGATAGATATTTTGAATAATTGAATAATTTGAATCCGTATGACAATGAACTACTGCTTGGGGTAGGTATGACGTGTCAACCTAGTGAAGACTTACACATAGACCATGTTTTAAACTAAGTGAGTATAAAATGAGTGAAAGGAACAAACGCATGAACAATTGTAATTGCCAAAGGGTTCAGAAGTAGTTCTGAAATCAACTGTGATTTTTTGATTAATTGAGGGTCATGATTTACTATTAAGTGTCACTCATGATCGATCTATAATTAATGATTAATTATGGGAGGCCAACATAAACTAGAAATCTATAAGTTGTAGGATCGGTGGGATGTAATAGAGGGGTGAATAACGCGTTTGTCATTCGTTCATTTTTTCTATCAAAACACTTGCAGCGGATTAAATAAACAAGCACAGAGACTCACGGATTTTACTTGGTTCCTAACCCCCAGAGTTAGTACATCCAAGACCTATGTACGAGAGGCGTCCGTCTACTAGTGGTCTCCTTTCCCTTCGTTCAGAGGCAGAGAAACCTGTTTTATAGTCCAGAGTAATAACAAAAATGATAAAGGACAAGACAGTAATAAAAATATCAAACTCTTGTGTAAGCCATTCTGCAAATCCTGAGCGCAGCGCACCCTTCCTGGAGCTTCTCCGATCGCATGAGCATGACTCTATTTGCGTTCAGCAGCACCGCAGGATGAAGAGGATGGTGTAGAGAAGTTATCTCTTGGTGCTTCATGCTAAGACTCCTTATATAGCCCCTTTCAAGCGCCTGGATTGTTATCTGGGCGCTTGGATTGTTATCTGGGCGCTTGGATTCTTATCCGGGTGCTTGGATAAGATCTGATCCGATCTAATCTCCTCGATCTTATTTGGGCCGATTCTTCTGGGTCCAGGCGCCTGAAACACACAGGAGCACTTGGAATAACATCCGGATGCCCGGATCCAATCAACTCGAGTTTGACTTGAGTTGACCCCGAGCTTGATTCGGGTGCTTTTGTATGTTCCTCTTATGCTTCCTTCATCTTGCTTCCAACTCCTAGTTCCTGCAAGATAAGCATATAAACATGCAAACAACTTAAGCCTACCTGTAGTCCGTTTAACCTATTAGGCTTACCTAAGTCTTACCACTCTTACCCTGTATGTCTAACCTATTAGCTTACTCGTGCCTAACTCCCCGTTAGGACTAGTTACTTCCATAGATAGACTTTCCACCTGCCAAACATCTAGTTTGGGCTTTCCCTTGCCTAACCTCAAATTAGGACTAGTCATTTTCCTAAGTAGACTTTTCACTTGCTAAACATCCAGTTTGGACTTTCCCTTGCCTAACCTCTAACTAGGACTTCTCTCTTGCCTGGTTTAACCGACTAGGACTTCTCGCTAGTCTTCTGGTCAAACTGACCTGACTAGACTTCACTCACATCCAAATATTAGGTCCTGTTTGGATCAATCCTCGGTCAAACAAATCAGATCTAGGTGTACTGTCAAATATCGAAACTCTATGGTTAGACCTAGTGCTCCTTACACCAACAATCTCTCCCTTTTTGATGTTTGACAATTTCTTAAGTTAATTCAGGTCAGGATTTAACAATCTAGGAGAAATCTAGATTTTTAACGTCTCTTCTTCCCCTTTGCCAACATCAAAAAGATTATTAATTTTAATTTTGCATTAATAATCATGGTAAAACCTATGGTCACAACTTAGTCTTGACAGTTCTTGAAAGACCATAGTAGTTTTCACAAATAATTTTATAAAATAAATTTTTAAAAATGATTTTCAAACCAAGTTTTGAAAGCATGTTTTTCGAATAAAATTTTCAAATATAAGTTTTGAAATAATTTTCAAAATAAGTATGCAAAGAATTTTTTTTAACTAATTTTTAAAAGTTTGTTTAGAATAAATTTTGAAGGGATTTTTTAAAATAGTTTAAAGTAGTCTTTTAAAAGTATTTTTAAAATAGATTTGAAATGATATTTAAGGTATTTCTAAAATAGATGATTTTTAAAAAATTAGTAATTATTAACCTTTTACATCAGAATCTTCCCTTTAACCTGACACATCGTTAGGGCTCTTTGTTATCCACAAAGCAATCTCCCTACATATCTTAGGGTTTGACTGAAAGCAAAAGGATAATTAATAATATTCAAAATAATTTTGAAATAGTTTTGAACTATGATTTTGAAATATTTTTCTTTTTTAAATCTTTATAAAAAATAATTTTTGAAATAATTTTGCTCATTCGATTTGGACCTCCCCTAAATCTGACATTTCCTTAGGGTTCATTATTAACAACAAGGCAAACTCCCTAAGTGTTTTAGAGATAAATCTAAGTCAATAGAGCAAATAACTTATAATTTTTTAAAAATTTTAAAAATATAATTTTTAATTAAACTTTTAAGTTTGGACTTTCTCTAAATCTTACACTTCCTTAGGCCTTCTTATTGACTATAAGGCAATCTCCTTCTGTGTCTTAGGGGTTGTTCCAAGTCAAAAGCTCAATTTTCAAAACATTTTCCAACACATTGTGTTTTTAAAAAATATTTACAATATAAGTTTTCAAATAAGTTTTAAAAAATATTTTGAAAATTAAATCTTTCAAGAATAACCTCTCCCTCAACTAGACACTCTTCTTAGGGCATTCTTGTTACCTACAAGGATTTTCTGTCTATGTGTTTTAGGATTCTTAGACATAGTATTAACCTAGAAGTTTGTATCCAAGTGTTGGTCAACTAATTTTTAAAAATATAATATTTTAAAAACTATAGTATAGATACACAAAACAAGCATGAATTTCAAGTAAATATCAATTTTTTTGAAAATAGTTTTAGAAAATAGTTAAATAATTTTTGAAAATATTTTTTTAAAATTTATACTTTAATTATCCTTATCATCTCACCCATTCTAAGTGCCTCAATATATGACATACAATGGTTGCCTTATGGATTTTGTGAGATGATTATCAATTTTATCTTTATTAATTTTAAGTTAAGTTCTATTGAGCGCTTGACTTGTGTTAGATTCAGGTTTAACCATTAGTCAATTAAATCTACATTTCATAAATCGACTTCCAGGTCATGGTGAGGCAGGGGCCTTCTTGGTTATCGGAACAATGACTACTTCCTTAGACAAAGCGTTTTAAAAAAATTATGACTTTAATCAACTTCTTGAGAAACCTTGGTCTAACTAGTCTAAGATGTGGCGAAGTAGCTTCGGTTAGTTCCACTTAACTAAGCGGACCAAGTAAGGTACTCCTTACCCCACTTGACTACCTAGACCAAGTTTCCCTAACGTACTATTAGTTTGCCCTACCTTGATACTATATTGGGCAAGTATCAAACAGTCATGTATCCTTCACTAACCGTTTTAACTTAAGTAATAAATAAACATCATGACATGACATATTTGTGCAAAGAAAAAAATTAAAACATATGCATGTACATGACAGTTATGCATGAGTCAAACCAGTTAAGTAATTTTTAATAATGTATTAAAATTTTGATTTGATACATTTCGTGTGGATCCGACTTTGACTCATTTTGAATTTGAATTTTATTTTATTAGATAATATTTCAACTTAGTTTCATAATTATAAGTATTTTATTATAATTATATTCATGGATTTTAATTCTTTTTTATTTAAATTATTATTAATTTATTTTGAAATTTTTTAATTTAAATTTCAAAATTTGAATTTAAAATTTAAAATTTGAATTTTTTAAAATTTTTTTTAATTTTTAATTTTAAATTTGAATTTGAATTTTGCATTTTTTATTTTTTAATTTAGATTTAAATTAAGTTATGTTGCATAATTAAATGGAACATAATGATAATTAATTCTATTATTTCAATTTGAGTTTTTAGCATTTGAAATTGACTTGTTAAATTTCATAGAAATATTTCCTTAAATTTTAAAATTTAAATTTAATTTTAAATTTTTAAAATTATTCATTATTTCATAATTAAAAGGTACACGGTAGTAATTAATTTTATTATTAATTTTAAATTTTTAATATTAATATTTGAATAATTATTTTTGAAGTTTAAAGATTTGTTGTAATAATTTTTTAGATTTAATTTTGAATTTTTTGTAATAAAATTATTAATTTTCTTAATAGATTTTGAATTCTTCTTATTATTAGAATTATCTTAAATATTTAATTTTGAATTATTAAGTAAATTTGAATTATTCAACTTATCTTGATTGTTATTAATTTTATCTTATTTAGTTAAAATTTTTTATTAATTTTTAGATTTATTAAATTAATTAAAATTGAATTAGTCAATTGTGAATTATCTTAATTGAATAAGTTAAAGAATTGATTTAATTATTTATTTATTTATATTAAATCTAGATTAATTAAATTTAAATTATTAATTATAGAATTATTTAAATTATTCAAATTTGACTTGGTTAAATTATTTAAATTTGAATTATTTGAATTGTTCAAGTTTGAATTGGTCAAATTATTTAAATTATTTAAGTTTAACTTGGTCAAATTATTTGAAATATTCAACTATGACTTGCTCAAATTATTTAAATTTAAATTTTTATATTTAAAAATTTAAAAAATTTAAATTATCTATATTTTATTTTTTAAATTAATTAAAAATATTAAATTATCTAGATTTAAATTTTTAAAATTAACTAAATTTTCTAAGTTATCTAGATTTGAATTTTTAAATTAATTAAATTTTATAAATTATCTAGATTTAAAATTTTGAAATTTTCTAAGTTTAAAATTTTTAAATTATTTGAATTTGAATTTTCTAAGGTTGAAAATTTTAAATTATTTGAATTTGAATTTTTTGGATAAGTCAAATTAATTTATTTTATATTTTTAAATTTATTAAGTGTTGAATAGTCAAATTAATTAATTTTATATTTTCAAATTTATTAAGTTTTGAATTAGTCAAGTTAACATTTTCTAACTTATCTAAATTTTTGATAAAATTATCTATATTTTCAGAAACATTAACGATAGCATGTAAAATTCTAGAGGTATTTTCGTAAATAATCAAATTTACTGGAATCGCAACCCCTAATTTTGGTTTCTTCTCCGCTGTCTTCCTCTCCGAGCACCGACTCTTGTAATGTCTGTGTTTCTGACACTTGAAGCACTTGATGTGCTCTTTGTCCCTCCGAACTCTTAGCATCGATTGCTCCTTTGTCACTAGTGGTGCTGTTTGATTCTTACGAGTAGGGCACTGATTTTTGTAGTGTCCTTTCTCCCTGCACTTAAAACAAATTATATGAAATTTAAAATTAACATTAAAAATTTTACCTCACTTCTTCATTTTTGCCTTCTTGCTCCTGTGGCGGTTAGTCTAATCAAGAGCATGTCTGCTCTAATACCAATTGTAGGATCGATGAGGTGTGGTAGAGAGAGGTGAATAGCGCGTTCATTGTTCATTCATTTTTTTCTATCAAAGACACTTGTAGCGAATTAAATAAACAAGCACAGGGACTCATAGATTTTACTTAGTTCCTAACCCCCCAGCGTTAGTACGTCCAAGGCCTATACGGGAGGCACCCATCCACTAGTGGCCTCCTTTCTAAACCTTCGTTCGAAGGCATAGAAACCTGTCTTATAGTCTAGAGTAATAACAAAAATGATAAAGGACAAGATAGTAATAAAAAGATTAAACTCTTGTTTAGGCCGTTTTGAAAGTCTTGAGCACAACACACCCTTCCTAGAGCTTTCCTAGTTGCACGAGCTTGACTCGGTTCGCATTTAGCAACACCGCAGGATGAAGAGGATGGCATAGAGAAGTTGTCTCTTGGTGCTTCACGCTAAGGCCCCTTATGTAGCCCCTTCTGGGCGCCTAGATAAGATCTGATCTGATCCGATCTCCTCAGTCTTATCTGAGCCGATTCTTCTGGATCCAGGCGCCTGGAACACATAGGGACGCCTGGAACACATAGGGGTGCTTGGAATAACATTCGGGTACCCAGATCCAATCAACTCGGGTTTGATCTGAGTTGATCCTGGGCTTGGTTCGACTGCTTCTATGTGTTCCTCTTATACTTTCTTCATCTTGCTTCCAGCTTCTGGTTCCTGCAAGATAAGCATACAAGCATGCAAGCAACCTAAACCTACCTGCAGTCCATCTGACTTATTAGGCTTACCTAAATCTTACCCTATAGGTCTAACCTATTGGCTTACCTGTGCCTCCATAGGTAGACTTCCCACTTGTCAAACATCCAGTTTGGCTTTTTTCTTGGCTATCCTCCAGTTAGGACTAGTCACTTCCCTAGGTAGACTTCTCACCTCCTAAACATCCAGTTTGGATTTTCCCTTGCTTAACCTCCAGTTAGAACTAGTCACTTTCCTAAGTAGACCTCACTTGCCAAACATCTAGTTTGGACTTTCTTCTGCCTAGCTTCCAACTAGGACTTCTCTCTTGCCTGGTCTAATCGATTAGAACTTCTCGCTAGTCTTCTAGTCAAACTGACTTGACTAGACTTCACTCGCATCCAAATATTAGTTCATGTTTGGATCAACCCTTAATCAAACAGACCAGATCTAGGTGTATTATCAAATATCAAAACTCTAAGGTCGGACCTAGTGCTTCTTGCACCAACATAAGTCACATGCACTATGAGATTATCCAAGAGACATAACGAGTTTGAGAATTAGATTCTCAAATCGAGAGAAATTGAGTCTAGTTGGACCAGATGAAGGGCAAATATGGAAGATATTTTATCAAAACGGAAGCATGAATGAGTCACGTCTTAATGAAGTGAAGTCGTCTCGAGGAGATCCCGATGTGGATACGAGTAGAGTCAATCTTTTTGAAGGTTGCTAGTTGATGTCGTTTTCACTTTGCGTCATTCAACAGGTATAATTTATTTATGTCGTCTTTTCTATGATTATGTCTACATGCGTGTGTATCATTGTGTGATTTTTGATGCGCATATTGTAATAAAATAAATTATTATGCTTCCACTGCTTGTTTAGTAGAATAAAATTTTAAAACGCGCATAGAGAAACCCAACACTAGTAGACACATTTTTTTATTCTTCTAGTTGACAAAAATAGCCTTAGGTTAACTACTCGAGCAGATGTTACCATTGAGCCACCAAAGACTATATATTGGCAATTAATTGTTCAAGCCTCCAATCGACTAAAAGCCCTATCTAGATGATTGTTACATAAATAGAAACTTCTATCACCCAAACTTTGCATTTGGTTGACTCATTGATTGATTCATCTAGTCAACTGAATCTTCTTGATGATCCCTCCTTAACTAGGCTTACATTCTGGTAAGCCTTACACCCTCGTAAGCCTAAGAAAAATCCCGATATTGACTACGGACTTATTGTCCCTTAGTTGAAGGTTTTAACCAAGCTACAAGCAATCTAACTATACCTAGCTAAACATGACATCCCTAATGATGATACACAAAAGCAAAAGCCCGAGATTATATCACTCTCATAATCTTTCACAAACCTTTTACTCCATGTCTTCAACCTTTGCTTGTGACATTTGATCCTCCTCGCACATGATTTTGCCTCCTCCATTTTCTACAAAAAAAAAAATCAACGGAGTAGAGTTGCAGAAGAGGACAAGAGTTCGAATCTCGACGATACCCTCCTCCGTCGTGGTCAACTGCAGCTTCTCGATTTACCTCTTTATAGATGATCGTGGGACCGACCGTGTAGGGTCGCTGGGATGGCGGATTCCACCTTTTTTGTAAAAAATTTTGCCTCCTTTAAATTGCCCTAGAGTGGAACTCAAATTAGTCCTCCAATTAATCAAATATACCAAGTTCTCTAACCTTGCTCCATGTCTCATTTGTTCTTCCTTGCCTTTCGAGTCCACTTTGCATCATGCTTTGATCAATGCCCAACCTCTTGGGAATCTGCTGCGTACCTAATTTACCTACTTGTATCTCGTTGTAAGATCGACGATACTGGACCGTTTGAGGTAAATGAAATTACCTTTTGTTTCCTTTGATCCATCAACCTGCTATCTTCAATCACACCTACAACCACTCATTTCTCCTCATTTAAAGTGTCCTTTAGACTCCCTGAGCCTCAAGACTCACCATAGGTTTCTAAGACATTAAACACAAATCAAGTTGACCACCTAGAGTCATCAAGCTCTATGTGTATTATTCTAAATCTCTACACCCTCACCGGTTGGCGCAATTGGTACCTGCATGAGTGTTCGCCACAGTGGGTCTTGGGGTCAACTCACAATGAGTGTAAAATATCTCACTGGTTGTCTGACCTCCCTATACAAAAGCCCTTGGATTTACCCTCTTCCCGAGTGTGTAGGGTCACCTTGGAAGGGTTGCTAAGGTGACATCTTCACGTTAATTAAACAATTAACTAAGAGTTAGTTATTCTAATTAATAAATAATTTATAACAACAATAATAATCAAATCTTATCTCACTAATTAGGGGCAGCTATATAAATCATTTTACGTCACTGGATTCTATTTTCTACTATATCATCATCTATATTTAAATAAATTTTATTATTACTAAGTCTTTTTTGATCTTCCTCTTCCCCGTTTGATATGCACATTTGTTGTAATTTCACATCATCTAACTGAAACATTTATTAATCGTCTAAGTACAAGTCCTACAATTTTAAATGTATCTCTTAAAATTTTTCCTTAATAGATGCAATTCTTACTTTGTCTAATATTTTCATTTCTTATTATGTCAATCTTTGTATATCCGCATCTCCACTTTAACATCATCATCTCTGCAACTCTAATCTTCTGCTCATGCGCTCGAGTTATAGTCCAACATTCAACTTCATACAATATAGTAGATCTAATCATCATTTTATAAAATTTTCTTTTATATTTTAAAGATACTTTATGAACATAAAGAACACATGACACTCTCTTCCATTTCAACTATCTCACTTGTATTCTATATAAGGTATTTCTCTCAATTCCTCCATCCTTTTATAAAAATAATCTTAAATATTTAAATTTCTCAGATAACTCATCATCTCATATTTTAATAATTTAATTTAAAAAATTAAGTATTAATTTATTCAAAGAAATCTTAATTACAAAATTAAGGATTAATTTTTTTGTTCAATTAAAATGTGAAGGGTAAATTAATTAAGAGTTGATTAAAATTTTTTAAAAAACAATAGCAAATAATCATGATTAAAATTTTAAAATAGAATTTAGAGTTCAAAATTCAGTCATGATTACTTATTATTATTATTATTTAAAAAAAATCCTAGCAGGACATTTTCTATCTTTTCCTTTTATCTTTTTTAAGTTTAAACAAAAATATAATCAATTAATTTTATTCTATAAAATATCTTGGCACAACTTATATAATTGAAATAAATTCTTCCAAAAAAAAGGTAAAAACTCTATTTCAATTTAATTAGTAAATCTATTTCAAGAAAAAACATCAATTTATTTTTTTAAAAAATAATTCAAATCATCAAGCTTTACCAAACAAATTGATATGATAGGAGCTAATTAATTTTACCCATTTTTGAAATTTAAAATACAAGTACTTAAAAGATTAAATGGACGCCAATATTTTAAAATATGAACCATTCAATTCAATCAATTTGAGAACCCCTTCATGTTTTATTTCTTAATAAATATAAAATTGAAATATCTATTTTAATTTAATAGCGTGTTTGCCTAAATTATTTTTTTTAAAAAAAATTATCTGATTTCAATCCACAATACTATTTTATCAAAGAACTTGCTGAAATAAAATCAATTAATCTCTACAACAAAAAGATAACAAAAGTAGAGGTTGACAATAAGACTTGCCTCGATTGATAGACGCCCCTGCTGTAGCTGAAATGGATTATCTGAAAAGCACAAAAGTAGAGCAAACAAATCCTTACTACGGAGATGTGGACCCATAGAATTAGGCATTACATCATGAAAGAAGCATTTCACCCACATATCAGCACCAGGCTTCAAGGTGAATTGTGCTGAATAAAAGTTAAAAGCAACACACCTCAAACCTTGTTCCTTAGTTTGGCACTTATATATCATTCAAGAGCATAGCCATCCAAATGAGCAGCTTAGCACTCGGTACAGGGAACCTTAAAGAGAAAACCTTAGCAGCAAGATGAACCCACCAAGAAACTTGCATAAGTACAGTTCCCATGCTCAAAACAGTTTTGTGCACACGGAGGATATACAAAAACCAAATGACAGTTGCCTTTTGTGGTGCTGCACTCCTCACATATAGGGTGGCGGCAGCCGTGGAGGCGGCATATGCTGGAATCCATTCTCTGGGCAGTTTTGTGTAGCCCTTTCAGCTGTAGGTCTTTGAGTAAAGGTTCCTGTCTGTGGGTTTTGGTTGGGGTTGAAAGGGCCCCACCAATGAGCTTCGCCCTCGATAGGAATCCATGGCAGAGGGCTGATGCCCTCTCTACCTCCCCATCTGTAAAACTGCTCCATATGTCTACCTAGGCCATCACCTTCCTGATGGCTCCTGTTTATGGATCCAGAGACTGAGAAGCCATAGAACCCCCTTATTTCAGCAGAGGAAGGAGCTGCAACTGAGGAAACAAGAGTTAATCCCCTTGGTCTCATTCTTCTGATGGAACTGAATGGGGAGCCATGGAGTGATGAAGAATACAAGGATGGCTGATATATGTGATTCCCGACTCCACTATTGTGACCCCGAACCTCTCCTGCAACTGGTGGGACTAGTGATCCAGCTATATTGCTTCCACTGCGTGAAATGGACCTGAAATTGTCAGGACATTGATGAGAAAAAACCATCAACTTATATAGGGTTTCCACAAGAAAAGATACGTAGTTCAAATTGAAAAGGTAGTAGTAATTTACCCATGCATGAGAGAATTGGGATGCACAAAGGATCCTAACCTATGTTGGCTGCTGCCATCATTTCTGGACATCCTTGCACCATACTGGGATGCAATCTCTGTATTTCCTGATACAGGATATGAAAGAGAGTGGGGTTGCTGCCAATTATGGTTTTGTGGTTCAGTTACTGGGAAGCTATTGGTGTTCATCATTTCAGAAGAAGACTGACCCCCTAAGCTGATTGAATGCTGATGGAATAGACCATTATCAGGCAGAGAATCAGAAGTAATTGTTGCAGCACGCATGGCATTAGGAAAACCATGTAGAGCCAGATACGGGCAAACATGAGAGCTACTAGATGAATTTGAATGGTCTCGGAACATGGAGTTGTTCATAAACTCATGATCTTCAATGTAAAGTGGGAAAATGTCAATATTAACTACAAAAAGTCATTAAAGCTGGTGATAGTGTTAATGGGCTTACATGAAGCTGGGAATGATTCTGCTTCCCTGCATGATGAACAGATATTTAATTATCTTTGATTACAATCTGATATGAGAACAAATAAAAAGAACAAAAGAGCAACTTAATCAAGCAGAATCTTCCTTGAATTCTTGAGCAGGAAACTATAAAAAAAAGTTGTTAGAATCCAGAAACAGTCAAGGTTCAAAAGGATAACAGGCAGTGAGTGTTTTTATTCTCGTGCACAATCCATG
The DNA here is from genome assembly GCF_044706935.1 of Curcuma longa. Classification (NCBI taxonomy): domain Eukaryota; kingdom Viridiplantae; phylum Streptophyta; class Magnoliopsida; order Zingiberales; family Zingiberaceae; genus Curcuma; species Curcuma longa. Next base: position 12,054,369 of record NC_133867.1, on the reverse strand, counting down.
GGTTATTACCAATATGTGCACAAAAGAAAGAGAGAGAGTCCACTTGATTTGACAGTAAACTGAAACATCTTTATGAAAATAACTGGTATGAGAATATCTTGATAAACAAAAAATTCCTCAAAAGTTTGAGCTAGTACAACAAAAGAAAGCAAGCCACAACTTTTGGCCTCTACACTGCTGTTACTTGAAATGCACGTGTAAGCTTTAGATTTGATTGAATTCCTGATGTGATTTGAAACAGTGATTCCATTTTTCAGCTTAAAAACTGTTTTGCAACTCATGAAACTTTATGAAGGTGCCTCATAGTTGTTGATGGCAAAAAGAGAACTATCGGAAAGAAAAATGTCAAGATGACTGATGAATCAATTGTTCAGATGCATGAAAGATGCAAAAGATTTGTAATGAACTTTTCACTATAGGTGCAAAAGGTAACAACCATGATATCTTGTTAAATGCGCTGAAAGGATTCCCAGACACTCCATTTTGGACTTACATGGTGCATGCATATCAATATTCAAAGATATCTGAATGTAAAATTGAAAACATGTTATGTACTATAAAGTTGTTGAAATTATCTTAATCAAAAAGAACACATGTACAAGGCTTATATAACCAGCATAACCCTAATACCACAAGAAGAAAAGACCTATCTACCTCTGCTTCTCACAACACTCCCCCTCAAGTTGAACATATATATCAAACATGTTCAATTTGCTAAAAACAGAATTAAACATAGCTTGGGATATAGCCTTCGTAAACATATCAGCAAGTTGGTTCTCAGATTTGACATAAGGCAAACATAGTTCTCCGAAATCAAGTTTTTCCCGAATAAAGTGGCGATCAATCTCAATATGTTTAGTTCGGTCATGTTGTACTGGATTATTTGTAATATTGATTGCAGCCTTGTTGTCACAATATAGCCTGAGGGGTACTTCTGTTTTTAATCCCATGTCTTCCAACAAAAAACACAATCATAACATTTCTGCAAGACTATGTGCCATGGCTCGATATTCTGCTTCAGTATTGGACCGTGCACAAACATTTTGTTTCTTACTTCTCCAAGTTACCAGGTTTTCTCCCAAAAAAGTGCAATAGCCAAAAGTGGATCTTCTATCATCTCGAGAATCAGCCCAATCTGCATCAGAATAACATTCCACTTTCAGATTACCACCTCCTTTGAACAATAAGCCTTTTCCGGGACATGACTTCAAGTACCTTAAAATCCTGTCAACAGCCTTCATATGGACAGTTTTAGGAGCATGCATGTACTGACTCACCACACTAACAGCATAGGTGATGTCAAGCCTAGTCATAGACAAATATAGTAATTTTCCAACCAACTTTTGATACGTTTCATTTTCCAGACTTGCAAGATCTTCCCCATTAGAACTAGTAAGATCATGATTTACTTCTATAGGAGTAGATGCTGATCGACAACCCAACTTCCCTGTCTCCTTGAGTAAATCCAACACATACTTTCTCTGACATATATAAATTCCTTCTTGAGACCGAGCAACTTCAATATCAAGAAAGTACCTCAATAATCCAAGATCTTTAATTTCAAATTTTGATGTTAACTTGGACTTAAGAGTCTGGATTTCAGCTTCGTCATCACCTGTAACTATCATATCATCAACATAAACCAAGAGAATGGTAGTTCTGCCCTCTTTCTTTTTAACAAAAAGTGTATGATCAGCATTTTCTTGTTTAAAGCCAAACAATATCATGGTTTTGCAAAACCTATCAAACCATGCTTTGGGAGATTGTTTAAGTCCATACAAAGCTTTTCTTAGCCAGCAAACTTTTCCTTTTGTTTCGATTCTAGGAGGTGGCAACATGTAGACTTCTTCATGAAGGTCACCATTCAAAAAGACATTTTTAACATGTAGCTGAAATAGAGGCCAATCATATTGAGTAGCAAAAGAAAGAATTACTCTGACCGAATTCAGTTTTGCAACTGGAGCAAAAGTCTCCAAGTAATCCACCCCATATGTTTGAGTGAATCCCTTGGCAACAAGTCTGGCTTTATATCTGACCACTTCACCCTCTAAATTATACTTGATAGCATAGATCCATTTAGAACCAACCAAGTTCTTCCCCTTTGGAGGATCAACTAATTCCCAAGTATCATTCCTGTTAAGAGCCTCTATCTCTTCATTCATTGCTTCCAGCCACCTAGCATCCTTTACAGCTTCATAATAAAAAGGTATAGCACGTTTTGATAATTGTGAAACAAAGGCATGATATAAAGAAGATAAACGAGAGTAAGAAACGTGATTGAAGATAGGATGTTGAGTACATGACCTGACTCCCTTCCTAACAGCAACAGGAAGGTTCAACTCATTCATATTTAATGACTGCTCCAAGGAATCAGGAGCCAGAGCATTTGATTCGGCTAGCCGGTCAGTAGTAGATCCTTGCTTGTGTCTTCGTCGCTTGTAAGTGATAATTTCTTGTGAAGACTACGAGCTCAGTGATGTATTTTCCATGGCATCCAGTGGAATAGGAGATGGGATCACTTGAGGTACATAAGGAGACACAGAAAAAATAATATTCTCTCCCTGAGGATGAGGCTGAAGAGAATAATAAGACTCGGACTCAAAAAAGGTAACATCCTTCAAGACATATCTCATCCTAGTAATAGGATCAAAGCACTTGTAGCCTTTCTGGCAAGTGGAATATCCTAGAAAAACTCCCTGTATAGAACGAGGATCAAGTTTTGAGGACTTGGGACCAAGAACATGAATAAAGCAGAGAGAACCAAAAACTCGAGATGTAAGGGAGAACAACGTGGTGCCAGGACGAAGAATAGTGAGAGGGCACCGATACCCGAGACCTTTGGATGACAATCTATACTTTCTCTCTTTTATTGATGATTACACCCACTGTATAGGGCTTATATAACCGGCATAACCCTAATACCACAAGAAGAAAAGACCTATCTACCCTACTTCTCACAACAAAAGTTACATAAAGGTTCCAACTCTACTCAGAAAGAAGGAAAAAGGTTATTTGCTTTTTGCAATGGAAGACGAAAGAAAGAAAAGAGCATCCAAGGTGCAACAACTATTTTAGCTCTTATTTAGATTCTGACTCTATGATAATGATAGTGGTGATGATGATGATGAAGCTTCACCTATCTTCTTCAGCTACCGGACTCTCATGGCTCTAACACATGATGAAGAGGAAGCTAGTTAGAGCAAAAGTTACACCTCATGCACTAAAAGTGAGAATGTAGATGAGGTACACTAGAACCATCTCAAAATGATATTTTAGACATGATTAGTCATGTTGCTAGAACCCTTACTAATCTAAGAAAAAGGATAGCATATTGAAAAGAACTCATGACAGAAGGTCAAAGAGGATTGACCTCAAGTAAATCTGAAATCAAGGTCTATTACTTATCTCGAAAAAACTTTGAGAAAAAAATGAATAATTAAAAGGACAAGCGAACGAGCTAAAAAACTCTTGAGAAATTCATGAAGAGTTTACAGATATTTTGATAAGATACTTGGTAGTCAACTTGCAATTTATAGCAAGGTCAAGTCTAGGTTACTAAGCCCAAAAAAGCCTACACATCACTTAGTTCAAGAAAGGAAAATATATCTCATCCTACTTCTCATGATATATTTCACAATCCTTTCATGTCTAAGCAAGCAACTAAAGGAATATTATCTAAAAGAATTGTTTAAGCTTGAGTTCCCAAGCAATATCATGTTAAACCTCATCATAGCCAATGTCTTTTGGGTACCAAAACAATTATTTTCTTGGAAATAGGTATACTTAAAAAGTAAACATGCTAGAAATAAATGAGTCTTGAATTGCAGATGCTACAAACTTTGGACCGATGATGCTAGTAAGTTTACAATTTTAAAATACAAGACAGAGGTAATATATCTTTGGATTATAAAGATAAATGCAAAATTATTGGGTATACACTATTGAATTCAATAACAATTTCATTAAAGTGTTATTAGTGGAAGGTGAGGTAACCCTTAAGTCAATTGTCTAATGTAGGTTATAGAGGTACTCTCAACCAATTGCCCCATAAAGCATTTTAATTTTGGCACCTTCATTCTTGAAGGATGTCGAAATTATCTAATGCTTATATATTAAAAGCTTCATGACAAAAGAAAGTGATAACTTATGACAAACACCAACACGAAGACTTGGCGAAGTTCAAAGACTTAGTGGAGTTCTTCCACAAACTTAGTCAACCAAACATTACACACAACAACCTACTGTTTGAGGTCAAGATCAGTATATGCTCATTGGACCAACACAGCCAAAGACTGGATGCCATAAAGTCCCTCAACTACAATGATAGCATGCAATGATGCCACCTATGCATGGTTGCCACATATCAAAATGTGCCACCTTCATCCACCTAGTGTTGGGTTTCCTCCTAGTTCGACTTCTACCACCATCAGTGGTACTAGCAGCAAGAATTAAGTATTGCAGCTCCATAGCAGGCAGGCATGAATCAACGATTGTTGCCACAATGGTGCACGTGACAAATGTCCAAAATTAGGTATCAGGTATAGCACTCCAAAGTTTAAAATTGTCAGTCCAAACAGAGATTTCTTTGCATCTATTTTCCAATGTAACCAACTTCTACAAAATGCATCCAAATGCACAAGGCTCCTGCTAATACAAGAACTGGTATTGGAAAAAAATATTGCTGTCAGCATAAAAATTTGATACAGAAATCAGGTTAACAAAACAATTGTGCTTTTTGGCATACAAATGGAAGAGACTAATGAAAAGCAAAGTAAATGACCTTTTGACTTTATAACATGCTTAGTAACTGCATTAATCACTACAAGAAACTCGTGAAATAGCGACGGAATTAAAATCCGTCGCTATAAATAGAGACGGAATAATAATTTCCGTCGCTAATTAGTGACGGATTTTAATTTCGTCGCTAATAAGCGACGGAATATTAATTTCCGTCGCTAATTAGAGACGGAATATTAATTTCCGTCGCTATTTATAGCGACGGATTTTAACGGAAATTAATATTCCGTCGCTAATTAGCAACGGAATTAAAATCCGTCGCTAAAGTCGCGATTTTAGGGCTCCGCCGACCCTTTTCTTCGTGCGCGCGTGTTTCTTCGTTCTCTCCTCTGGCGTTCTCTCCTCCCTCCGGCACTCTCTCGTGCACTCTCCTCCGGCGACATCCTACCTCCGGTGACTCTGCTCCGGTGCAATCGGTCTTCTCTCGCGCGGCTGCTCACGGCGCACACTCCCGCGGCCGGCGTTGTCTCCTCTAGCGTTCTCTCCTCGCGCGGCGACTTCCTAATTAGATAATGAACATTGTTAAAGTATATGTAATCATATTCCTTGTCTCGAACATAATTATACAAACAAGATGATGAATAAACATCCAATCTTGGATATACCTGTATATACAATACTGCGGCATTATTTATATGTGTGCATTAAAAATTACATAAAATGTAATTTAAATTATGTGTGCATTAAATTTAATATATTATTTTTTCAGAAGGTTACAATGTATATGAATAAAGCTTGGATGTACAATAGATTAGACGATGGATTTATCCGAGCTGAATTTTATACTGGAGTTGAAGAGTTTGTGAACTTTGCTAAGAGTCATCCAGAATGCATGAATGGTGCAGAGTTACGTTGTCCGTGCAATCATTGCAAATGCCGAAATAAAGCTTTTCGTGATGAGGATACCGTGAAAGTGCATATCTGTAAAAATGATTTTGTTCCAAACTACTACAATTGGTACTGTCACGGGGAGCCTTATGTCTCAGAACGAATTGGAACTTCGGCTGCTTCTTCATCTGGCACGAACTGTTTTAGAGGAATCAACATCTAATGATCATATGATGCAATCAATGGTTTATGACGCAATTAATGCAGTTGATCCATCTAATGTAGATGAACTACCAACACCTGCAGTTCAGCAACTATATGACATGTTAAAGGCTAGTGAAAGAGAAGTGTGGGAAGGTATTCCATCTGGTCATTCCCAACTATCAGCTACTGCAAGATTATTGAACATCAAAGCTGAACATCATTTCTCAGAACGATGTTACGATGACATTTGTCAATTGATGTCAGAGTTGCTTCCTGCTGATCACCAAATGACTGATAGTTTTTACAGTACAAAGAAATTGGTAAGGGGTTTAGGTTTGCCCGTAGAGAAGATCGATTGTTGTATAAACAATTGCATGATATATTGGAATGAAGACAGTGAACTGATTGAATGCAAAATTTGTGGTCACCCTCGCTACAAGCATCGTAGTCGCATTGCAGGGAAGAAAAAGAAAAATATTGCATGGAAGGTTATGTATTATTTTCCCTTAACTGCTAGACTTCAACGCTTGTATGCATCTGCCGCCACAGCTTCCCACATGAGGTGGCATCATCAGCATATGCACGAAGGAGGTATAATGTGTCATCCTTGTGATTCCCCTGCATGGAAACATCTTGATACAATATTTCCTACATTTGCGATGGAACCACGTAATGTGAGATTGAGACTTTCTGCAGATGGATTTCAACCATTTGGTCAGTCAGGACAACAATATTCATCTTGGCCAGTTATTTTAACACCTTATAATTTACCGCCATGGATGTGCATGAAAGACGAATTTATGTTTCTGACTGTACTTATTCCAGGTCCAACGAACCCGAAAGAGAAGATAGATATTTTCTTGCAACCTCTGATTGCCGAGTTGAATGAATTATGGAATGTAGGATCAGAGACTTATGATGTTGCAAGTAAAACCAATTTTACCTTGCATGCTGCTTTATTATGGACAATTAGTGATTTTCCAGCATACTCAATGTTATCAGGATGGAGCACAGCTGGTAAATTAGCATGTCCACATTGCATGACAGAGTCTGATGCATTTTCATTACCATGCAGTGGAAAGGTATCTTGGTTTGATAATCACCGTAAATTTTTGCCACTTGAACACCCTTTCAGGAGAAATAAGAAAAATTTTCTAAAGAATGTTGTAGTCAGAAAAATGCAACCAACAATGAAGTCAGGTGCAGAAATTATTGACCAAATAGACAGTTATGGATTTCTACCAGTATATGATCAAAATTCTGAGGAGATAAATAAATACATTGTCAGGATGTGCAAATGTGGTTGGAAGAAAAGAAGCATTTTCTGGGACCTGCCGTACTGGAAGTTTTTATTGATTCGACATAATTTAGATGTGATGCATGTCGAGAAAAAAATTTTTTGATAATATATTTAATACAGTGATGAATGTTCCTGGAAGAACTAAAGACACTGCAAAATCACGAGAGGAATTAAAAGGATTGGTTAACAGACCTGAATTACATCAAAATGAAACAACAAATCAATATCCAAAGGCTTGTTATACATTAGACAGAGAAGGTAAACAAGCTTTATGTAGTTGGTTGAAACAGATAAAATTCCCTGATGGGTATGCTTCCAACATGGCACGATGCGTGGATATGAATAGGTTAAAAATGTTTGGAATGAAGAGTCATGACTGTCATGTGTTCATGCAAAGACTTATGTCAATAGCTTTTCATGACCTTCTGCCTAATAATGTTTGGCAAGCACTTACAGAACTGAGTCTATTTTTCAGAGATTTGTCTGCCAGGTGTATTATGACGGCCGATATGCTTAAGCTTGAAAAAGATATTCCTGTCATATTATGTAAGCTTGAGCGTATATTTCCACCAAGTTTTTTTGATTCAATGGAACATCTACCAGTTCACCTACCTTATGAGGCACAATTAGGTGGTCCTGTTCAGTATAGATGGATGTATCCATTTGAAAGATTTTTGAGAAAATTAAAGAATAATGTTCGCAACAAAGCCAGAGTCGAGGGGTCGATATGCAATGCTTATTTGGTTGAAGAAGCAACTTCTTTCTGCTCCTATTATTTTGCTGATACTGTCAACACGAGACATCGCAAGAATCCCAGAAATTATGATGATACTCAGCCAATTGACCCTACATTGCTTTCTATTTTCAAGTTTCCTGGCAAACCATTTGGTGCTTCTAATTCAAGATGGTTAAATCAACAAGAATATCATGCTGCAAGAACATACATACTCTTGAATTGTGAGGAGGTCAAACCATACATAAGGTGAGTTGATTGATATAATCAACTACTAATCCCTGTTTAGTTATGTTTGATATCCCAATTATTTTTTAATTTCACTTTTCATCCATTTCAGCCTTTACGAACAACAACTTCATTATCAAAATCCATCCATAAGTCAAAGTGAAGTCGAGGAAAAGTTAGAGACAGAATTTGCACTTTGGTTTCAAATCTATGTAAGTTAAAGAATAAATAATTTTTCATACTGGAATATCAATTTTTTATCTAATTTATATCATATTTATTATTATAGGTGAACGATCGTAGATTATCAAATGTGGATGATGGAAGGATAATCAATCTTGCATCTGGACCTCTCCGTAAGATACAAGCATATTCTGGTTACTACGTTAACGGTTTTAAATTTCACGTGACACAACGGGAATCACAAAGAATGACCTTTAATTCTGGTGTTTATGTAAAAGGATCTATCAACAACAATAACTCAGAATTTGATTATTACGGGAGACTCGAAGAAATTATTGAAATTGAATATCCTGCCTTACCCATAAAAAGATGTGTGTTATTCAAATGTTGTTGGTATGATCCGACTCCCAGAACAGGAACCAGAATACACTCAAACTACAATTTAGTTGAGGTTAATGCAAACAAAAGGTTTAACAAGTTTGAACCTTTCATTTTTGCGGTCCAAGCGGGTCAGGTTTTCTATCTTGAATATCCGACGAAGGCAAGAAGAGTTAGTGAATGGTTAGCTGTTTGTCATACGAAGGCCCGTTCAACCATACAAACACCGAACTCCAACATAGCTCAACACCATGATGCATTTCAAAATGAAGAAGTAGAGACACATTTAGTAGATTCTCAGCTTCAAAATTCATCTGTTTTACTTGTAGATGCTAATGTAGCTTACCAGGAGATAGATGATGGAGAGATGTCGAGCAGTGAGGAGGTTGTTGAGCTAACTGAGTCTAATGAGGAGGATCAAGAAAATGTTAATGTTGATGATTAATATTTGCATAGCTTCTGTTAGAATATTTAGGGTTAAATATATTTTATAGAATAAGTCTCTATGGTTGTATATAAATAGAGGCTTAACCCCCTTTAATAAATCAGATCTATGATATTATTTTTTACATGGTATCAGAGCGATTAGGTTTAGGTTCAGGTTTATCCGCCGAACCCTAAACTAATCCACGATCCCTTCCCTTCCTTCCCTCTGTGCGCCGCTGCTCTTCCGAATCGCGCCGTCTCGTCGCGACACACCAGCCAGGTGCGCGTCTTCCTCGTCGCACCTTTTCTCGTCGCGACGCATCAGCGCGTACACGATCGGCCTCCTGCAGTAGCGACCGCCATGCCTCCGAGTCGCAAAGGCTTCAGCGCCGCGAAGGCTTCTCCGCGAGGCGCATTCGGCTCCCCTCGCGACGATCTGCTCCGCAACCGCCACGCCTCCGAGTCGCAGCGCCGCTGAAAGGCTTCTCCGCGAGGCGCAGGTCTTCTCCGCCTCGCTCAGGGGGAACCCTCGGCTGCGGTTCGCGTTTGGTGCTGCTCTCCGAAACCCTGCCGGCCGCCACGCCTTCTCTGCCGTCGCGCGTGAAAAAGGAGGCAGAAAACCCTAGAGAGCTTGATACTTCTTCTTCCTTCTTCTTCTCTTGGTCGCCGGCCACGATTCCCGGACAGAAGCGTGATCAAGGTAGGAACAGTGTTGAGATTGGTGTTCAACAGCAACTTCCAACAGTAAACACCAAGCAAACAGCAAACAGCAAATATCCAACATCACTTTGAACCAACCAATCACTTTGAACCAACCACATTAAGGAGCTTCGCGTTCTCAACTCTTCATGGCTACCTCCAGCAACTCAAAGTCGGATATCTCAATTTTTACCAACCACATCACTGCACCGCTCTCTTCCGAGCTATTGGATGGTAAGAATTATTCCTCTTGGAGCTCCCACATAGAACTTTGGCTTGTTGGACAGGGTTATGAAACACATCTCACCCAAATCGAAGAAGATATTCAAGCTGCCGAACGTCCTCTGTGGAAAAAGGTTGATGCTCAATTATGTTGTATTATCCGAGCCACCATCCATCCATCTCTTAGGGATGTCTTCCGCACTCACAAGACCTGCAAAGCTGTTTGGACACAGGCTCAACAACTCTTTACAAACACTTCTCGGCGACTCTATCAAGTTTGTGAAGATCTCATGACTATTCTCAGTGCCCATCAGATTAAGGATTCTATGTCAACTTATCTGGGTTCGGTCTCTCGCCTTCTGTGTGACTTCAATGAATTGCTCCCACCTGCGGCCACTCCTATTGAAGAGCTTGAAAATCGGAAGAAATTTTTTATGTCTTTAGCTCTATTTGGTCTGCCCACAGAATATTCTCATGTTCGTGATCAAATCCTGGGCAACCCCACAGAGGCTACCATGGACAGTACCTGGGCGACTCTCCTTCGTGTCCCTGCCAAAGTCTTGACAGTACCTCCTGCCACTCCTATTGACTCATCGGCTTTGGTCTCTCGGAACAACAGACCTCCACCTCGTAAGGGTGGCAAAGGACGTCCTTGGTGTGATCATTGCCACCGACCAGGACACACAATTGATAAATGTTGGAGTCTACATGGTCGACCACCTCGTGCTGCACAGATCGTCCAGAGTTCTGTTGCTCCTTCAGCTTCCACTTCACAGTTGCCACCAGATCCGACCCCACCGCCCTCCTATGACGACTTTCTGAAATGGTATGAGGATCGAAAGACTTCTGATTCCCCTGCTACCGTTGCACTCACTGGTAATTCCTTTGCTGGTATATCTCACTCTTCGAGTCCTTGGATTCTTGATTCCGGGGCCACCGATCATATCACTGGTAATAAATCTCTTTTTTCTTCTCTCTCTACTTCTGGTTATTTACCTTTTGTCACCATGGCAAATGGTTCTCAAACTCAGTCCCAGGGTATTGGTATTGTTCATCCTTCTCGGTCACTTTCTATCCATAATGTTCTTTATGTTCCTGGTGCTCCTTTTAATTTATTGTCGATTAGCCAGCTTACTCGGTCTCTTGATTGTGTCATCTCGTTTACTAAATCTTCTGTTTCCTTACAGGACCGGAGTACGGGGAGGATGATTGGCTTCGGATGTGAGTCTCATGGCCTATATCGACTTCAACAGTCCTCTCTTATTGGTTCGGCGACGGCATCTCCTCTTCTTATTCATGCTCAATTGGGACATCCTAGTCTTGATAAGTTAAAACAATTGCATCCTGGTCTTTCTCACTTAGAATCTCTGTCTTGTGAGTCATGTCAATTAGGAAAGCATGTTCGTAGTTCTTTTTCTCCTCGCATTGTGAGTCGGGCTACGTCCCCCTTTTGCTTTGGTCCATTCCGATGTTTGGGGTCCAAGTCGTGTTTCCTCTACATTGGGGTCACGGTATTTTGTTACCTTTATTGACGATTTTTCTCGTTGTACTTGGTTATATCTAATGAAGGATCGCTCAGAGTTGTTTTCTCTTTTTCAATCATTTTTCTTTGAAATTAAAACTCAATTTGGTATTTCTCTTCGAACCTTGCAGAGTGATAATGCACGTGAGTATCTCTCTACTTCATTTCAGACATTCTTAGCATCTCATGGTGTGTTGCATCGGACGTCTTGTCCTCATACCCCTCAACAGAATGGAGTGGCCGAACGCAAGAATCGCCATCTTCTTGAGACCACCCGGACTCTTCTTCTCCATTCTCATGTTCCTCTTCAGTTTTGGGGTGACGCTGTGCTTACTGCATGCTATCTCATCAATCGTATGCCTTCCTCCACTCTACAAGGTCAAATCCCTCATCATGTTCTTTATCCTCATCAGTCTCTTCATTCTTTACCACCTAAAGTCTTTGGTTCTACATGTTTTGCTCATGCTCTCGATCCTGGCATTGACAAACTCTCTCCCCGGTCTCATAAATGTGTCTTCCTTGGGTACCCCCGGTCTCAGAAAGGGTACAAGTGTTATTCTCCTACTCTCCGTCGGTACTTCATCTCTGCTGATGTCACGTTCTTTGATTCGGTTCCATTTTTTGGGCCAAATGGATCTCCGTCCGAGTTTTCTCCTTCTACGCCTGCACCAGTGGCTATCTTTTATCCTCCGGAGGAGTCTTTTTCACCTCCGGAGACATCTCCTCCATTACAGGTTTATCAGCGTCGTCCTCGTCTTGCTTTACCGCCGCCCACCACTGACACTGCCATGGACACATCTTTGGAGCCTAGTCTTTCGCCTCGTCCTCCGGTCCCATCTCCTGAGTCTGATATTCCCATTGCTCTTCGGAAAGGTATGCGTTCCACTCGTAATCCTTCTCCTCATTATGTTTCTTTGAGTTATCATCGTATTTCTCCTTCCTATTTTTCTTGTCTTTCCTCCTTGTCGTCTGTTTCTCTTCCGAAGAATGCAGGTGATGCCTTTGCCCATCCAGGATGGAAACAGGCAATGCTCGATGAAATGTGTGCCTTGCAGAGCAGTGGGACTTGGGATCTCGTTCCTCTACCATCAGGGAAGTCAGTTGTCGGTTGTCGATGGGTGTATACGGTGAAGGTTGGTCCAGACGGAAAGGTTGATCGGCTTAAAGCTCGCCTTGTTGCAAAAGGCTATACTCAGATCTTCGGATTGGATTATGGGGACACTTTTTCTCCTGTTGCCAAGATGTCTTCTGTACGTCTATTCCTGTCCATTGCTGCGATTCGACATTGGTCTCTTTATCAGTTGGACATCAAAAATGCTTTCTTACATGGTGACCTGCTCGAGGAAGTCTACATGGAGCAACCTCCGTGTTTTGTTGCTCAGGGGGAGTCTTCTGGTCTTGTATGTCGCCTACGGAAATCTTTATATGGCCTCAAGCAGTCTCCCAGAGCATGGTTTGGTAGATTTAGCACTGTCATTCAACAATTTGGCATGACTCGGAGTGAGGCTGACCATTCTGTCTTTTATCGTCACTCATCGACTGGTTGCATCTACTTAATAGTTTATGTTGATGATATTGTTATCACAGGTAGTGATAATCTCGGGATTTCACAGGTGAAACAGCATCTTTTCAAACATTTCCAGACAAAAGATCTCGGCAAACTCAAATATTTTTTGGGAATAGAAGTGGCACAGTCCAAAGATGGGATTATCATATCCCAAAGGAAATATGCAATGGATATTCTAGAAGAAACAGGTATGTTAAACTCAAAGACAGTCGACACCCCTATGGATCCTAATGTCAAGCTCATGCCAAATCAGGGGGAGCCTCTTTCAGATCCTGAACGATACAGGCGATTAGTAGGGAAACTAAGCTACCTTACTGTTACTCGTCCAGATATCTCGTTTGCAGTAAGTGTAGTAAGTCAGTTTCTCAACTCTCCATGCAAGGAACATTGGGATGCTGTGACACGCATTATTCGATATATCAGAGGCGCTCCAGGAAAGGGTCTGTTGTACGGAGACAAAGGACATACTCGAGTCGTAGGTTATTCTGATGCAGATTGGGCAGGATCTCCCATTGATAGGAAATCTACTTCTGGTTTCTGTATATTTGTCGGAGATAATCTTATTTCTTGGAAAAGCAAAAAGCAGAATGTTGTGGCAAGATCCAGTGCAGAGGCAGAATATCGAGCTATGGCCATAGCCAGTCAAGAGCTTATATGGCTCAAACAGTTGCTTCAAGAGCTAAGATTTGGAGAGGTTACACAAATGTCACTTATATGTGACAATCAAGCGGCCATGCATATCGCCTCGAATCCAGTTTTTCATGAGAGGACAAAGCATATTGAAGTCGACTGTCACTTTGTCAGAGAGAAAGTCATATCTGGTGAAATATCTACTAGTTTTGTTAATTCACATGATCAGCTAGCAGATATATTCACCAAGTCACTGAGAGGTCCTCGAATTGACTACATATGTAACAAGCTGGGTACATATGATTTATATTCTCCAGCTTGAGGGGGAGTGTTAGAATATTTAGGGTTAAATATAGAATAATTCCTTTTAGAATAAGTCCTTATGCTTGTATATAAATAGGGGCTTAACCCTTGTAATAAATCAGATCTATGATATTATTGTTTTACACTATCCTTAATTTATACAAGTATCCATATATATTAACCGTATGCATAACCCATACAACAGGAATTTCTTACCTAACCACAGACCGAACAATGAGATTACGATGTATGATGTTGGTAGATGGCTGTCCATATGCTATTCCATACTGATCCCAGCCACTTTTTATGGCTATTGCATCCTCACCCACACATATATAAGAATGTCTGCTCCAATTCAGTATCAGCTTCAGCAATGTACTTGGATATTTTCAACATCATAACGAAACTTTTATTTCTGCTGAACTGAACTTGAACATCTTCCTTCTCTTAGTGGAGAGCAAGTACAATTAAATAGCTGTAACATAGCATATTCTTGGTAGCCTCCCATGTGATTTATGCAGGGTCTAACCTTTCTTCTGGCCTTGCTTGTTATCATTCCCTGTTTAAATATGGTATCACTCGTGTAGCTTTGAATAAAAACAAGTCCTCGATTATATAAACGGTCACCATTTTTCCTTTAAAGAAAAACAAGTCTTCTTTTGTTTTTGGGCATTAGTTGCTCAAACTTTCTTATGCTTTGATATCATATTTGACATATTGTTCTTGCCGCACAGTAAACTTTCTTTCCTTTCCTATCCTGATGCCCATTTTATTTTCTTCAGATTCTCTTGCTTCAAGAAACTGAATGGTTTAGTTAATATTATTTTTTGAAATAGTGTTTCATGGCATTGCTTAGATTACCACAACCTGAAAACCTAGTAGTGATGTTAAGTATCATCTTAGATTACCATAACCATGAACATAATGCTTTTATCTACATTCTACATTGTGAATTAGGAAAACTCGATCGAAACAAACAAAGGAAAATATAAAGTTGGAGAAGAGAGGAAGAAGTTTAGATAAACTGCTTTAAGGTCTGCCAGGTGAAGCCAGTCGACTGATTCGATAAGGTCAGTCGACTGGCACGCCTGGTACGCAGCGTACCAGGCGCTGCGTTAGTCGACTGAAACATACGACAGTCGAGTCGGATTCGTTGATCAGTCGACTGAGGTTGTAGATCAGTCGACTGAGGTTGTCTCAGAAGCAGGCAGAAGAGAATCGACTCGATTGGGATTTTGCTTCAGTCGACTAACAGTGAACAGAAGCTTAAACGACTCGACTGATCATCCACATCAGTCGATTGATATAAGATCAGTCGACTGTCATGGTAAAACCAGTCGACTGAGATAAGATCAGTCGACTGTCAATGTAAAACCAGTCGACCTTTCAGGAAAAAAAACTGAATGTATGGTTAGCCACTTATCCCAAAAGCTCAAGTTATTAGAATATATGGTTAGCCAATTATAGATGGTTAGGCAATTATATATTTTTTTATTATCTGAATGTAGTAGCATTTTTATTTCGAACATTCTTTGTGTTATAATATTATTTGCAGATACACATATGTCTGATCAGGCAGCAGCACCAGCTGGCCGGACTATTTTGAGAGTTGTTGGCGGGTGGTAAGTACTAGTATTGGTGTTATTAGTACTTTTTAATTCATAATTTGTTTTATAACATATGTCTAACATTTACATGGTTTATAATGCAGTTTTACACCAGAGGGCCATAAAGTTGCAGGATATATTTCTAGTAAGTTCCGTGAGCGAGTATGTCGTTCAGGGCATACTTGGAGGCATGTCGACCAGGGCATGCGCACCTTCTACTACGACGAGTTTGTGGTAAGTCTTTTTAAACACCTTATAATTAAGTTATTTTTGTTTTCACTAATTTTTTTTTTTCTTGCAGAAAAAGTATACTTTTGAGCCAGGACATGAGCGGGAGTTTCAAGACGCCTGGAATGTTGCTGCTGGCAAATTATATAAAGATCTGCTATATAAATGCAGAAGTAAGGGCACCAGACCATCTTGGATCCCAGAGGACATCTGGGCTGCATGGCAAGCTGTATGGCAAGCAGAAAGATGGCAGACAAATGCAGTGACAGCTCGGTCCAACAGAAAGACCGAGCTAGCTGGCCCTAGCACCGGATCCACAAAACATACAGCTGGATCCCGCTCCATTGTGGAGCATACCTTGGACTTAGTAAATTTACAATTAATATATTTTTAATTATTTAGTAATGTAATTATTTTTATTTAATTGTATTTTTGATTTTTCAGGAACACCAGTTACAGCGTCCTCCTACTTGTTGGGAGATTTTTACAAAGACACACAAGTCCAAGGATGATACTTTTATTGATGCTCGCTCGCAGACCTTAGACGTAAGAAAATAATTTTTTAATTTATTTCACATTACCGCCATGTAATTATTTTTTCTAATCTTAAATTTTATAATAATTTAATTTTAAACAGGCTGAATATTCTGCTAGAGTTGCACAGGCGTCTGCGCCTGCAGTTGAGGGAGGAGAGAGGCAGGAGCTCTCAACCGACCAGTTGAATGAGATCTACTATGATGTGGTTGGTGGGAGGAAGAAGAGCTCCACCCTCTACGGTCTAGGGTCCCAGGCGAGAGTCGTATATAATCGTGTGATGGCCCTTAGAGTCAGGGGTCGTCCCAGCGGATCAGATTCTGCGATAGAAGCCCTACAAAAAGAAAATCAAGAATTAAAGGATCGACTCGCCGTATTAGAGGCGCAGGCAGAAAGTCAAGCTCGGCTTGGGCGACAGATGGCGGCCTTCATGGAGGCCTTCGGCCAGACGCCATCGCAGCCTGCTTTTGATGCGCTGCGAGCTGCGATGCAAGGTGCGGACCCTGATACGGAGACTCAGGACCCTAATGCTCCTGATCAGTAGCTGTCTGCAAGGTAGGTTAGCATTTTTATTACTTTTAATTTTTTTAAAGTTATTACTTGTAAGCATTCATTTTTCAAATAGGTTGTTATAATTAAATTATTACTAACCTATTTTTATTGTCTTTTTGTAGGATCTTCTCTTTTGACTGGGCTTGTTTAGATAAGTTTTTCATATATTATTGTATTTTGACATTAGATACAGTATCAGTGTATCTAGAGATTTGTGTTGTATTCAGATATTATTGTATTCAGATTGTATTAATGTTGTATTCAGATATTTTGATATGTGGTGTATTCAGATTAATGTGATGTATTTTGATATATTGTATCTAGAGATTAATGTGATTGTATTATTGTATCTAGAGATTTTGATATATAAACAGGAAATTCAGAAAAACAAAATAAATTATATAAAAAAAATAAATTATTAGCGACGGAATTTATCATTCCGTCGCTAATAAACTTCATATTTTTTTTAATTTTTTCTTAAAATTTAGCGACGGATTTAGAAATTCCGTCGCTAATTTGCGACGGAATTATAAATTTCGTCGCTAATCAACGTTGATTTTTTTTAATTGTTGATAAATTAATAGCGACGGATTTATAAATTCCGTCGTAAATTAGCAACGAAATTTATAATTCCGTCGCTAATCAACGTTTATTTTTTTAAATTGTTGATAAATTAATAGCGACGGAATTATAAATCCCGTCGCTAATTAGCGACGGAATGTATATATACCGTCGCTAAATAGCGACGAAATTATAATTTCCGTCGCTATTAATTAGCGACGGAAATTATAGACCGTCGTTAATTTTAGCCACGGAATTATAAATTCCATCGCTAAATAGCGACGGAAGTTTGTTTCAGTCGCTAAAGTGACGTCAGCGACCGAATTTTACGCGACGGTTGATTTCCGTCGCTAATCGGTCGTTAACCTCGATTAGCGACCGAATAGCGACGGAAATCGTCCGTCGCTATTTCCTTTTATTTTTGTAGTGAATAGCTGAAATTACAGTTAAGTGTGTCCTGGTAGTTTGCTTAGTATGCTATATGTCAAATATTTCCTTGTATAACTGGGAGTAGATCATATTTTTGAAACCAATAGAATATGATTCAATTGCCATATAACATTAAGTTATTGCACATTACCTATGCTGCTGCTTCATCACAATCCCCACCAAACCTATTATTTTTCATGGAGTTCTAGTTTATCACAACAAATTAAACCGAAGGTTTTTGCCTTAGAAACAAGTAGCGTGCAGCTAATTAAAGACGTTAAAAGTAGTATTCTCCATGAAATTGAACAATAAATATAAAGATATTCACCTACTTGCTTATTCCTCTTATTCCTGATTTTCTATGTTTCTTGTGATAGTTGCTAATCCTTGATCATTGTTCGTTTATGCTTAACGTTTTTATGAATTATGGCACTGACAAAACACCTAAAGAAGGGAAATGAGTGCATGAATTTAAATCTCGAATCGTGTCCAGGTTTTGGTCTCAAGTGCGAAACGATATAGTTTCAATACCGTATCGTATTGTATCGATATAGTTTCAATATTTTTTAAATATAAAATATATTAACTAAAAAAAATTAATCTAAATATTTAAAAAAATATTTTTTTTAAATATATATATATATATATATTAAATTAATGAGATACTTTTATTAGATTTTAATTAAACCTATTTGAATTCCCAATCATAGCTATAAGTTGATTAAAATTGTCCCCGGGACATGATTGAGTTGGTTACTACGAGGCATACTTGCTGAAGTGGGCAAGGGTCAAATCTCAACGAAGCTGAGGCAATGCCCTCTCCCGTAGTGAGCAACTGCAGCTTCCCGATTTACTTCCTTATAGATGGTCGTGGGACCGATCGTGTGGGGTCGTTGGGGTGGCGGATTTCATCTTTTTGCTGAAGAATTGATTTAAATTATTTAATTAAACCTAAGTTAAAAACCTTACCCCTCCGCGCCACCAATGGCAGTGGGCCCGATGACCCATCCGGATGCATTGTGGCGCGCCCAAACGCATCGTGGGCACCGACACCAGAGGCATGCTTGTGTCGATGCTAGCCCACGGGAGGAACTAGATGTTTCGCCTGTATTGGGCGAAATAGTTCAGGATTTTAAACTATGAATGAGTGACTTAAATACTAGGAAAGCATGATGAAAGTACCAGGTGAAGAGAATCTATTGAAAAGATTCTACATGGAGATGTACTAGTAAGTAGAAAATGAACAAACCACGTGAATAGCAGGAAACTGTACTAACTACTTCATCTAGAAGAAAGAGATCACTTTAACAAAGATTTTAATAATGGGAATAACAAACCTATCTTAATCACATGACTAAGCCCATGATCAACATGGAACAGAAGAAAACATAAATCCACCTCATCCTATCATAATAAATATATTAAAATGCTAGATGGCTAGCAAATCCCAATATGTTCCTATAAGTCTTGGTCCAAATCATGGTTTAACATTTCGAGTCAAATCAGAATTTTGATTTCTGACTGGAACAATACGATTTCGGTACCTTACCATGTTAATATGGTTTTAATATTTTTTTAAATATAAAATATATTAACTAAAAAAATAATCTAAATATTTAAAAAATAAAAATATAGCAGAGCGATCATATGATAAATAAATTTTAAAAATTATTAAATATTTTCAGAATTAAAATAAATAATATATATATTAAGTTAATGAAATACTTTTATTAGGATTTAATTAAGCCTATTGAGATTATCTTTATTATATCTATGAGTTGATTCAATTATTTACCTAAGTTATTTAATTAAAATCTAAGTTCGTGCGACCCCTTCCTGTCCTGCGTTGCAGTGATGCCTCCACGGTGGTCACGGGGCCTCACGCGACACTCCACGGCGGTCGCGTGGCTCGCGTGATGCCTCCACAACCCCGGGGCTCATTTAACGCCTCTGCAACCTCCACAGGACTGCGTGCTAGTGTCGATGTTGTATCGATCAGCGGGCAAAATGAAATGTTTCGCCCATGCCGCCTGATACAACATGAGATTTTAAACCATAGTTCAAATTCCATGTAGGGTATCCATATATGCAATGTTATCTTTGTAACCTACAATATATCATAATCACCATCCATATTTGTCCCAACTATGCAGGGTCTGACTACCTAAATCTTATCTTTGAGTAGATATAGCATTCTTAAAGAACAGAAATAATAATAAAGAACCATCGAGTTTATGGCCACAAGATGCATTACAAAGCATATTAAGTTATAGACAATTATTTTGATCCAATAAATGACTCAAGCTTGGCATTTGCCATGCACGTTGTATAAGTGGTCATGTAGAACCAAAGCATAAAATAATTCTAATTATAAACATTGTTTAAACCATAGAACAATAGACAAATGGTGAGCACTGAGAATTGGCTAGCAACGAGATGTGTGGCAAACATGGAATATAAGAATATGCAAAAGGCGCACATTATGTGATGGGATCTTGAAAGCTAACCTCAACTAATTTATGATTTTCCAATTATAATTGAAAAATAGAACTTACTCAAACAATGATGCCAACTGAGTAAATCCACGGAAAGGCAACCACTGAAATCCAAATGGCTGCATGAAGTCATTAGCTTGTATTATCAAAGTGCAAAAAGTACAAGATGGTAACATATAAAGAAATTTGAAAGGACAAGACAAAGTAAAAAACAGCTGGTTTTGAAATAAAGAGCTTTCATATTCATTTCGCCAATCAGAAAAGATTATTTCCATTCTGACCTTGTAGATACATATATTTCCATATCAGAGAAGAACTATGAGTAAGTCTGAGTGTCAAATAGGTAAAATATTATTTTGTAATTTCCACGTAAAACATTTAAGGGGGAAAAACAACTCTTTAGACCACAAGTTCCAATCTAAATACAGCGCCCTAGAAGAAATATCCAAAATAAAAATATAACTAATGAAGTAGTATTCTTAAATGCATCGTTGCAATGAAACCTGTTTACAAGCTAATATGTTGCATTTTGGATTCTTGAATGGTAGTGAAAGATTACAGTGAAATTCTTTGACATGCTAACCTTAAAGAAAATCAAGGTATGTCCCCTTGAGCTCTTCAATGCAAAACTCTTAAATGCATAAGTTTTATTTGTAATAGATAAACAAATACTTGAAATCAGTTAATACAACTGAAAAGACACATGATGAGTTGGTAAGTCTGGAGACTTGTCTTTATTTGACCAGTCAGTAATTTCAACCAAACAAGATTCGGCTTCAAGCTTTAATAGTGATCATGTTGACTCAATTGCAGGTTTGATGGTTGATGTATTTCAATGTGCACTTTTGAAAAAAAAAATTGATGTTGAAGTTGAAGTGTCTCAAGTAAATGGTAATACCAGAAAACTAAAAAAAAATCATTGAAATTCAGTTTATGTCTACATTTAAAGTGGTTTTTTTATTGTTTATCAATGTTTGAGCCTCTTTTCAGCAATGACTGCCTTAAAAACCAACTCAATAGGTTGTTGATGACAATTGGATTCAAAGTCGTGAACAAGTGTTTGACATAGTATGAATCTAGATGCTCAACATGTCTTTTTGTATAAGTTTTTCAGATGTCATCACTTGTCAATGCAAATGTTGATGTCCCTATTGGAGTGTTAACGTAAATATCAGGTGTTCCACATCAGTACAGGAGGGCAGGTGAAGAATATCAAGGGTTTATTATTTTGCTCGAAATACAATTTCCTCAACTTGCATGGTTTATGCAATGCGCTTAGTAGTTTTTAGTTTACAGTTTTGAAAATAACTTTACCCCTATCTCATGAAAAAACTGGATTTCCAGTGATATGGATTTTCCTAAAATTATATTGACACCTGGGAAATAATCTCCCTCCAATTCAATAAGCTCAGCCTACATGGCCTGGTTCCACATTAGCAAGCCCAATACAAACTCAATCGAACAGCACACCAGTCGAAGCTGTGGTAGTGCTCGTCAGCCCAAGCATCTTCCCCAAAGTCTCCAAAGTGCCCGGCGACCTAAATACTCAACCAAACAAGTACCCTATCCAACCTAGCACACATGACACTCAACCATGTCAGCTAACAAGTACTCAGTCCTCTATGCCTCTCTAGCTCCATCTTGCTCATCATCCTGAGTGCCCCTTCAACTGCTAGAGAGATCAACCTCTCGAACACCTCTCCAGCTCCATAGGGCTCAGCTTCCTAAGTACATGATTTAGCATTATGGGTTCACATGACATGGCACATATTTCGTCCCTCTCAAGAGTGTGGACCCCTATCTATTCCTAGATGACATGTTTAATCCCCAAAAAGGTAGTGGGCCACCGGCCTAACACAAGCTTGCCCTTGACAGAAGCAAACCATAACCTTACACAACTCTTGCAGAGCATGGTTCTCACCTATACGAGGTAGAGTGGGGCACAAACCCTACCGCTATGAATTGCAAAAGGTCATCAGAAGGTATGACCCTGATAGGACCAGATGATCTTAATCAAAACCCCCTCATCCGCCACATCATCTAAAATCATGCTTGAGCATGGTCCTTTGCAACCATAAATCCTACCTAGGTATAGTCTCCCACCTACCCTCACTTATAAATGCCCAGGTATATCCACCAAGAAAGGGGGGTTTTCTTTCTCGGACATAACATTCTGCTTTTTCTCTCTCAAACTCCACCATCAGAATCTAACTTAAGCATCAGAGGAGCTTCACCAGACAACTCCGGCACCCTATAACATTTTTGATGTCATTTGTGGGAAACATTACGCTAATACATTGAGGATGGTGAGTATGTGAAAGAAGAATCCGGAGGATCTTGGAATCCTCTATATGCCGGTGGTGGCAATCTCTAGCTAATACCTTGGAAATGGAGGCGAGACCCACACATTGGGGCAGCTAACGCGACTTATTACCACGATAGTAGAGGAGGTTCTCAAGCGACACACAACCACTCCTGAAACCTGCGGAGGAATTAAAGCCCCAAGCCGAGCAACCCCGAGAATCCATAGCCTACAACTCGCAAGAGGACTCTAGACTACCAAGTTTAAAGTTTATAGAGACATCAAGGGGACACTCCCCCCCAAAGTACAGAAGAACACAAAGGGAGTCTCTTCCCATAGAGGGACTCCCTTCTCAACAAAAATTATAGTTGAAGAGTTACCGGCCAACTTCAAACCCCTACAGGGCGGAGAGTAAAATAGTTCCTTGATGTGCGTAGGATGTATATATGTATTTATGCTTTATTTGCACATCTTTCTGAGTTTATTGCTTAATTCTTGTGTGCATTGCATCCCATATTCATGCATTTAGGCACATATCTTACATTTCCTAGTTCGGAGATCTGCTCGTGTTTTTATATGTTTCAGGGTGGAAAATGGAGCAAAAACGGGTAAAAACGGAGTAACCATTGAAGACAAGGCAAGACAGGGTCGTGCCTCATAGGCACGGCCGTGTCTATCAGCTTGTGGCCGTGTTTCAAAGGGCACGGGCGTGTGCCCAAACAGAAGACCATCAAGCCTGGGCCGTGCCTCACTGGCACGGCCGTGCCAACATTCCCCCTCAGCAGCAGCTAGAGGCCGTGTCTACCAGACACGGCCGTGCTTCAAAACAGAAGCCAGCCAAGTCATGGCCGTGCCTCACAGGCACGGCCGTGTCTCCATCCAGAAGGAAGCCACTGCTGTTGGCCGTGCCTACCAGGCACGGCCGTGTGCCAAAACAGAAGGGTCCAAGCAGCTGGCCGTGTCTCAAACACACGGCCGTGTCCAGCAAATGAGGAGAAGACAGGCTGAGGCCGTGCCTCACAGGCACGGCCGTGCCTTCAAACAGAACAGAGACAAGTCTGGACCGTGCCCCAGAGGCACGGCCGTGCCCCAGGACAGAAGCTTCACTGCTCAAGGCCGTGCCCCCAAGGCACGGCCGTGCCTTCTCCTGTGCCCGACGCCCACACGGGGCCGTGCCTCCCAGGCACGGCCGTGTGCACGGGGGCGTGCTGCATTCGTGACCTGCACTATAAATAGGTCCTTGTTGTGACCTAAGAAAGGGGGGAGACCTTGGAGAGCCACCGGAGCTGTTCTAGAGCCACCGACGCCTGTTTCGGAGCGAGATTCGACGATCCATCCACCGATCCGACTGCTCCAGTCCATCCTCATCCCATCTACGCCGAGATTGCAGTCCAAGGAGGAAGATAAGTCTCATTTCCTGCATTTCTTTGTTGTATCTTGTGATTGAGATGTACTCTTCCCTTCCTTTGGCTTGTAACCTCCACGCTATGGAGTAGATTCCCTAGATTCTAGGATGTAGGATGAATCAGATGTAATGGATGATTGTATTTGGATTTGATTAATCTACCGTTTTCTATGATATAACTGTCTATTGCTTTGTGGATTTGTGCTTGTGCTTGATGATAAATTGTGTGTATGAATCCATGAGGGTAGGAATTGATTATGTATTGAGGAATCATTAGGCCGTACACCGGGGCGCTTCGTGACAGGGAGAATGCCTTGAACCGGGCGAGTTTCCGAGGGGTTTCTTAATGCGTAGTTAAATTCTTATGAGGGATAGTTAGCGGTCATTCGTTGTTGGGGAGAGATCCGTAAAAAGATATCCTGTGACAGGGGATAGGGTTCTTTTAGTACTCCGGGGCGCCTGAGTGACACGGGAATGCCTTGAACCGGGCTTCTAGAACCATTTCAAACCGATAACGAGTGACGTAAGAACACCAATGCATTAATTCGAGGATACCTGACGAGGTTGAATTGGATAAATTGGTTAACATCCCTACAATTGAACAATTATTGAGGAAAGGTAGAGGATCCAAGTCAATCAATCCATACTCTGAGGAGTCCGAAGTCCTAGGATCGTTTCACCACAAGTGTCACAGTCGATCCCTTTCTCTGAATTCTAGGATAAAGTACTTTAGAACACTCCCATCTCCCCCACACAACTCATGCTCAATATTCTCTCCACCTTATTGTGCTAGATCTAGTAAGTAATTCCACGGTCCCTGTGGATTCGATCTTTTTATTACTTGACGACATTCCGTATACTTGCGGAACGCTATCAGTTCCTACAGCAACAGCAGCAACCCTTGCTCCATTGCCTACTCGTAGGTCCACCTCGCCCTTTGTCAATGCCCTAGTTCTTCGTAGGCCCTGCACATTAGTACAAATGTGAGATGCACAGCCGGTATCTAATACCCATGAAGAAGAAATAGACATATTGACTTCTATAACATATATACCTGAAGTAGAAGTCTCACTTCTTTTCTTTTTTAGATCCTTCAGGTATCCTTTGCAGTTGCGCTTCCAGTGCCCGGTCTCACCGCAGTGGAAGCAGGTTCCTTCCTTGGGCACCCCACCCTTGGATTTCAACATTCACCTTATATACATTACATACATTTAGCATAAGGTGTAATACAACCCTATGGCTTCCCTCTCCTGCAGCATAGTATTTTCCGGTTTCATATGGTATGCATGTATATGTAGTCTAAGAAGTTTAGTATGCTGTAAGTTACAGAACATGCCTTTAGAAACTTAGACACACATAGGAGTTGCGATCACCCACTTCTGATCGACCAGTTGGTCGATCAGAAGGCTCTGATCGACCAGTGGTCGATCAAAGGCTCTGATCGACCAGCTGGTCGATCAGAAGGCTCTGATCGACCAGTGGTCGATCAGATGATCGACCAGCTGGTCGATCAGATCTGATCGACCAGCTGGTCGATCAGAAGGCTCTGATCGACCAGTGGTCGATCAGATGGCCCTGATCGACCCCGTGGTCGATCGGAAGGCATGGATCGACTTTTAAATCCGTTCTTTCAACACCTTAACTTCCCTAAACCTCACCACAGACTCTTTAGTTCTTGTTTAGCAGTATCACAGAAGGTTAACCTGGTGATAGATCTCATGTGATTAGAGTTTGGTTTAACAGAACAGGGTAATTTTTCCAGACAACTATACGTATAAGATGCAGTTAAACCTCAGAAACAAAGATCCCTAACTAGCTATCGCAAGCTATTACAGTGCAGGTGAGGGAGACTTACAGAGTTATGAAGTTTCTAAGGATTACCCAACACCTTCGACCAGCGAAGCTTTCGGCCAGAGAATCAACAGAGCAGAGGAAGGAGAAGAGAGAAGAAGTGCTCGCACGGTGAAAGGTCTTATTTTCGGTGAAGAGAGGAGCTTATATAAGGGGAGATAGAGGAGTTACCGCATGGTAATAAATCCTCTTAATTAGTCAGGTAATATTCCCTCTTAATTGGCCATTAAAACGAAATCAACCTAGTATGGTAACGCCATCTCATCCCAACGTTGCCTTGATTTGATTTTTATGCTCCCTAATGCTCCCTGAGCCTTAAGTAACATTCCTCTTATGTTTTTAACAAGAAATATTTACTTGCACATATGGTCCAAGGCTTGCTATACATTGGAGGGGTCCAAGGTTCAAATCCTTGCCCCTCCACCCTTTCTTTCTTTTTCTTCTAGCAAAGCCTCCATGGAACCCATTACAACCAACATTTTAGGCCTATAACTTTTTAAAGCCGAAATTAGTATTTTATACTAATTCCTTTCTTATCATAATTAATCCATCATTTATAAATAAATATCCAGAAATCATTGAAGGGAAATTTCGGGTATTACACGGGCGGTATACAACAAGGTTAGAATAGGATATAGGCTTAAAGAAGTATCTTATATTTCATTAGTAGGTAAACAAGGGGTGTTAAACAAATCACCTAAGGACAAGGTCAGAGAAAGGTGAGAGAGAAGAAGGATACGGGCATGTGGATTATGGATAGTGGATGTTCAAGTCACATGACCGGAGATGTAAGTAAATTCACAAAAATAAAATATATGAAGAAAGGAAAAGTATCTTTTGGGAATAGTGGGAAGCTCAAAATTATAGGTAGAGGTACCATTGAGGTTTCACCCACAATTACAAATCATAAAGTCCTATTAGTCAAGGACATGGAATTTAACTTGCTTAGTGTGAGTCAATTATGTGACTCGGGCTATCAAGTTGAGTTTCATGCAAATAAATATTTGGTTAGGCAAATTGGTGTGAAAAATGTTATATTAGAAGGTTATAGGAACCAAAATCTTTATTATATCAATTTGGCTTTTGCTTCTAACCCTTCTATTGAGTGTTTCATGTCAAAAGAAGAAGAAGGATGGCTATGGCATAGGAGGCTTGGGCACATCAACATGAAAACCATAGCAAAAGTGGCAAACAAGGAGTTGGTGAAAGGACTACCAAAGCTCAAGTATGTCAAGAACAAAATGTGTGATGCATGCCAAGAGGGTAAGCAACCAAAATCATCACACAAAGGTAAAACCTTAACTAGTACTACATTACCTTTGGAATTATTGCATTTAGACTTATTTGATTGTCATAGTACTCCCTCATTGAATGGAAATAAGTATTGCTTAGTTATAGTAGATGATTATTCAAGATACTCTTGGGTGTTTTTCATGAAAAGTTACTTTAGGATGTTTGGATGTAAGGTTTACATCTTAAACACTAAGGATGATTTGAGGAA
>NC_133867.1:12015386-12026784 GCF_044706935.1 Curcuma longa | reverse complement strand
CAAACATTGATGTAGCAAACTTAGGACCCAAATCTGCACTTAGAGATATTCTCCGATGCTTGTAGTACCAGGAGAACACAAGGGTTCAGTTTCAATGATCAGAGGTTGATACTTTTCAGATTTTCTCTCCGAGACAAGGCTAAAGACTGGTATCATTCACTACCTCCGAATTGCATTACTTCTTGGGAGCAATGTGAAAAGTATTTTCTGAACAAATTATATCCCCCAAGCAAAACTGTGATGAGTCAATGTTTCTATGTAATTTTTTTTCAATTCAATTCTGGATTCTTACTTGAAAATAATTATTAAATGAATTAATTTGATTATATTTGTGTCATGTGGTATGATTGAAGGTTTGATTATAATTTCTATAATTTAATGGCAAATTTTACATTAATTGAGTTTATTTGATTTTAGGGCTCAAATCGGTTCAAGTTCGAGTTCAATCGCAATCAAATCGAGCTAATCTGCCCAAATTGACCAAGCCAACATGGAAGACATGACCTAGATCGAGCTCGATCAAAATCCTTGAATTTTTGGAAGTCCTAAGCTGCCCTAAAAGCTCTAGATCAAGTCCAGATCATCAAATTCAAAACGGACGGCCAGGATGCAGTGAATAATCAACCCTCAACTATATAAACCAAGTTTAATCGATTAACAACGCCGCTCCTGTGCTTCGTCCCGCCGCGCGATCCCTGCCTCGCGACGTAGCTCCACAGCCAGCCAAATCCCGAAATCTCGATTCCATTGCATTCTTCGGTTCCAGAGGAGTCCTAAACTGGTTCTTTGGGCGAATTCCGGCGGCTGGAAGGCGCATGACCGGCGGAGGTTCTTCCGGCGTCGCCACCTCTGTTTCTTCGAGTTTCGGTGATCTACCGCATCTTTTGACAACGCACATCGACGAGGGGTTCTCGGAGGATCGCGCGGACAAGTCCAAGGCTTCAAAAAGACCATCAGAGCAAGGAAGAAGCGAGGGATTCTGGTTCGCAGCTCCAATTTGCTTCGCGCAGTTACTGTCGCGCCACAGAGGGTTTCTTTGGCATTTTTCAGAGTTCGACTGCGAGCAACAAGACCATCAACCACTTTGAAGGTTCCAAACAGATTGTTGAAGCCAACGATTAGCCAATTAAAAGGTGTCGGTGACGCCAAATCAACAAGAGCAGCGGAAGAAGGATTGAGGGATGTTTGTTTCGTTTTTGAACTTCCTGTTTTCTGATTACAGTTTCTGCTTGTTTTCATTTCTGATCCTTGCTTTTAAACCCTTGGCAATTAGTTTTAAATCACTGAATTCAATTCATATGGATAGTTCTCCTAGTTAGTTAATTTTGTTTGGATTTAATCTAGTTTTTTTTCTGCTCATCTTTGCATCTGAAACTTTGGGCAGATTCTGAATTTTCAGTTTCACAGTTCTGTCAATTCCATTTTCTTTGCAACCTTGGCAATTGGATTGTTTGCAGTTAATGTTTGAGTTGTAGTTGCTTGAACTTTGTAGCCTTACGTTTCCAAACCATTCAATCTGAAACCCTTAAATTCTAATTTCCTTCTCCCAGCACAGTTCCGTGCCATTTTTAGCACTGTTTAGTGCCGGTTTTGTGCTCTTGTTTCATGACCAAGGGTAGGGTGAAGTGAACTAGTGACCATATTAGCAATTACTTGTAGTTTGCATGGAATGTTAAGGTGAGTCTTCCCATTAGGATTTTACGATTTTAGCATTGAGTTTGAGTTTCATAGATAGTGGTAGGGTTTTGACTTTTACAAGCTTAGGAAATTGAATTGCATGTTTCATGATTAGGTTCATTCAATTAGATTCTAGTTAGTATAGATTTTGCTCGTTGTATTTTCGGAAATTTTTTGTTCAACAAGAATTCATCGGAACAGTTTTCCAACACTTTCCCATCAGTGACATCGGCAGAAATCTCATCTTGGAATTCTGTAAGGCAAAACGATGTAATACCTTGTCAATGTATGTACTCTGACTTAGGCCAAGTAATCTCTTAGATATATCTCTATAGATCTTGATGCCTCAGAATATAGGCTCCTTCACCTAAGTCTTTCATTGAAAAATAATTCCTTAGTCATGTCTTCACAAACTGTAGTGAAGGGATATCATTTCCAATGAGGAGTATGCCATCCACATACAAAATTAAAAATATAACTGTGCTCCCACTAACCCTCTTGTAGACACAAGGTTTATTTTCATTCTTGATGAAATCAAACTTTTTGATTGCATCATCGAATCGAAGATTCCAGCTTCGAGAAGCTTGCTTTAGTCCATAGATGGACCTTTGCAGCTTGCATACCTTTCCAGCATGCTTTGGATCTACAAAACCCTCAGGTTGTGTCATGTACACATCCTCGAGTAGGTTTCCATTCAGAAACGTAATTTTGACATCCATCTGCCAGATCTCATAATCATGGTAAGCTGCAATAGACAAGCATGATCCGAATAGACTTAAGCATCGCAACTGGTGAAAATGTTTCATCATAGTCAATACCATGAATTTGCTTGAAGCCTTTAGCTACCAATCGCCCTTTATAGGTATGCATAAGACCATCCATGTCAGTCTTTCTCTTAAAGACCCACTTACACCCAATGGGTTTGATCCCCTCAGGTGGATCAACCAAAGTTCATACTTGGTTAGTGTACATGGATTTCATTTCGGATTTCATGGTCTCTAGCTATTTCTCATAATCTGGGCTCATCACAGCTTTCTGATAGGATGTAGACTCATTCAACTCAAAAAAGTATAACATCATCATGGTCAGACAAGAGAAATAAATATCTCTCAGGCTGACAACGTATCCTATCAAATCTGTAAAGATGTTGGTTTACTTGAACAGGTTGTTGCTCCACAACTTCTTGTGAAACAAACTCATGATCCACAACACTTTGTGGTGCTTATTCAATTTTCATCGAGGTCTCAGTGCTATTTTTGTTGGTGCAGGGAGCACCAGCAGATCGAACCTTAATTTTGATAATAGAACTAGGTTCAAGTTAAGTGTGTGTTGGACTAATAAAGTTGATTTAAGTGTGTAGGGAGCACAAGTTTAACCTATGTCCTAGTGAAAACTATGCATTGGAAAGCCCTGATCTGGAGGATCAATACTAAATGTGTCTTGATGATTTAATTGGGTTAATTTCATGTGGGCTTGCAAAAGTAAAAAGAAAGAAAAATAATGGAGGAACCAAGGATTGATCCTTGGACCTCATGGAATGGCAAGCCTAGTAGAAGCATGGGTTAACCAAATGTGCTAGCAAGTTGATCTTGTTAGAGACACATGGAGAAATAAATTTAAATGAGGAGAAAAAGGAAAAGAGGTTACAAATGGAAATTTCCAATTACTTTTCTCCATTAAGTTTTTCCCCCAATCTAGATTTTTCCTTCTTTAATTGGTTGTGGCCGAAACCTCCATGAGAGGGAATTTGAAATTCAAATAGGTATAGATAAGGAATAACTCCCTCACAAGATGGAAACTTTAGAGAAGAGGGAAAGGATTAAATGGGTATTTCATACCAAGTTGAGAGAGGAATACATGGAAATTTCTCCACCTCATCAATGCCTTATGGAACCCTCTCTTATTGACCGAAACCCTTCCCCTCTCCTCATTCTTTTCCTCCACCGAAACTCCCTCTCTCCCTCTCTTCCTCTCTTGTGGCCGAAACTCCAAGAGGAGGTGTTCAACCAAGCAAAAAGAACACAAAGGGGAAGGCTTTAGGAAGGAGTTTTGGTAAGGTTTAGGTTTATCCTTTTTGGTTTTCTTTTCTTTCTTTCCCATGCTTCTAATCTGGCCGAAAGTTTGATGTGTCATCTCATCATTCTTGTTGTCAAAACAAGGAGATTGAACCAAGGGCTAGAGAAGCTTAGAGGAAGGAAGGAAGGACACCAAGGAGACAACAACGAAAAGGGTTCTTTGCGTTTGTTAGGGTAAAAATCAAGGGAACAAAGGGTAAGTCTCCCCTCACCTGCAATATAATTGTTCTAAGTTGTTGATCTATGGAAGGTTATGCTTTATTATGTGATGTGTTAAAAGAATCATGAAGAAACCTTGTTGATAGGTTTCGGCCAAGGCATGATCTAGGGCTTAAAGAATGTTTTAATCTCAACTAATGATAGAAATTTCTATATAATGATGCCTTATGATGATTCAAGTCCCATGTGGTTAAAAACCTAGGATTTCATGCTATGAAGTATTCGGCCAAACCTAGACAAAAAGGGTTTTTAAACCTATCTAAAGGGTCTAAAGAATATTTGATAATTTCTTATCATGATCTAGGGTTCCATGTGATGAGATCTAACCAAGGATTGGCATGTTTTAGGGTTCTCGGCCAAGCAAGGATTTAGGCCTTAGGTGGTGATTTAAACCTAACCCATGGCCTCCTATGTGTTTGATGAACTTTTATGATGATTTAGAGTTCATGTGGTTAAACCTAACTCATGTTTTGCATGCTTATATGATTCGGCCAAGAATAGGTTAAGGCTTTGGGTTATGTTTTGAATCTAATCAATGATATCAAAGGTTATGTAATGATTTCTTATGATGGTGTAGGGTTGCATGTGGTTAAATGAAAGATTGAAATGTGTTCTAGATAGCCCGGTTCAAGACTTTGCCCGTGTCACTCAGGCGCCCCGGAGTACTAAAAGAACCCTATCCCCCTGTCACTAGATACCCTTTTACGGATCTCTCCCCAATAACGAATGACCGCTAACTATCCCTCATAGAAATTCCACTATGATGTTAAGAAACCCCTCGGAAACTCGCCCGGTTCAAGGTTTCTTCCTGTCACAGAAGCGCCCGGTGTACGACCTAATGATTCCTCAAATCACAATAAATCTCTACCCTCATGGATTCATACACACACAGCATTTTATCATTCAAGCACAAGCATAAATCCACAAAGCAATAGACAATCAAATCATAGAAACGGTAGATTAACAAATCCAAGTAACAATCATCCAATACATCTGATTCGTCCTACATCCTAGAATCTAGGGAACTACTCCATAACGTGGAGGTTACAATCCAAGGTAGGAATAAAGAGAATACATCCTTTTCCAAAGATTTTGCTGTAAAGAAATGCAGGAAAATAAGACTTATCTATGAGTTTTCTTCCTCTTCGGACTGAAATCTCCACGTAGATGCGATGAAGATGGTCTGGAGCAGCCGGATCGGTGGATGGATCGTCGAATCTCGCTCCGGAATAGGCGTCGGTGGCTCTAGAACAGCTCCGCTCCGGTGGCTTTCTAGGTCTCAAAAGGACCTATTTATAGTCCCCGAGGTCAGACACGCCCCCGTCCACACGGCCGTGCCTGGGAGGCACGGCCCCGTGGACACATGGCACAGGATGAGGCACGGCCGTGCCTCTTAGGCACGGCCAGATGAAGTCTGTGACAGTTCTGTCCAGGGGCACGGCCGTGCCTTTTAGGCACGGCCAGGCAGGGGATTGTCTCTGTTGAAAGGCACGGTCGTGCCTGGGAGGCACGGCCAAGCCTGTTTCTTCTCTTTTTGCAGGACACGTTCGTGCCTGGGAGGCACGGCCAACAGCAGGGACTCCTCTTCTTGAAACACGGTCGTGCCTTGTGGGCACGGACAACAGCAGTGTTCTTCTTTGATGGAAGGCACGGCCGTGCCTGAGGGGCACGACCATGCTCTGGCCTGACTTGCTGAGAAGACACGGCCGTGCCTTGTGAGGCACGGCCACAGCAGTTGCTTCTCTGGTGGAAGACACGGCCGTGCCTGTGAGGCACGGCCAAGCCTTGGCTTGGTTCTGTTTTGAAGCACGACCGTGTTTGATAGACACGGCCCTGTCTGCTGCTGAAGGGGGATGATGGCACGGCCAGGGGATGATGGTCTTGTAGCACACGCCCGTGCCCTAGTGAACACGGCCAGGAAACTGATGGACACGGCCGTGCTTATGAGGCACGGCCCTGTCTTGCCTTGTCTTCAATAGTAACTCCGATTTTGCCCATTTTTGCTCCATCTTCCGTCCTGAAACAAGTAAAAACAAGAGCAGATCTCCGAACTAGGAAATGTAAAATATATGCCTCTATGGTAGCAAATATTGTTTGGTTATAGTAGATGACTACTCAAGATACTCTTGGGTATTTTTCATGAAACATAAGGACGATACCTTAGACATTTTTATTGGGTTTAGTAAAAGGGTTGAAAATGAAAGAACACTCAAAATAAATAGAATTAGGAGTGATCATGGTGGAGAGTTTGAAAATTCAAAATTCTCCAAATTTTGCTTAGAAAATGGATACAAGCATGAGTTCTCATGTGCAAGAACCCCTCAACAAAATGGAGTTGTTGAGAGGAAAAATAGGGCTTTACAAGAAGCCGCTAGAACCATGCTAAATGCATATTCACTACCCACATACCTATGGGCAGAAGCGGTTAACACCGCTTGCTACATTCAAAACAGGGTAGCAATTCATAGATTTTTAGGAAAAACTCCTTTTGAGTTGTGGAGTGGGAAAATTCCAAAGATTAGTTACTTTCGAGTGTTTGGATGTAAAGTGTACATTTTAAACACTAAGGATGAGTTGAAGAAATTTGAGGCCAAGGCGGATGAAGGAATCCTTGTGGGTTATTCATCCTCTAGTAAAAGCTATAGGATCTACAACAAAAGAACTCAAACCATTGAAGAATCGTCAAATGTTGAATTTGACGAGTCAAGTAACACCTACCCTAGAAGATCACAAATCGATGAGGACATAATTGCACAAACAAAAGAAATAACCAAAGAAATGGAAAATCTACAAATAGAGAGCAACAATCTAGGGGGAGGAAGAAATGACCTTGAGGATGAGCCTAAATGCAACAATAACGAGTGTGAGGAGCCCATTAAGACTAGAACTCTTAGGCATCATCAAGATCACCCTATTGACCAATTGTAGGGGATATAGAACTAGGAGTGAGAACTAGGTCTCAATTTAGAAACGAAACAAGTCAAATCGCCTTAATCTCACAATGTGAACCTAAAACAATTGATGAGGCTCTAAGTGATACGGATTGGATCCTAGCATTGCAAGAAGAACTAAACCAATTCAAAAGAAGCAATGTATGGGAATTAGTTTCAAGACCCAATGACAAGACAATTGTGACCACAAAATGGGTGTTTAGGATGTTGGAGCAATTTTCCCCAAGTGACTTGGATTTTAATGTTTGGCAAAATCAGTTTAAGTTAGGCAATATTTGTTGATCTAACATGTGTGACTTGAGTTCACAGGAAAGTCCAGGAATGGAGTCTTGGCAAAGGTAAAGTCCCAGAGGTGCGGCCTCTTGGCAAAGGTGAAGTCCAAGAGGCGAGGCCTCTTGGCAAGAGAAGTCTTAGCACGGCAAAGTCGAGGGAAACGCCTCAAGCAAGTGCAAGGGAGTGCACGAGACTTGTGGAAGGCGTTTGAAGACTTGTGTAAAGGCTAAGGGATGAAGAAGAAGCTGGAAAAGTGAGGTTTCAGCTTGGGCAGTCGACTGGCCCTGCCAGCAGTCGACTGGGGTTGATCCAAGTACACACAGTCAAGCACAGAAAAATCAGTCGAGTGGACAGTCGACTGGGACCAGTCGAGTGGACAGTCGACTGGGACCAGTCGAGTGGACAGTCGACTGGGACCAGTCGACTGGCCTTGGAGCAATCGACTGATATACTGCCGTTGGGGTGACAACTGCAAATTAAATGCATATTTAATTGCCGTTGAAGCCCATCAGTCGACTGGCCCTAGGAGCAGTCGACTGGTGCACTGAATTTTATAAAAAGAGCGGTCAACATCGCAGAGAACAAGAATAACATTCTTTCATCTTCTTTACTGCTCTTTGACATTGTAAAAGCTCTTCCCTTCCTCTCATACTTCAATTAAAAACCTTATACGAGGAAGACGTTGTGTTGTGAAGGTTTCTCCGCCTTCAAAGTGTGATTTGAGAAGGAGATTTTTCTCATAGTGGAATCGTCGGCTGTGTGTGTGGATCCTTGGATTAGTCACCTCGTTGAGGTGGATACCAAGTAAATGGACCGGGTTAGCATTGTGATCTTTTCTTCT
Organism: Curcuma longa; assembly: GCF_044706935.1. Lineage (NCBI taxonomy): Eukaryota > Viridiplantae > Streptophyta > Magnoliopsida > Zingiberales > Zingiberaceae > Curcuma > Curcuma longa. The sequence continues at coordinate 12,018,748 of NC_133867.1, read as the reverse complement.
CTGTTTCTTTGCTTCCGCTAATATTTTTACAGGAGAAAAATCAAAAAATGTTATTCACCCCCTCTAGCGAACGCATCGATCCTAATAAAACAGAAGCAATGAGGGGTTTCATCTTGTAAACATGAAATAAATAAAACTGATTAGGGTCAAATCAGAGATCGTTTAGTTATTGAACCAAACAATTTAGTTTTGAACCAAAATAAACCTGATTTGCTAAGACATCCTTGCCAAGAGGCCGCACCTCCGGGACTTCACCAATTGCCAGGTCTAACTATTATGATCCCTAATTGATCGAAAAATCAATGATTGATTTCAGAATATTTCTATACCCTTCATTCCGTAATTAATAATTAAATATGGACGACCAACATAACAAGGAACCTATTGGGTCACACGCACTATAAGTTCTCCGAAAGACTTAAAACGAGTTTGAGAATTGTATTCTTAAAATGAGAGAAATAAAATCTAGTTAGACCAGACAAAAGACAAAATGATGGAACTCATCTTACGAAGATGAAATGAATGAAATTGATTTTGTTCAAATCAGAGGTCGATTTGGTTAGTGAACCAAACGATTCGATTTTGAACAAAATTGAACCAACTTGGTTTGGTTCATGATGGAAGAGATTTTAATAAAACGGAAGCAATGAGGGGCTTCATCTTGTAGAAGACAAAATGAACAAAACTGGTTTGAGTCAAATCGGAGTTCGTTTGGTTAGTGAACCAAGCGATTTAGTTTTGAACATGATTTGTTACAGTAAACCCTAAATGAACTCGATCCGGTTTGGTTCACTACAGTGTTGAACCCGATTTAGGGTTTTCTGGGTTTTCTTTTCTTTTCTCTGATTTTTGCTTTTGCTCTGCCCGCGCCGCGCATGACCAAGGCAAAACCCTAAAATCGCGAGACGCGATTTAAGGGGAAGTTGGCTGCGGTAACTGGGTGATGGAGATCTAGAAACCCTACTCATGTGAGGGAGAGCACGACACTGACGAGGGATGATCAAGGCGATTTGAGGATGCTTTTGAGGTTCCACAACAGGACATCTTCTCCGGATGAAGAAGACGGTTTCTCCGATGGTGAGGTCGCCGTCTGCTGCCCTCTGGAGCTTGTTGTCTACCACCTTTCGAGCTGCGAAGCCTTCTGCGGCTTTCTTCCTCGAGCTCGATGCCCTGTTCCTCTTCTCGGCCTATTGTGTGCCACTGTCTCATCACCAGAACGGAGATCGTGCGACAAAATGGAGGAGAAAACAAAGGATCCCGATGATGTCTTCTTCCTTTCCCTCTGTGTGTGTGCGCCGCAGTCGCGTGCTTTGCTTTGACGTCGACTGACTCTGTTCGGCCGATCGCTTGTTCTGTTTTGACCTCGTCCGCCTCTGTTCAAACACCCGAACACTTGAAGTTCTTCAAGAACTGAGCATGCCACGTGAGACTGAGGAGGAGATTAGAATTGGGTTTCTCTTGTGATTGGGATTTGGTTTTGTTTCCGAAGGTGAGATTTCTTCTTTCACGTGGGCTGTCGGTTTTCACACTTGACCGTGTTTAGTCACCGGAGATGAAAATCGATCGTTGTCCAATCACTGTCGAGCAGCCTTGGACGTCTGGCATGTTGGGATGTATACCAGAATCCTAGCTATGTAAATAAATATTCTGAAATAAGAATCACATTTGGTCAATATTTGTATTTAGTTTTTATGCAAGTGTCCATTTAATCTATATTGTAGATAAACATGGTGTGCGGAGTCACACACAGAAGACCATGTTATCAGTTCCTTATAGATTATAAACAGTGTTCACAACCAAGATGGATTGGACAAACCATTGGATTGGTTGTAGTGTAATTTGGTCTTAGTCTGTCTTGACTATAGAATTACACTAGTACACTAAGTGTGTATTGAGCAGGACCATCTGAGGATTGTTCGATTTATACTGACTATATAATCGAACTAAACCTCTGTTACTATAGATGTACATGCTCTTAATCCTGATATAATAACAAACACATGTGCTTAGTATGTACTTCTTTAATTCATCAAAGGGTGAGATTTAGATCGATAGATCAAAAGGCCCGATGAGTTGGGAAGTAGTATTATGTACATGGTGTGTTGTTAATTATAGAAGGAAACTGTGTCCTATAATCTAGGTTGATGATGTCCCCTTGAGGAGCTCATAAGGATTATCATGTAAACCCTGCAGGTGGACCTTGTCCGCATGATAATAAGGTTGAGTGGTACTACTCTTGGATTAGAAGTTGATTAAATTCGAGTTGTCAGTAACTCATTTAATTGACGGACATACGATATCTTAAACACAGGGAGACTAATGTACTTATAGTAAGAAGGAGCCCATATTATAATATGGGATTGGTGCGGTAGTGCAATAATAACTCTCTAGTGGAATGAGTTATTATTGATAGACTTAAGCTGTGTGTTCGGGGCGAACACAAGTGCTAGCTCGTCGAAGGCCAAAACCAATTCCTCTTCTAGGTCTCTATTGTAGCCTCTAGGAATCCTCAAGTCCACCTTGGAAGAATTCGTAAAGAAACAGGCATTCGAGCTCATGCAAGGAGGTGTAATCGATTAGCTGATCGATTACACACCTTGATAATCGATCAGCTGATCGATTACCACTGTCGGGCAGAACGACTGGTAATTAATTAGCTGATCGATTACCAGGCTTGTAATCGATCGGTTGATCGATTACATGTGTTAATGAGAAGAGTACGGAGTTTTCCTTAATTAATTTGACAGGTCTAGGTTCGTTTTGGTAACTTCTGCAATCTCCAAATCTCTCCGATTTGATTGAATCAAATCATACCATGTTTATGGAACAATTATACCATGTTTATGGCTCTAATTATAGCATAAATATGTTGGGGATTTCCAAGCCGTAAAAACCGCCTTTTTGCGTTGCGGAAACCTCGGAAGCCCCATGCCAAAGGATCCGTGCAAAGTAAAAGGTTTAAAACTACATATACATGTTTCTAAATCCTAGATCTACATTAGATCTACATGAAGAAGAGTTTACCCTTGGTGCGTGCCCTTCGCAAATCCCGCTTGCTCCGTTCCTCGTCGGATCTCAAGGTCACTCTTGATCAGTAAGTTTTCGTGCAAGATGAGGAAGAGAAGAGGAAGAACAAGCAAGAGGAAGAAGAGAGGAGTTAAGAGCACTTAACACCACACAAATGAAACTTCTCCACTAGAAAAATGTGGCCGGCCACTTTAGAAGGGTTTTATACCTTCATGGGATACAAAAGGTCATCCCATGAGGTGGCATATCATGAGGTGTCAATGATGAAGTGGAGAACCACCATTGGCCAACTAATCCTAGTCACCAAGTGAGGTGGCATCAATGACAAATCATCA
>NC_133867.1:11961776-12015286 GCF_044706935.1 Curcuma longa | reverse complement strand
TTTTTATTTTCATTTCTTTTATGTTCATATGCATATAATTCCCTTTTTTGTTTTGTGAGTTGCTAATAAGTTTTCCTATTTTTGCAGGAAATTTTGAAGTTCGGGAAGCAATAAAAGCTGGGTCGTGTCTAGAAGGCACGGCCGTGCCTCATATTTGGCACCAGTAGCTTTTCGGCCGTGTCCATTGAACACGGCCGTGTCTCAATAAAAAGGCGGACTGAACATGGCCGTGTCTATCAGACACGGCCGTGTCATCTAACAGAGCAGCAACCTATTGAGACCGTGTCTCTTAGGCACGGGCGTGCCTGGCAACAGAAGCACGCCTACACCAGGCCGTGCCTCATAGGCACGGCCGTGTGGAATAACAGAGCTGCGAGGATTTGAGACCGTGTCTGAGAGGCACGGGCGTGCCTCTTAACAGAAAGGCGACTGCTTCAGACCGTGCCTCACAAGACACGGGCGTGTCTCCAGACAGAACAGCGACAGTCCAAGGCCGTGTCTATTAGACACGGCCGTGCCTCACTTACTATAAATAGAAAACACGGCCGTGTCTACCCTAGAACACGGCCGTGCGCCTCCGAAAAATAGCCCCTTTCCTCTCTTTTCATCCCTAACCTCTTCCAATCCCCTTTCCAACCCTCTTACTTTGATCCTAACGCCTTTCCTCTTTAGATCTGACCTTTTCCCTTTCAGATCTAACGCAAAAATCCCAGATTTGCTTCAGATCTACACATAAACCTTTGATATAACAAAATGTTGAAAAGATTCCGCAGATCTGGAGGTTCTAGTAGCAGAGGTGAATCGGAGAGGAGGTGTGCTGAGTCACACACAGAAGACCATGTTATCAGTCCCTTATAGATTATAAAGAGCGTTCACAACCAAGATGGATTGGACAAACCATCAGAGTGGTTGTAGTATAATTTGGTCTTAGTCTGTCTTGACTATAGAATTACACTAGTACACTTAGTGTGTATTGAGCAGGACCATCTGAGGATTGTTCGATTTATACTGACTATATAATCGAACTAAACCTCTGTTACTATAAATGTACATGCTCTTAATCCCGATATAATAACAAACATGTGTGCATAATATGTACTTCTTTAATTCATCAAAGGGTGAGATTTAGATCGATAGATCAATAGGCCCGATGAGTTGGGAAGTAGTATTATGTACATGGTGTGTTGTTAATTATAGAAGGAATCTGTGTCCTATAATCTAGGTTGATGATGTCCCCTTGAGGAGCTCATAAGGATTATCATGTAAATCCTGCAGGTGGATTTTGTCCGCATGATAATAAGGTTGAGTGGTACTACTCTTGGATTAGATGTCGATTAAATACGAGTTGTCAGTAACTCATTTTAATTGACGAACATACGATATCTTAAACACAGGGAGACTAATGTACTGATAGTAAGAAGGAGCCCATATTGTAATATGGGATTGGTGCGGTAGTTCGATAATAACTCTTTAGTGGTATGAGTTATTATTGATGAACTAAGGTTGTGTGTTCGGGGCGAAACATGGGAAGCCTTAGCTCATCAGAAGGCCAAAACCAATTCCTCCTCTAGGTCCCTGTTGTAGCCTCTGGGAATCCTCAAGTCCACCTTGGAAGAATTCGTGAAGAAACCAGGCATTCGAGCTTATGCAAGGAGGTGTAATCGATCAACTGATCGATTACACACCTTGGTAATCGATCAGCTGATCGATTACCAAGACTCCGGGCAGAATGACTGGTAATCGATCATCTGATCGATTACCAAGCCTGGTAATCGATCACCTGATCGATTACCAGTGTTAATGAGAAAAAGTTACGGAGTTTAATCGATTGTTTGATCGATTAAAGGCCGCGGGTTCGATTTGGAAACTTCTGAAATCATTCCAAAATCTCCGATTTGATTGAATCAAATCATACCATGTTTACGGAACAATTAATTCTAAAGTTTTTGACTTTGTGATTCTCAGGTCTTAGAATAGCTTTCAACCCACTAGCCGTTATTCTCAAAGAAAATAAACTTACTGGTCCTAACTACATAGATTGGAAACGAAACCTGGACATTGTCCTTACTGGCTGAGGAGTACAAGTTCGTACTTCACCAGGAATGCCCTAGCTTACTTGAAAAAGATGCTACCGAAGATGAGAAGGAAAGATATAGGAAATGGGTTAAGGCGGATGAGATGGCGCGGTGTTACATCTTGGCATCTATGTCAAATGTACTGCAACATCAGCATCAGGCCATGACTTCTGCCTATGACATGATGACCAATCTCAAGGAACTCTTCGGACATCAAAATAGGGCTGCTAGGCAAGAGGCAATGAGAAACTTAATGACGACCACCATGAAGGAGGGGACACCCGTAAGGGATCACATCCTTAAGATGATGGCTCATTTGAATAAGATAGAAGTCCTTGGAGCTGAGATCGATGGGGAAACCCAGATCGATATCATTCTTCAATCGCTACCTAAGAGTTTTGAGCAGTTTCGCCTGAATTATAACATGAACAAACTGGATTATACATTGGCGAAACTTCTGACAGAACTCCAGGCAGCAGAAGGGCTAATTCGTCAAAGTTCTCAAATTCACATTGCTGAGAGGGTATCTCCTTCTAAGTCCGAAAGGTAAGAAAAAGAAGAAGAAACCAGCTGGTTCGGTAAAGACGGTGAATGGGACTAGTAGAAAACCGTTTAATTCAAGCTTGGGTGTCATGTTTTTGGGGTTTTCTAATATAAAATGGGGTTTTGGGGTTTTTGGAATGAAATGTAATTGAAAATCAACAAATAAATGAAAAATGCAATCACTAGTTTAAAGATGAAATCAATAAGCAATCTAAACCTATCATCAAGATCATGAACCATACAATTAAAACATGAAATACAAACAAAACAATTTAGCTAGCAATACAATCCCTACTCAACTTACCCTACCCTAACAAACCGATTAATTGAAGTAGTATGGCACGGAACAGTAATGTGAAGGAAGTTTCAGTTCAAGTTTAAATGGCACGAAAGACTTCAAACTCAGCTAAGCAAAATCTAAAACAAGACTAAATCCAAACAACAGCTAACCATGTTTACTAAGTTACTAAGAAATGGATCAGAAGCTATCGAAATCAGAAAAACAACATCAAACAGAAAATCAGAAGCTAAATCTGCAGAAACTCATCCATCCCTCTTTTCTTCCTTCGATTCTCCTCAACTGGGTGTCAAGCAGCTTCACTGATCATTCTAAGGAGTCTTCACGTTGTCGTTGGTGTGTGGTTTCCTTGCAACCCGAACGCTGCTCGGCTCGAAGAAACCCTCTCTGGCCGGAACAGATGCTGTTGCAGACGCTTTGAGCTGGCACAAACTGGATTTCTAGCCTCTTCCTTGCTCACACTTGCTTCTGTCGATGCAATGGTGCTCCTAGATCCTCAGAGAACCCCTCCTCAAACCTAGGCTTCGTTTTGTGCAGCAGATGGCCGGAGCAAGCAAAAACAGAGGTGAACGCCGCCGCCAAAATCCTCGCCGTCGAGCGCCTTCCAGCTGCCGGATTTCACCCAATCGGCCGGCGTTGAACTCCCCAAGGACCAAGGATGACGATGGAAGCAATTTGGGTGGATGAGGGCGCGCCGTCTGAACAGTACGTCGTCGAGCAGAGCCTTCCGTCAGGGACGATGAACAGTGTGCGGCTTGCACTGTTCATCGATTAAGCCTTGATTAAATAGGCTGATTAATGTGATCAATCTGAGCCGTTGATTTCTGATCCGACGATGGAGCTTGATCTGGGCTTTAGGGCAGTTTAGGGTTTCCAAAAAATTCATGGATTTTGATCGGGCTCGATCTAAGTCATGTCCTCCATGTTGGCTTGATCAATTTGGCGAATTTGACTTGATTTGACCGCGGTTGAGCTCGAGTCGGGTCCGAATTAGCCCTAAAATCAATTAAAGTCCAATTAATGCCAAAAATTCACCATTAAATCACAAAAATTATATCAAGCCTTAAATCATGCAATATAGCACAAACATGATGAAATCGATTCAATAAATAATCATTTTCATGCAAAAACCCAAAAATAAATCGATTAAAAATTAATAAAACCCTAACTCATCAAATTCCCCCACACTTACCCTTGAGCGTCCCGCTCAAGTCAACAAAATAAACTAGGATTGTACCCCCTAGATCATCCTCAATCATGATTAGAAACAATTAAAAGAAAATTATCTAAGCTTGTAAAGTCTCAAAAACTTAAGCCCATGGACTAACCCTCGTATTTAGTTAACCGCATAGTAAGTTTCACCCTTCATGACTAATTGAGAAAAATGCATCACACCCAATCTCACGAGGTTATTTTCAATAGATAAATCAGTGGCTCTCACCCTAATTCTAATTCATGATCAAAAAGGAAATGGAGCTCACTCAAGCAACTTAGGTTTCATGCATTTCCATAGGCTTGCTTGTTTTCTACTCTCCACTACCATTTATGATTTGGAATCCACATATACTAGGCTTATTCAAGACGTAAAGGGATCATGAACTGAAATAGATGAAATAGGAATTTAGAAGTAAAATTTCAAGAGAAAAGGATTTCAAGAAAATAGAGTAAAGGAAGTAAGAAACATGGGTATAGTAAAATGCCATCAATGAACCCTTGCCCTTTTTCTGAAAGCTTCCTCTTGTATTCCATTTCTTTAAGTGTGTTTTTCAGATTCATGAAGTCATTCTGGTCTAAACTCATGAGGTTTCATTCCTTGATACAAACCCTTCCTCTTCTTTTCTTTTCTTTTCTTCAACACTCCCAAATGTGCCATTTTTATATTTTCCTTCAAATCAAGCTCAATCCTTTCACATTTAGATTTCACAAGAGATAAGAAATAGCATCCAATCATCAGACATCAAAATTCAGTTCACACGAATCCGCAAATTCAATGTATCATTGGCGCGTTTAAATCTGAAAATTACTGAAATTGAATCTGAAATTTGGCTTGTTCTCTCTTGTTTCTTGCTCTTTTTCTTCCATTCTTTTTGCATCATGAAGCTTGATTTATAATGCTAATATCCATGCAAAATTCCGTGAAATCCAGATTCGGATCAGTAGCAGAAAAATTATAGAACATGGCTGGAAAGCAAGCTGAAAAACTGATTTTTTCTCAAAATGAAATCTTGGTTTTCTCTCTTGTTTCTTGCTCTTTTGCTTCCATTCTTTTTTAATCATGAAGCTTGATTGATAATGCTAATATCCATGCAAATTTCCATGAAATTAAGATTCGGATCAGTAGCATAAAAAATTTTCAAAGTGGGCTGAAAAAATACAGAATTTCAATCTGTTTTCTGATTTTTTTTTTCAATCTGTTTTGTTTTGATTTTTCTGATTGCTGCCATCAACGATTTGAAGAACTTGACCTCTGAATTTGTTGCTTATGAAGCAATTGAATAGAAGTAGGTTTCCATGTAGCTCCTCAACCGATCAGTTTCTTTGTTACCGAATTTTGCGCTTCCCGGAGTATGGATTCGACGTCCCGGCGTTCGTTGAAGTAGCTTGAAGTAGTCTCGGCACCGGCGTCGAAGATCGGAGGCTTAACGGTCGCGAGGAAGGCGTTTGAGAGCGAAAAGGAATGATTGCTCGAAGGCTGCTCGCGGGTGCCTTATATAGGCGACCTGAGTCGACTCAGATAGGCATCTGGGTCGACTCCAGCTGACGTGGCGGATAAAACACTACAAGAAAAAAGGTCTTTAACAACACTCAAAAGACATCGGTTTTATGGCAAAACCGATGTCTTTTACTTTTTTACAACGATTTTAACAAAAATCGATGTCTTTAAGAGGTTGATTGGAGACTACGACAACGATTTTTGGAGGATACAATAACGGTTTTAAAACCGTTGTCTATGTGCGCTTTCAACAACGGTTTTTGAAGACTACGACAACGGTTTGAAAACCGTTGTCTATTTGCGCTTTCAACAACGGTTTTGGAAGATATAACAACATTTTAAAACCGATGTCTATTTGCGCTTTCAACAACGGTTTTGGAAGTTATAACAACAATTTAAAACCGTTGTATATTTTCGTTTTTTCTTTCCCTCTCTCCCTCCAAATATTTCTTCCACTACACGCTTCCAAAATCAAACTTGGATCGGATTCACTATAATATTTGGTTCAACTATTATAATAAATCTTAGGTTTACAGTGGTTTAGCCGCCGAATAACCTTTTTAACCTCGGTTTCATTTGCATTCCTTATTTTAATAGGAATATTCGCGCCCCTTCCCTCATAAACCCGAGCCCTACTTCTTCCTTTTCCACCGTCTACCGCCGCCGCCCTACCTCATCTTCTTCCTCCTTCGTAGCCGACAGAGCAAGCCAACACCGCAGCCCCTTCGCCTTTCACCACCGTCCGTCGAAAGGAGCCGTCCGTCGCCTTTCAACACCGCAGCCCCTACCTCATCTTCTTCCTCCTTCGTATTCGCGCCCCTTCCCTCATAAACCCGAGCCCTACTTCTTCCTTCTCCACCGTCTACCGCCGCCGCCCTACCTCATCTTCTTCCTCCTTCGTAGCCGACAGAGCAAGCCAACACCGCAGCCCCTTCGCCTTTCACCACCGTCCGTCGAAAGGAGCTGCATGATATTACTGCATCATTATGTGATTTAGCAGGTTGCTTGGGGGAAACCAGTCTTAGATCGTGTAGGACTTATAAGGCTCTTGGTTAAGTTGGTCCTGCTATTGCTTTCCATTTCTTAATGGTTCATGTTCAAATACGGACTGCAAGCTTGCTCACAAGGTGAATGATGTTTTTTATATATACTACCTGGCTCTGTTATATGCTCCTTCACATTCTCTTCTATGCTCGGCAACATGGTGAAAATACGGACTGCAAGCTTACGGTAATTCATGGAAATTCTCTTCGTGATTTGTTTTGCTTACTGTTCTATGCTCAGCTTCATGGTAATTCATGGTGAAAATACGGACTGCATCCTCATGATTTGTTTTGCTGTAAAATTGGGAACACTATCTGTTTCTTAATATGAATTAATTCACTGCCTTGATATATCAAATTTAACTATATTGTGATTTAGGTTACCTTGATTGGGTTTTCAGCCCACATTGGTTTCTTTCTAGGTGATACAGATGAACATTGCAGGCAAGTCTTATGTAATTACTTTATAACAAAGATCAATGCTCTATATTACAATCTGTTTCTCTACAAAATTGCAGTACTTATAAAGGTCGACGATGGAGAGCAGCTGCTGTTTTTGTGATTGGTTTTTGGATGCTGGATCTGGCTAACAATACAGTTCAAGTATGTTTCTACAAGCTCATCTATGCTTCCATTTATGCATTGCTCTAGTGCTTTTTCTAGTTGTTGGTAGCCTATCAATCACCACAGTTTGTTGCATTGCAGTGAAATACCAAACTTAGTCAGCCAATTATGCTTTATCGAGAAGAAACACAAATATCTAGTGAAGTTATTTGTTGGATTAGTATCAAGTAAAAACAACCTTTAAACTTCATGAATTTGTTTAATTGGGAATAAATATTAAACAGATAAAGGTTAAAGTGGATTATTAATGGCATAGGAAATGAAAGAATAGTAATAGGGTAATGTATAACTGACATCATATTTGAGATGTTTAGTCTTGCAAGATTTTGGAGAAATGTATGACACTTGTGTATAACACTCTGAATCACAGTAGAGAACTTATTGCATTTAATATGAACTGTTCTAATTTCTTTTACGTATTGGATTTCAGGGTCCAGCTCGTGCACTTTTGGCAGATCTTTCAGGTTAAATATATCCATTTCTTCTACTACATGACTGATTAACACTGCTGTCTATTTTTTATTTACTGAAGATAATATTAATTGAAAAAATTCCATGTGTTGTGATTTGATAGGTCGTGACCAGTGTAATTCTACAAATGCAATATTTTGCTCTTGGATGGCTTTTGGCAATATACTTGGGTTCTCGTCTGGTGCAAGTGGGCTTTGGCACAAGTATGCTCTTAGTAACTCTGTACTTGAGTTTCTTTGCTGTCTTTGATTTCCTTTTGAGTGCTGTTAGTTTTGCGGGCTTTACTTTTATAGCCAAAGAATCTGTACAGGACGACGTCATGTATAATAATCTAGACTTAACCATGAACCTCATAACTTGTTGGCATTCTTTTACTTGTACTTGGAAATTACATATTTTCTGAATTCTTTTCTTGTATTTACATATTTTTAGGTAACAGTGAAAGAGACTTCAGTCATACAATTTGATGCATTAAAGGAAGAACAGAAGTCTACGGAGAGCATCCAAGAATTTAAAGCTTGCTGGTCCAAGCCTTTTCCAAGTAAGTGAATGGAGTGGCTCATGATTCATTGCTATGCTAGATGGAGATTTTGTATCTGTAGAAGAAGTACAGCAGTCAAAAGGTTATTTGTAAACGCTGAGGATTCTATTAGTTCCTTCTGAGGATGAAAACGCTGAGGGAATGTGTAATATGTTGCAAGAAGAATATTTGTGTTAGTTACTTTTGGTTATTTGTAAATATTGAGGTGATTAAATATATCGGTGCTTTTCTATTTGTGATTTGTTTGGTAAATTTATAATATTATGATAATTTTGTAATCTTGCTCGATCATAATTTACAAACAACATAAAAAAAATAAGTGTTATTACAACAGTTTTAAATTCAATGACATCGGTTTGGAAGCGTTGTCGTTAAGTGATATTACATCGGTCGAAAACCGTTGCTAAAATTGATGTTAAACAGATATTACATCAGTTTTACACCGTTGCATAACCGATGTCTTTGAGTGATACTACATCGGTACTACATCGGTTACAAACCGATGTCGTTGAGTGATATTACATCGGTTAAAAACCGATGTCTAAAATGTCAGACCTTTTACATCGCCTTCATAGACATCGGTCGATTTTCTCATAGACATCGGTGGAAAACCGATGTCTATGACTGTTTTTCTTGTAGTGCCACAAATGTTCTGAAATGACAGTGAAAAGGAGGATTCAAAATTCGGGAATTGAGCTTGTGAACCAAATAGAAATCAAGTGCAAGCCCAATGTGCCAAAGCAAGTAAACAATGTATCAAGTTTGAATTTTAGAAGCCATGTGATTTGTTGTGGTTCCAATTTATTGAAGCTTCTATGCTGTGAAGCTATGAAAGGCTTAAAGAAGTGCTAATATTGTGCTTATGATCAGGAATGAAGTTGAAACAAGATTGAAAAAGAAAAAAACAAAGAAAAAAATTTATGAGGAGCTTTGAAGTTGGGAATGAGTTTGGCTTGGATTGATTCAACAAATCATTTGAACTCAGTCAAAGAAGTGGGATGGATGTGTGATAATCATGGCCACAAACTCAGATTCGAAATGGAGCAGGAAATCAGAAAAAAATTTGCAGAAAACAGAAAAATCAGAGAAATCAAAAAAAAAAGAAAAAAAAAGAGAAAAAGAGAAAGGGTGTGATCTTCTTGTTTCCAAAAATTCCGCTGCAAATTAAATGAATGAGTAGGATTGGAATACAATATACTATGGATACAAATCAGATGGCAGCAATTCAGATCAGAAAAAAAAACAGAAAAAAAAATGATGAAGAAAACAGAAAAAAAGAGGAAGAAATAAGAAAATGGAAGAATGTTTCAAGAATTTGATCGGTTGAGGAGCTACATGGGAACCTACTCCATTTCAGTTCCTTCCTAAACAACAAATTCGTATTCTAAACCTTCAAAGTGCAGCTGCAACAGATCAGAAAAGAAAAGAATCAAAACAGAAAAAGAAAATCAGAAAAACCAGAATTTCAGCTTTATTTTTCAGCCAATTCCTACAATTTTTGAGGGGCTGATCCGAAATGGAATTGCACAGAGATTTGCATGGATATTAGCATTATCAATCAAGCTTCATGATGGAAAAAGAATGGAGGAAAAAGAGCAAGAAACAAGAGAGAAAAGCAAGAGTTTCATTTTGAAAAAAAAATAGTTTTGGAATTGAAATGTGCCAATGATACATTGCATTTTCGGAATGATGGGAAGTGAATTTTGGTTTTTTATGATTGGTTGCTATTTTTTAGCTCTTGTCAAAGTCTAGATGTGAAGAAATTGGGCTTGATTCAAAAGGAAAACGCAAAATGGCACATTTGGGTGAGAATTGAAGTTAAATGAAGAAAGAAGAAGGAGCATGTATCAAAGGGAATGATCTTAGAGGTTTGGATCAGAATTGGCTCAAGGATTTGAAGAACATACAGAAACAAATAGGATACAAAAGAAAGCAAGAAGAAAGAGTGGCAAGGTTCATTGATTTACATTTAAACATACTCATGTCTACCACTTCATTCACTCTTCTCTTGAAATTTCTTTTGTCTTAAATTTTTATTTCTACATTTTTTAATTCCTTTGTTTCAATCATTGCTTCCTTACATTTTCAATAAGCCTAGTATATGTGGATTCCAAATTAAGAATGGTGGTGGAGAGTAGAAAACAAGCAAGCCTATGGTAATGCATGAAACTTAAGTTGCTTGAGTGAGCCCTACTTTCATTTTGATCATGAATTAGAATTTAGGTGAGAGCCACTGATTTATCTATTGAAAATAACCTTGTGAGATTTAGTGTGATGCATTTTTCTCAATTAATCATGAAGGGTGAAACTTACTATGTGGTTAACCAAATACAAGGGTTAGTCCATGGATTTTGAGACTTGATGGATTTAAGCTTTTGAGACTTTACAACTTAGATAATTCTCTTTTAATTGTTTCTAATCATGATTGAGAATGATCTAGGTGGGGGTACGACCTTAGTTTATTTTGTTGACTTGAGCGAGACGCTCAAGGGTAAGTGTGGGGGAATTTGATGAGTTAGGGTTTCTTGCCTTTTTAATCGATTTAATTTTGGGCTTTTACATGAAAATAATTATTTATTGAATCGATTTAATCATGTTTGTGCTATATTGCATAAAATTGAGGCTTGATTATAATTTTTATGATTTAATGGTGATTTTTGCATTAATTTGGTTTTAATTGATTTTAGGGCTCAAATTGGACCTAACTCGAGCTCAACCGCGGTCAAATCAAGTCAAATTTGCCAAATTGATCAAGCCAACATGGAGGACATGACCTAGATCGAGCCCGATCAAAATCTCTAAATTTTTCACAAACCCTAAGCTGCCCTAAACCTCAGATCAAGTTCTGACCATTGGATCAGAAATCAAGGGCTGAGATCATCTGATTAATCAAAGGTATAAAAGCCCGAACTTAGGAAGTGAACAGTGTTGGCTGCGCACTGTTCATCTTCGTTCCCACAGCACGAAGCTCTGTTCAAGAGCGTAACTCAAGAGTCAGTCTCATCCTTCCCAATCCAACTCCATTGCGTTCCTTGATCCCTAAAGAAGCTGAAGCCGATCGATTGGGTATTTTCCAGCAGCCGGAGGAGACGCGACGGCGAGGGTTTCACCAGCGGTTTCCATCCTGTTTTCACATGTTCCAGCCATCCACAGCACGAGCAGACACCGCGATTCCTTCGAGGGGTTCTCCTAGGATCGTGGAGCCTCCCTATATCATCATCAATCCGATCGGAGCAAGCGGAAGACGAGGAATTCGGTTTTGCCAGCTGAAACGTGTTTGCGCAGTGCTCTGTTCTGTCCTGGAGAGGGTTTTTTCAGGCGTTTCGAGGTGCTGGCAGCGAGCAAACATCTTCGGCGATCATCTTCAAGCTTCCAAGGGATTCAAGAGCTTGTTTGACACCAAGCTAAGGAGAAGCAATCGAAAAAAGAGGGATGGATGCATTTTGTAGTTTCTGATTCTGCATTTCTGAAATTTCTGATTTCGATAGCTTAGTTTTTGAATTCCGAATGTTGATGTTACCTTGTTGAATTAGGTTAATGCTTGGTTTTTGTTTGGATTTTGGTTTGCATTAGAGATTGTTTAGCTGAGTTTAAACCCATCTTCAAGTTCCTGATACCTTGGATTTGGCACTGTTCCGTGCCAATCCGAAGTTCACTGTATCACAGTGAGTTTAGCTAGGTTTGAAGGCTTGGTTTCATTTTAGGAATTACACATCAAGTTCCACTGAATTGAATCGATTTGTTTTGTATGACTTGCATCATTTGAACAGAAACCCATTTAGTTTGCAATGAGGCTAGGTTACTTATCAAAATAGTTAGGGTATTTATACTGCATTTGGGACTTCTAAACAGCACATTCGATCTATGAATTTGGACTTCAACAACAATAGACTTCAATTTTGAATTTTAGAATTATCCTAATTGGCATTTCATTTTGTTTCATGCTTAATCATATGAATTGTTTTAATTGCTAGTTGCTGTCGCATTTGAATTGGTTGTTTTAACTTAATTTCAATTGCATTTCATTAGATTATTGCATTTTCATTTTTATTTCATTCCAAAAACACAAAAACCCCATTTTCATTGAAAACCCAAAAAGAAACGAACGACATCAAAAGCTCAAATTAAGCGATTTTCTACTAACATTGGAAAAACATGACTCGAGGCCCCTATACTTGATTTATTCGGATTAATTGTGGGTTTTCGATATTTAAAATCAATTTGCAACCCTAATCGTGACACATAGCATAGCAAATCTAGGGTTGTCAGTCATCAAGACCAAGCTCTAGGCTAGTTTTTCCAGACCAATGTATTTGCTTTTAGCGTTCCTCAACAAATGACTTAAGAAGTATATCGGGTGTTAAACTTGGCCTTCTTGTCTAACTAAGACCGAGCCGACTATCCACTCGGTAGCTGACAAGTACACCACAATGACTCACTTAGTAGTGGTTTGGATAGCTAAGGTAAGTGCAATAAATATTCCTTGAGATCCTCGAGAGTTTTATCACATGGTCTTTGTTCCACTCGAACTGGTAAGCTTTCTAAATATTTTGAAAAAAGATAATCTCTGATCAGCTGACCGAGAGATAAATCGGGAGAGGGCAGTGATGCACCCCACCAGTCTTTAAGCTTCCCGAAGGTTGCGAGGGGGTGTCATGCCTCTAAGGGCCTGAACCTTCTCTAGATTGACTTTTATCCCCTACTCGATCACCACATATCCAAGGAATCGGTCAGCTTTAACACCAAGATGTACTTGCCAGGATTCAGCTTGAGCCCATATTGTCTTAGAGTGTTGCAAGTCTCTTCTATATCTGGGATTAAATTCTCTACCCGAGCCACCTTGATGAGGAGGTCATCCACATATACCTCGATATTCCATCTGACTTGGTGTTGGAAGACTCAATTCATTATGCGTTGATAAGTGGCTCCTGCATTCTTTAGTTCGAATGATATAACATTATAACAAAAAGTGTCATCGGCTATGACAAAGCTAACCTTCTTCTAATACTCCACAGCTAGGGGAATCTGATAGTAGCCTTGGTAAGCGTCCAACATGCAAATGTAGTCTTACCATGCTGTCGAGTCCACTAGTTGATTAATGCGAGATAAGGGATAGCAATCCTTTGGGCAAGCCTTTTGAGATCTCTAAAGTTTACACAAATTCTCCATTTGTTGTCGGGCTTGGGCACGAGCACCACATTGGATAGCCAGATCGGGAATTGTACTTCTCTAATATGCTCAACTTCCAGCAGCTTGTGGACTTCTATCCAAATCACGTGGTTCTGCTTGGGTATGAAATGCCTCCTTTTCTATTTGATGGGTCGAACCTCGAGAATCATGTTGAGACAGTGCACCATGATGGTTGATGAGTCACCAGTAAGGTCTTTGGCCGATCAGGCGAAGACGTCTTGGTTACAGGAAAGGCATGCACCCAACTTTTGCTTAATCTTTGGAGATAGGTTGACAACCACTTGGACTATCACCTCGGATAAGTTAGGATGAATTTGCATCTGTTCTCAGTCTTCAATGACTCAAAAAATAGGCGCTTCTTCTACGACATGTTATCTCGCCCCCTTGAATTTTTTGCTTCTTCCACATGTCGATTCGAACCATGTCTACATAATATTTTTGAGAGGTCAATTGGTCCCCCCGGACTTCACCCACCCCCTCCCCTCCCCGACTAGGAACTTCATCTTCTGGTGGAAGATGGATGCCACAACTTCGAAAGTATTTAAGGTAGGTCTCCCCAATATGATGTTGTAGGCTGAAGGGGCGTTGACTATAGTGAAAGGAGTGTGCTGAGTTCTTCGCAGGGGCTCCTCCCCTAAGGATATGGCCAGACTAATTTGATCGAGGGGTTGCACTTCATGCTCCATAAACCTTAACAGAGAGGTAACCATAGGCAGCAACTCAACTTTGTTTATCTGTATTTGGTCGAAGGCTCTTTTGAAGATGATATTCACAGAGCTACCTGTATCTATAAAGACATGCACCACATTATAATTTGTAATGGTGGCGTGAATGACCAAGGCATCATCATGAGAGATTTCTACCCCTTTCAAGTCTTGGAGTCCGAAGTCTATCTGAGGGCCTTCTTCTTCTCCTCCATGACTAGTGTTGATACCGTAATTCTCAAAGTGTTGGCCATGGATTTTCCTGGCCTGATTGAAATCTCCCTCAATTGATCCCCCTATAATCATATGGATATCACCACAGGGAGCATTATCTTTATTATCATCACGCCGAGTCCCACAGTCAGATCTAGTCGGGCCTCGAGATCCGCCAAGCTGCACTAGTGGGGCTGACCGTCTAAGCGAGCGGTCCTTTCTATAGACTTGGGGTGGAGAAAGCTATTGTTGATCTTGAGAGACTCAGCTGGCTGGTGGTCTTCGAGACTGAGAGGTTAACTCCCGAGTCGTTGCTCGACAGCTCGGCAGAGCTCATGAACATACTGATAGCACTCGTGAGTGGCATGGCTCCGCGATTGATGATAAGCACAAAAGCGAGGAAGCCATCGGCTGGGCCCTGAGGATAGGGTTGGGGCTATGTCCACTACCTGAATAGCCCTGTGTCCGATCTTCGGGGGCGTTGGATGATGCCCTACCTCAACTCCTCGCAGAGGTTGAGGCACTATTCTCCGCTTTGGCCGGATGGTGACAGGGGCGTTATGGGTGGACACTGAGTGTTGGCTCAAGTCTATGTCTTTTCTATGGATCGACTAAGCTTCTTCCACATGCACATATTTAACAACTAGACTCAGCAAAATATTAAAGTTTCGGGGGGCTTCTTTATGAGCGATCGAATAAACTCCTCTATCAACTCTTGCGAGAAAGCACTAATGAGCACCTTGGATGCAGCTGAGGGCACATCCTGGGCCACTTGGTTGAAATGATGCACATACTCTTTTAGAGTTTCCTAAGGCTTCTGTTTGATGACAAAGAGATCCATGGGTGTCTTACGGTAAGTCTTACTGGTGGTGAAATGTTGTAAAAAAGATGCTTTGAAGTCCGTAAACGTCCGAATGGAAGCAGTAGGGATCGGCTTAACCACCGTTGGGTCGAGCTGGCTAATGTAGTCAAGAAAACATGATACTTGATGTCGTCCATATATTGATGTAGCAGGGTTGCATTCTCGAATCAGCCCATATGATCTTTCGAGTCTATAGCTCCCATGTAGTCGCTGAACTAGGGTGTTTAGAAATGAAGAGATAGTTCCTCTTCTAAGATATGTCAGGCGAAGGAAGTGCCTTCTGGTTTGCTTGTCTTGCCTAACTAATGTCATTTGCCCCTAATTGGATCTCTAAGGGGAGTTTTATCGACTATCGATTCCATAGACACATCATATTCCCCACCCTACGAATTAGAGTAGCGATAGGAGCCTGAGGTGCCTCCATTAGTTGTTGCTACCTTCGAGTAGGAATTTGAGGTACTTCCATGGACACAGACAGTATCCTCGAAGGTGACATAGGAGCCCCAAGTTGATTCTATGAGGCCGCTTGGACAATTGCGGCCACAATCCTGTTGAATTCATCATGAGTCATGGTAATGATGGTCGGTCTTTCGGGGCCATCCATCAGAATGTCTCAATTCAGGATCCTATCTCAGTTTTCTACAGACGATGCCAATTATGTTCCTGCTTGGGATCGCCTCCAAATGAGTTACTGGACACCTGACTTCTCAGTTGACGGAGTCACACAGAGTCCACGAGTAGCTAGGAGAAGACGGGGCACCTGTAAAACTTCAAAGAGAAGAAGGGGATTAGAATGGAGGCCAAGGGTGCCCTAACTCAGCCACTTCGACGTCCAAGTCAATTCGTTGATGAGGGATGTAGAAGAAGAAAAATGGGCAATGGAAGAAAAGTAATGTAGAGAGAGGTGTTGGTGCATGTGTGTGAGCATACCTTAGCTTGCGGGAAGCGAAGCCCTTTTATAAGATCTTCTATGGAGATGTCACATCGACAATAAGAATAATATCCCATCATGGTAAGGGGCTCCATCACCCATGTTTAGAAAAGGCTATGTTGTATTAAATGGGGTAGGTGATTGACCATTGAGTATTTCACCCTTCCATGTGTCATTCAGGTGACCATCGAGCAAGATAGGTGAGGGATGTAGTGTTGAAGTGGAGCTACCAGGGCACAAAGTGCAAACTCAGCAAGACTAAGCTGACTAAGGAGTCGACCTCTGTATTCGAGATCACAGAATCAATTGGGCACAGAGCCAGTCGTGTACGGAGTCGATGTTGGGATCGTCCCGGTGTAATGTGTGTGTTTACATATTTCGAAAACGTGCACAATGAAAATAAAACAACAATAATTAATACTAATTATTACAACATACGCATGCATATTTACAAAATAGCAAGTATAAGACATGATAGGAATTTAAAATTTTACAGAATAAACTATTCTATGCGTACCTAGCGTATGACACTAAGCGAGAAGGGCATCAATCACATAGTCCTCGTCAGAGTCCCACCTCTACTGGTGATTCACGCGAAGTGATCTTCTGGACAGCTTCCAAAGTCTCAAGTTGTGTCACAGTCTTCGGTACTAGCCGATGAGCAGTAACGGTTGATATGAGAGAAAATCCTAATATCGGAAACACGCGACAATACATGTCGTGATCGTTTCTGGGGCTTTCTATCTATCGTCGGGAATCAAATTTTGGACAATACAGTAACAAAGAAAAGGACTGGAATAGTTTCTAAAAAATAAGAAAATCACCATAGGCGGTGTTCTGACAACAAAACCCTAACAACTATCCGATCTTCCGGAAGTCGTAATTTCTCTAGCCAATAAAGGGTTTAGTGGCACCTCCTCCAGTGAACAATTTGGCGGCAGCAAAGCGCTGAGCGGATATTGAACCTGGGCAAAACCCTAGTTCTGGTGAGGTCGTCTGACGGTGGCGGATTAGGGCGATAGAATAGGGGAGCGGCAAAATAGGAAAATGGTGGCGATCAAAATAGCGGAGATCAGAGGAGAGGAGGAACTCACTATGAGGATTCCTCGTTCTCCAATGGCGTCATTCTCCGTTGATCGACCGAGAGCAGAAAGCTACCAGGCAAGCATCGGTGGTGGTGGCAGAATAGGGCAGAGAGGAGGAGGAAACTAGGGTTTGCTCGTGCTCTTCCCTCGGCGCTCATGGCGTCTTTTAAAGCCTCCTTTCACGAGGTTTTCGCTGGTGGACGCGGAATCGCGAAGCCCGTTCGTCGATTCTAATGAAATCGCGAGCCGCAGGGATGAAGTCGCGAGCACGCATCATGGACTGTGAGGGCAATTTGGGTGCGTGCTGAACCGGAAGGGAAAGAAAGAAACCCTAATTGAACCGGATCGATTTTTTAGGGTTACTGTAGCAAACTGGTTTAATCTTAGTTCGCTTTATTCGATGACTAAACGACCTTTGATTTGACCTAAACCAGTTTTGTTCAATTTGTATTCGCAAGACGAAGCTCCTCTTCTCTTCTTTTTTGCTAAAATAATTTCCATTATAAACCAAACTAAGTTGGATTAATTTGGTTCAATAACCAAGACTTCTCTGATTTGAACCAAACTAATTTTTCATGTTGTTTGGTCCAACCAAACTAATATTCTCTCGATCTGAGAATCCAATTCTCAAACTCATTTTAAGTCCTTCAGAAAACTTCTTGTGCGTGTGACCTAATAGGTTCCCGATTATGTTGGTTGTCCGTAATTAACCATTTATTACGGAACAATCATGAGTGACACTTAGTAGTACATCATGATCCCTAATTGATCGAAAAATCAACGATTGATTTCAGAATGATTTCTAAACATTTCAGCAGCTTTAATAAACGTGTCTCGTTCCTTTCACCATCTTATATCCGCTTTGTTCAGGACATGGTCTGTCTGTGTCAGTCCCCACTAGGCTGACTATGTCACACATAGCCCAAGTTCCTTTCTTATCTTGTGGATTCAAGTTACTTGTACATATGTCCAAGAGTGTCATACTCTTGACATGTGTTGCTTTGGCCAAAGAGTTCCAGTAACAATCCTAACAAGCGGTCGTAGAGTATACGTCTCCTTTTACAAAGAGCAGTGAATCCTCTGTGGGTTATTCAAACACCTTCGGGCACTTCAACTTATACTCAATCATCCCGGGTCCACACCTCATCGGAGATGTCTGCTTAAGATGTCAAACTATAAGCCTCCATGACCAAAATGACTTGAATACCGCAAGTCTAATGAAACTCGCACTTAAGCTGCATTGAGATCTTCATTGACATATGTATAAGAAGTATATGAAGTCTAAAAGCAAGTCACTCCAATGAACTGATTACCTTTAACCAGCATCCACGTTTAACTCTCAACGTCCAATGTCTCCAGCTAATGAGAACAGCTGCTTGTCGGACCAAAAAGTTTAAACATGTTAGTCTTAACAGAATCGATGACATTTATATTCATCAATTTATCGTCTAGGGATAATTTCAATACATTCATAATTACACATGTAGAGGTTCTCACAAGTTGTGATCCAATCACAAATTCTCTCATGCTATGAAATGTATTACGGACATTCAGTAGATAAGTTTAAGATTCAATTAAACGTAATAAAATATACACTTAAATAGTAAATTTTATTTATTATTTAAAGGGCAGCCCGGTGCACGAAGCTCCCGCCATGCGGGGTCCGGGGAAAGGATCCATTGTACGCAGCCTTACCTTGCCTTTGGCAAGAGGCTGTTTCCAGGATTTGAACCCGTGACCTCTAGGTCGCATGGCAGCAACCTTACCGTTGCGCCAAGGCTCCCCTTCTTTATTTATTATTCAATAAATTAATAATACAACCATAAGGCGATTGTCTTAGGACACCTCTCAAACATAACAAGCCCCCATTTTGCCTAAAGCCAATCATCATGAGATCTAATACCATACACCTCTATGTGTTCATCAAATTTACTTTGAGATAGATGTTTTGTCAAAGGATTTGCTAAGTTCCTTTCGGTGGGAATCTTCTCGACTTGAATTTCTCTTCTACTAATAATTTCTCTGATCAAATGATAACGTCGTAGGATATGTTTGGATTGATGATGAGATCTATGTTCCTTTGCTTATGCAATTTTTTCATTATTGTCGGAGTAAACAAGTAATGTTTCAACAATCATTAGAACCACTCTAATTTCTATGATGAACTTTCTGATCCAAACTGCTTCCTTTGCTACTTCACAAGCTGCAATGTATTCTACCTCCATGGTAGAATCGAAAATAATGTCTTATTTGAAACTCTTCTACTTATTGCGCCACCATTTAAGGTGAGTATGTACCCAAACTGTGACTTGGAATCATCCTTGTCTATATGGAAGCTGACATCAGTATACTCACATATAACCATATCACCGTCTCCATATACCAAGAACAAATTCTTAGTTCTTCGTAAGTACTTAAGTATTATCTTGACATCCGTCTAGTGATCCATTCCTGGATCTGACTGATATCTGCTTGTGACACTCAGAGGAAATGATACGTCAGACCTAGTACATATCATAACATACATGATAGATCCTATCGCTGAAGCATAGGGAATCTCATTCATGCAGACCCTTTCATCTTTTGTATGTGGACACAAAGACTTTAAAAGGTGAATACCATGCCTAATGAGTATGTAACCTTTCTTGGATTCAAGTATGCCAAATCGTTTTAACACCTTGTCTATATATGTAGACTATGAAAGATCAAGCAACCTTTTCAATCTATCTTTATAGATCATAATCCCAAAGATATAGGTCACTTCTCCCATGTCTTTCAAAGAGAACCTTTTGGATAATCATAATTTAACTGATTGTAGAATAGGCATGTCATTTCCTATTAGTAATATGTCATCGACATATAAAACAAGGAATACGATCGCACTCCCACTGACCTTCTTGTACATATAGGGTTCATTGAGATTTTGTGAGAAATCAAACTCTTTGATTACCTCATCAAATCGGATATTCCAACTCCTAGATGTTTACTTCAATCCATAAATGGATCGCTGAAGCTTGCATATTTTATTTTTATCAACGTATATGAAACCTTCGAGTTGTATCATATACACATCCTCAAATAGATTCCTATTAAGGAAGGTTGTTTTCACGTCCATCTGCCATACCTCATAGTCATAATGAGCGGCTATGGCAAGGAGTATCCGAATGGATTTAAGCATAGTGATTGGTGAAAAAATCTCATCATAGTCAATTCCTTACTTTTGACGATATCTTTTTGCCACTAATCTAGCTTTATAGGCAATCATATTACTGTCCATGTCAGTTTTCTTCTTGAAAACTCATTTGCACCCAATGGGTTTAATGCCCTCAGGTGGATCCACCAAATCTTAAACTTGGTTTTTATACATGGAATCCATTTCCAACTTCATGGCTATTAACCACTTATCCCTTAGTAAACTTTTCAAAACTTTTTCATAATTAGTAGGTTCCTCATCCTCAATGAGCAACACGTCTTTCGATTCACTTATGAGAGATCCATATCTATCTGGAATATTGCGTGTCCTACCAGATCTTCGAAGAGGTCATTGTTCTAAAAGTTTATCTGATGGCTCATCACTATGAGTAATCGGTTGTGGTTCTTGACTAGGTGTCTCATCAATGTCTATTTAAGTCTCCTAGACTTCACTAAGTTCGACTCTACTCCTACTATTTTCTTGCAAGAGAAACTCTTTCTCTAGGAACATAATATGCCTCAAAACAAACACCTTTTGTTCTATGGGATGATAGAATTCGTAATATCTTATTTTCTTAGGGTATCCAATAAATAGACATTTGTTAGACTTAGCTTCGAGTTTATCTGACATCGTCTGCTTCACGTAAGCAGGACAACCCCATATCTTCAAGTAAGATAAATGAGGTTTCTTGTTACTCCATATCTCATATGGAGTAGTAGAGACGACCTTGGTCGGAACTCTATTTAACAAGTAAATAGCAGTCTCGAGTGCGTAACTCTAAAAGAAATTAGGAAGATTTGCATGATTCATCATTGACCTTACCATGTCTAACAAGGTTCGATTTTGCCTTTCAGATACACCATTATGCTGAGGAGTATATGGCAGAGTCCATTAAGATAATATCTCATTGTCCCTTAGATAATCCTGAAACTCTTGACTTAAGTATTCACCACCTCGATCAGATCAAAGTATTTTAATACTTTTACCAAGTTATTTTTGTTAGATACAAGAAATTTTCCTAGTGGGGGAGAATGGAATTCGTCTTGTGAAGGCAAAATGAACGAAACTGATTTAGGTCAAATCAGAGATTGTTTGGTTAGTGAACCAAATGAGTAAGTTTTGAACCAAATTAAACCAATTTGGTTTGGTACGTGATGGAAGAGATTTTGTCAAAATGAATGCAATGAGAATCTTCATCTTGTAAAGACGAATCGAACAAAACTGATTTGAGTCAAATCAGAAGTCATTTAGTTAGTGAACCAAGCGAACCAAGATTGAACCTGGTTCGCTACAGTAACCAGTTCAATGGTTATAGTAAAACCTAGGTTTTAAACCGTTTAGCCCAAACCCTGATCCTAATTTAAAATTATTGTTACTCCTCATTATGACTGAAATATATGTTGCTTTTTTGTGCGACCCATGACACCAAGGATTGGGTTTTCTGAAATCGACGCGAACGCTGTCGCACGCCCGCGTTTGACATTGAAAACCTCACAGATTGTAGGCTTTAAAGGCCGCGTGTCGACGGAGCAAACCCTAAACAGAAATCGTGACTTCTGCTTCCTACTGCATCGCGCCTCCTTTTTTCCCTGATCACCCATCTGCACAGACCTGCTGCTACGCGCTCTCCTGCTCCATCGCACCTCTCATCGCCGTCGTCCCCTGCCGTTGCTGATCACGTGGAGAATCCAAGTGCCGCAATGACTTGCTGAAGACCTACGAGCTCTCCATTCTCAACGACGTCGAGTTCGCACTCATCATCTTCTACAGTCGCGGCAAGCTCTTCGAGTTCAGCGGTAACCCTTCTAATCTCTTCCTAGGTTTAGATTTGTTGCTAGGTAGGCTTTATGTGCAAGGAATAGGGTTTTGCTGATTCGGGCCAGATTAGCATGATTTCGGCGCTAGTCTTTTCATGAGTTGCTCTGTTCGATTGGGTTTCGGTGTGATTGTTGTTCTGTGGGATTGATCGATTTTGTGAATTGTTTGGAATTGGATTTTGAATTCATGTGGGATTTGGGATTTGTTGGTTATGTTCTATTGTGTTGTTCGTAGTCGTGTGGATGTTAATGGATTAGCTGTTTTATAAGGTGAGTTCCTTGTTGATCCGGTTAGGTTTTATATCGATTTTTGGTGAATTGTTTAGATGTTGAGAGGCTGCTTCAGTTGGGTGTTGTTCTATTGGAATTAGGGTTTGATGTGCGTAGGGTTTATATATGTATTTACGCTTTATTTGCACATCTTTCTGAGTTTATTGCTAAAATCTTGTGTGCATTGCATCCCTTATTTATGCATTTAGGCACATATCTTGCATTTCCTAGTTCGGAGATCTGCTCGTGTTTTTACTTGTTTCAGGATGGAAAATGGAGCAAAAACGGGCAAAAACGAGTAACAATTGAAGACAAGGCAAGACAGGGCCGTGCCTCATAGGCACGGCCGTGTCTATTCAGCTTCCTGGCCGTGCTTCACAGGGCACGGGCGTGTGCACAAACAGAAGACCAACAAGCCTGGGCCGTGCCTCACTGGCACGGCCGTGCCAACATCCCCCATCAGCAGCAGAAGAGGCCGTGTCTACCAGACACGGCCGTGCTTTGAAACAGAAGCCAGCCGAGACTTGGCCGTGCCTCACAGGCACGGCCGTGTTTCCAACAAGAAGGAAGCACTGCTGTTGGCCGTGCCCACCAGGCACGGCCGTGTGTCAAAACAGAAGGGTCCCAGCAGCTGGCCGTGCCTCACAGACACGGCCGTGTCCAGCAAAAGAAGAGAAGAGTCAGGCTGTGGCCGTGCCTCACAGGCACGGCCGTGCCTTCAAACAGAGCCAAGTGCAAGTCTGGACCGTGCCCCAGAGGCACGGCCGTGCCCCACGGACAGAAGCCTCACTGCCTCAGGCCGTGCCCCCAAGGCACGGCCGTGCCTCCTCCAGTGACCGATGCCCACACGGGCCGTGCCTCCCAGGCACGGCCGTGTGAGCGGGGGCGTGCTGACTTTCGTGACCTGCATATAAATAGGTCCTCTTAGTGACCTAAGAAAGGGGGGAGACCTTGGAGAGCCACCGGAGCTGTTCTAGAGCCACCGACGCCTGTTTCGGAGCGAGATTCGACGATCCATCCACCGATCCGACTGCTCCAGTCCATCCTCATCCCATCTACGCAGAGTTTGCAGTCCGAGGAAGAAGATAAGTCTTATTTCCTGCATTTCCTTGTTGTATCTTTGGATTAAGATGTATTCTTTCCTTCCTTTGGCTTGTAACCTCCACGCTATGGAGTAGTTCCCTAGATTCTAGGATGTAGGATGAATCAGATGTAATGGATGATTGTATTTGGATTTGATTAATCTACCGTTTTCAATGATATAATTGTCTATTGCTTTGTGGATTTATGCTTGTGATGAATGATAAATTGTGTGTGTATGAATCCATGAGGGTAGGGATTGATTATGAATTGAGGAATCATTAGGCCGTACACCGGGGCGCTTCGTGACAGGGAGAATGCCTTGAACCGGGCGAGTTTCCGAGGGGTTTCTTAATGCATAGTTAATTCTTATGAGGGATAGTTAGCGGTCATTCGTTGTTGGGGAGAGGTCCGTAAAAAGATATCCTGTGACAGGGGATAGGGTTCTTTTAGTACTCCGGGGCGCCTGAGTGACACGGGAATGCCTTGAACCGGGCTTCTAGAACCATCTCAAACCGACAACGAGTGACGTAAGAACACCAATGCTTTATTCCGAGGATACCTGACGAGGTCGAATTGGATAAATTGGTTAACATCCCTACAATTGAACAATTATTGAGGAAAGGTAGAGGATCCAAGTCAATCAATCCATACTCTGAGGAGTCCGAAGTCCTAGGATCGTTTCACAACCCAGTGTCACAGTCGATTCCTTTCTCCGAATTCTAGGATAAAGTACTTTAGAACACTCCCATCTCCCCCACACAACTCATGCTCAATTTTCTCTCCACCTTTTTGTGCTAAATCTAGTAAGTAATTCCACGGTCCCTGTGGATTCGATCTTTTTATTACTTGACGACATTCCGTATACTTGCGGAACGCTATCAAGTTTTTGGCGCCGTTGCCGGGGATCGTGCGCAATTATTTACTAATCTAGCACATTAAGTTTTTCTTTTTGTTTTCTTTTATTTACATAGCTTCCATTTATTCTTTTTATTCTTTCATTGATTGGTACATTCATTTATGCAGAATTCTTTTTCTGAAGGATATTCATATCTTCTTTTATTTGTGTATGCGTAGGTCCTGACATACTTTCAAAGGATTTATATACTCAAGAATATGTCTCGAAAATCTTTGAAGGACTACGCAGCACCAAAGGCGAGAGGGATGTCATCATGCATCACCCCTCCAAACATTGAAGCAAAAAGTTTTGAAATCAAACCAGAATTTATTACAATGGTTCAGAAAAATCAGTTTGGAGGAGGACCAAATGAAGACCCTGGCCTGCACATGAGAACATTTTCAGAATATTGCAGTGTAATGAAATGTCCTGGGGTCAGTTTAGATGCAACAAGACTTCTGCTATTCAGTTTCTCACTCAAAGATAAGGCGAAAGATTGGTTCAATCATTTACCACAAAATGGAATATCTACTTGGGAGCAATGTGAAAAGATGTTCTTGAACAGATTTTATCCCCCAAGTAAGACAGCCCAAATGAGAAATATGATCACAGACTTCGAGCAGAATGATGGAGAATCTTTATTTGAAGTTTGGGAAAGGTTTAAAGGAATGTTGAGAAAATGCCCACATCATGGATTGGATCAATGGCTAATCATTCACATCTTCTACGACGGAATCAATTCTCAAACAAAAGTACATTTGGATTCTGCTGCAGGAGGTGCCTTAATGAATAAGAGCGTTAAAGAAGCCGAAGAGTTAATTGAATGTGTGGCTCTCAACCAACATCAATGGGCTGATAAAAAAGATAACATTCCAAAGCCTCCTGGGAAATGTGAAACAGGCACCAGTACATCATTTATGGCTCAGCTAGAGAGCTTGAGTAAGAAGAAAGAAACAAGTCAATCAAGCAAGGTTAGTGCAGTGACTTCAATTTCTGAAGCTTGCCGCAACAACCAAAGGCCATCTATTCAAGTTCCACCTAAGTCAAATAACGAGGTGTCGGATACCCAGAAAATGTTGAAAATTCTGGAGGAACTTCAAGGTAACATGGTCAGAATTAATGAGAAACTTGATGACCATGATAAGAGGATGAAAATGCAGGAAACTCAGATGACTCAGATGAATACTTCCCTCACCTCCAGAACAGTGGGTACATTCCCAGGAAAACCAGTCCCTAGCCAAATGGAGCAATGTTATGCTATTGAGTTGAGGAGCAATCCGAATATTAAAGGGAAGAAACCTTATATGATAGCTCCTCTGGAGGGTATTCCAAGCACAACTACCGCTGAACAACCTCATTCCTTTATGCCTAGTATTGAAGATGAACCTGAGGAACTTGAGATTGTTATGTCCGGTGGAGCACAATCTAAGAAAACCTTAGTGCAAGAGATACCCATAAATCAAAAGCTCCAAGTAATGGATGAAGAGTTTGAGAAACTACTTGGCAGAGTCAAAGACATCATGGTGGATGCTCCCCTTCTTGACGCACTTACCGAGATGCCCAGATTATCAAATTTCATTAAGGGACTTGTATCCACAAAGGACCTCACTCGGGCCAAAAAGATGGTGGCGCTCCCGGAGGAAGTGAGTAACATAATATTAAACAAGGGACTTTCTCCTAAGCTCAAGGACTCAGGTAGTTTTACCATTCCATGCAAATTAGATAATATTTCAATTGGTAGAGCTTTCTGTGACCTAGGGGCGAGCGTCAACATCATTCCCCACACAACAAGTGATAAATTTGGATTTACGGATCTTAAACTTAATGCCACGGCACTTCAACTAGCGGACTGCTCACATATATATTCAAGGGGCATAGTTGAAGATGTGTCGGTGGAAGTCGGGGGATTCACCATCCCTACCGACTTCATTGTACTTGATATGAAAGAAGATCCGTCAGTCCCAATCATTTTGGGAAGGCCATTCTTATCCACTGCTGGGGCTATCATTGATATGAAGAATCAAAGGTTATCCCTGGAAGTTGGAAGAGAAAGAGTGGAGTTCGACCTCTCGCAAGACTCAAAAGCCATTCTTTCAGAAAAGAAGCATCACTGTGAGCTGGATGATATTCAGCAAACAAAGAAAGTATTGTACCATTCTTTCACATTGCCGACAAAGAGACCCGTACCGGCCGGGAAAATAAGGAAGCTTTATGAAAAAAAGGAAAAATATAAAGTACCACCAAGGGCTCGATTACGAAAGGTAAATAAATGAACCCTGTACATTTGTAGACTTTTAGAGTTTTTGTTGGTTTCAATAAGCTGCTAATAAGTTTTCTTGCTTTTGCAAGAAATTTTCTGAACCGGAAGCTAATAAAGCTGGGCCGTGCCTCTTAGGCACGGCCGTGCCTTTCACAAGGCACAACCCAGCACCAGGCCGTGTCTCATACACACGGCCGTGCTTCCCAACAGAAGCACGCCATCCACAAGCCGTGTCTACCAAGCACGGGCGTGCTTGCAAACAGAACCGTGACAGCCCTAGGCCGTGCCTCCAAGGCACGGCCGTGTGGATCCATTTGCAGCATGGCTTGTCTAACCCGTGCCTTGTAGACACGGGCGTGCCTCATAAATAGAAGGGTGACCTTGTTAGGCCGTGTCCTTTAGACACGGGCCGTGCCCCCTTTGTTGTAAAAAGGCACACGGCCGTGGCTTCCTTAGCACACGGCCGTGTACCCCCAAAAAAAAAAAAAACTCAGCCTTCTCCTCTCACTTCTCACCTCTTCCACATTCCTAAACCCCATCTTTCCACTTCTTTTCTTTTTCCATCTCTTCTCCACTTTCTTCTATCTCAAATCTACCATAAAACTCCCAGATTTGCTTCCTCCATCACCTCCTCCAGGCCCTGGTAGGAGGTAGAAAAATTCAAGTCTGGGGGACCCAAAAACATGTACATAGTGTAAATAGTTGCATTTTGTTTTGAACTTTGCTTTCATTACTTAGGTTGCAATTTGTTTTGAAATTTGCTTTTGCAATTTGCTTTGAAATTTGCTTTGAAATTTGTTTTTGCAATTTGCTTTGAATTTTGCTTTATGCACGGTAGATTAACATGTCATGAATCACCAAGACATCTCTTGCTTGTCTCTCTTGCAAGAACAGTAGCACTTGTTAAGATAAGGATGATTAGTGCTTGTAGTTAATATCCTAGGACTATTTCTTTTCTTATCTTCATAAGTAGGAAGTGAGCTAGGATAACTTGAATAGTCAAACCTTGGCCTGGTTTTAGGATCTCTTTCACTTATACCTAATCTAGGAGGTTGATAGATTTCTGAAAGTAGTCATGATTCATGAAACCTGCTTAGTACTAGTGTTTCCATGGTGATCTTCCATTGCATTTTGGTTACTGGACCAACTCAAGGCATGTAAGCTCTTTTGGAAAAATCTTACATCCTTGCTAAAAAAAAAAAATCAAAACATTCTACCGTTTGCAATAAAAGCAAATTCAATGCAAAAACAATAAAAGGATGAAAAAAACAGTTTCGAGAGTGGAAACTTTTCATTTACCCCTTTGAGACCGAAAAGCGGTTACTGGGGAAATAAATGATTTGATTCCCTTGACTTGAGGTAATCCTTTGAGACCTTGTGCAATGGAAGATATGAACCAAGCCTGTGGCAGGTAAGTGTCTAAGGCCGGGAACACTTAGGAATTCGGTAGCATGACGACTTGACTAGAAGTAAGGATTTTGATACCAAATGGATTTAGGTCACTTTTTGCACTTAGCACGGAGAACTACTTCTAGGCCATTGTTTTGATGATTTTGAGTTTCATGCTTACCATTACTTATGTTTGATAAGATTAGATTGCTGTGCTTAGGATATATAATTTGCTTGCATTGGTTATCTAAATCTAGACGCTAAGTTTTTGCTTGAGGACAAGCAAAGGTTTAAGTCTGGGGGTGTGATGTGCGTAGGGTTTATATATGTATTTACGCTTTATTTGCACATCTTTCTGAGTTTATTGCTAAATCTTGTGTGCATTGCATCCCTTATTTATGCATTTAGGCACATATCTTGCATTTCCTAGTTCGGAGATCTGCTCGTGTTTTTACTTGTTTCAGGATGGAATTTGGAGCAAAAGCGGGCAAAACGGAGTAACAATTGAAGACAAGGCAAGACAGGGCCGTGCCTCATAGGCACGGCCGTGTCTATTCAGCCTCCTGGCCGTGCTTCAAAGGGCACGGGCGTGTGCCCAAACAGAAGACCAACAAGCCTGGGCCGTGCCTCACTGGCACGGCCGTGCCAACATCCCCCATCAGCAGCAGAAGAGGCCGTGTCTACCAGACACGGCCGTGCTTTGAAACAGAAGCCAGCCGAGACTTGGCCGTGCCTCACAGGCACGGCCGTGTTTCCAACCTGAAGGAAGCATCTGCTGTTGGCCGTGCCCACCAGGCACGGCCGTGTGTCAAAACAGAAAGGTCTCAGCAGCTGGCCGTGCCTCACAGACACGGCCGTGTCCAGCAAAAAGGAGAAGAGTCAGGCTGTGGCCGTGCCTCACAGGCACGGCCGTGCCTTCAAACAGAGCCAAGCCAAGTCTGGACCGTGCCCCAGAGGCACGGCCGTGCCCCAAAACAGAAGCTTGACTGCCTAAGGCCGTGCCCCCAAGGCACGGCCGTGCCTCTTCAACCGACAGTGCCCACACTGGGCCGTGCCTCCCAGGCACGGCCGTGTGAGCGGGGGCGTGCTGACTCGTGACCTGCATATAAATAGGTCCTCTTAGTGACCTAAGAAAGGGGGGAGACCTTGGAGAGCCACCGGAGCTGTTCTAGAGCCACCGACGCCTGTTTCGGAGCGAGATTCGACGATCCATCCACCGATCCGACTGCTCCATTCCATCCTCATCCCATCTACGCAGAGTTTGCAGTCCGAGGAAGAAGATAAGTCTTATTTCCTGCATTTCATTGTTGTATCTTCGGATTAAGATGTATTCCTTCCTTCCTTTGGCTTGTAATCTCCACGCTATGGAGTAGTTCCCTAGATTCTAGGATGTAGGATAAATCAGATGTACTGGATGATTGTATTTTGGATTTGATTAATCTACCGTTTTCAATGATATAATTGTCTATTGCTTTGTGGATTTATGCTTATGTGTTGAATGATAAATTGTGTGTGTATGAATCCATGAGGGTAGGGATTGATTGTGGATTGAGGAATCATTAGGCCGTACACCGGGGCGCTTCGTGACAGGAAGAATGCCTTGAACCGGGCGAGTTTCCGAGGGGTTTCTTAATTCATAGTTAATTCTTATGAGGGATAGTTAGCGGTCATTCGTTGTTGGGGAGAGGTCCGTAAAAAGATATCCTGTGACAGGGGATAGGGTTCTTTTAGTACTCCGGGGCGCCTGAGTGACACGGGAATGCCTTGAACCGGGCTTCTAGAACCATCTCAAACCGACAACGAGTGACGTAAGAACACCAATGCTTTATTCCGAGGATACCTGACGAGGTCGAATTGGATAAATTGGTTAACATCCCTACAATTGAACAATTATTGAGGAAAGGTAGAGGATCCAAGTCAATCAATCCATACTCTGAGGAGTCCGAAGTCCTAGGATCGTTTCACAACCCAGTGTCACAGTCGATTCCTTTCTCTGAACTCTAGGATAAAGTACTTTAGAACACTCCCATCTCCCCCACACAACTCATGCTCAGTTTTCTCTCCACCTTTTTGTGCTAAATCTAGTAAGTAATTCCACGGTCCCTGTGGATTCGATCTTTTTATTACTTGACGACATTCCGTATACTTGCGGAGCGCTATTTCTCTATTCTCTGCTTTTCTTCCTCTCCTCTTAAACATTATTTCATATCATTCTTGAGGAGATCGAAAGAGTTGTAAAGGTTTCTCCGCCTTTGAGGTTTTCGAGAAGGAG
The DNA here is from genome assembly GCF_044706935.1 of Curcuma longa. Lineage (NCBI taxonomy): Eukaryota > Viridiplantae > Streptophyta > Magnoliopsida > Zingiberales > Zingiberaceae > Curcuma > Curcuma longa. The sequence goes on along the minus strand of NC_133867.1, from coordinate 11,984,814 downwards.
AAGATTCATAGTGCATCGGGTGTGTGCGTGCGTGTGGCTCCTTGGATTAGTCACCTCTGCGGAGGTGGATACCAAGTAAACAAACCGGGTTAGCATTGATCTCTTATTTTCTCTTTTATATTTTTGCTTCCGCTAATCTCTGTGCAGAGAAAGATCAAGAAAAATCGAGAAACGCTATTCACCCCCCCTCTAGCGAACCAACCGATCCTAACAAGTGGTATCAGAGCCGATTACGTTTCGGAGGATCTAACAATCAACCGGAACAACTCATGGCGTTCCAAGAGGGATATAGCACCGCACGACCACCATTCTTCGACGGAAATGATTTTGCATACTGGAAACTGTTACCAAAATAACTTAAGAAATCTTATTCCAATTGCAACATATAAGGCCCTATTTATAGTTAGAGTATAGGGCCTATTCTAGAAAATATCTATAAAAAAATAACAGATTTTTAACAGATAATTAACAGATATTTATAACCAACACTCCCCCTCAAGTTGGAGCATAAATGTTAATCATGCCCAACTTGTTACAAAGATAATCAACTCGAATCCCATTTAAAGCTTTTGTGAAGATGTCCCCCAATTGTTCTCCAGTTTTTACATATCCTGTAGTGATCAAACCTTGTTGAATTTTCTCACGAACAAAATGACAATCAATTTCAATGTGCTTAGTCCTCTCATGGAACACGGGATTCGATGCAATATGAATAGCAGCTTGATTATCACACCATAGTTTTGCTGGTATTGAAATTTTAAGTCCTACTTCAGTCAACAATTGATATATCCACATTACTTCACACACAGATTGTGCCATAGCCCTGTATTCTGATTCTGCACTGGATCGCGACACAACCTTTTGCTTTTTACTTTTCCATGATACTAAATTTCCTCCAACAAAGATACAATAACCTGAAGTAGACCTCCTATCCATTTTCGAACCTGCCCAATCTGCATCTGAGAAACATTCAATATGAGTGTGCCCATGATTTTTATATACAATACCTCGTCCAGGTGCACCCTTCAAGTAACGCAAAATTTGCTCTAATGCTGCCCAATGATGAACCGTTGGAGATGACATATACTGACTAACAACACTAACCGAATATGCAATATCTGGACGAGTCAAGGTAAGATAATTCAACTTTCCAACTAATCTTCGATATCTCTCTGGATGTTCAAATAATTCTCCATCTGCAGTAAGATCCCCGTTCTGAGTCATTGGAGTACTACAAGGTTTTGCCCCTAACTTTCCCGTTTCAGTTAATAAATCAAGAACATATTTCCTCTGAGATAGAAATATACCATTTTTACTCCTCATTACTTCAACACCTAAGAAATACTTTAACACCCCTAAATCTTTTGTATGAAATTGAGTGAGAATGAAAGATTTGAGAGATGAAATTCCCGTAGTATCACTACCAGTAATCACAATATCATCCACATACACAACTAACAGAATAATACCAGCTCCTGACTGCTTGTAGAACACAGAATGATCAGACTCGCTTTTCTTCATACCAAACTTTTCAATAACCTGACTAAATTTTCCAAACCAAGCACGAGGACTTTGTTTCAAACCATACAAAGTCTTTCGAAGACGACAGACTCGCCCTATCTCCCCCTGAGCAACGAAACCAGGAGGTTGCTCCATATACACCTCCTCTTGAAGATTACCATGAAGAAAAGCATTCTTGATATCAAGTTGATGTAAAGGCCAATGATGAGTAGCAGCAAGAGAAATAAATAACCGAACAGATGTCAATTTTGCAACAGGAGAAAAAGTATCAGAATAATCCACACCATATGTTTGAGCATAACCCTTAGCAACAAGACGAGCTTTTAGTCTGGCAACTGATCCATCTGGATTGACTTTAACATTAAATATCCATTTGCATCCAATAGCTTGTTTTCCTGGAGGTAAATCAACCAAGTCCCATGTATCATTCTCATCCAAGGCTTTCATTTCCTCTATCATTGCATCTCTCCAACCATGATGAGATAAGGCCTCACGGATAGTTTTAGGAATAGAAATAGAGTCAAGTGAAGCAATAAAAGAACAGGAGGAGGATGACAAGCCATTATTAGACACAAACGAAGAGATAGGATAAGTACACTGGCGTTTACCTTTTCGTAATGCAATAGGAAGATCATCATTCGGAATTGGATCTGATGACGAAGTAGTAGGTGCAGGACATGAATCAGGAGGTCGACGCCTAGAGTATATTTCAATAATAGGAGGCTTGACAAGAGCTGGTTCTGAGACAGGTGTAGAGGATGTAACAGAATATACCAATAAATCATCATCTTCCTTTTGAGAAGTCGGGATCCAGTGCAGAATCAGAATACAGGGCTATGACACAATCTGTGTGTGAAAGTAGAAAAGAGATTAGAATTACCTGTCATATGATCCGTGGCACCAGAATCAATGACCCATTTAGAGGATGAGGAAAGAAGACATGTATTGTGGTTACCTGAATCAGCAATAGCAATGATAGAGGAAGACGAAGACTTAAGTGATTCTTGATATTGAAAGAACTTGGCAAATTCTTCTGCAGAGACAAGCACCATATCCATCACGATAGAATGAAGTCCAAAGATATGTAACTCTCAAACACCGAACTTGGTGCTGTGCAGGGAGAGCGGCAGCGCTGAGCAGGGAGGGCGACGACTGCTGGTCCTCTTCACGTGACGGGCGGTGAAGACGCGACGGAGGATTGCTGGTCTTCACGCAGCATGACGATGGCAGGGCGGCGGCAAGCAAAGGAAGAAAGTGACGGAGAAGACGTCGCAGCGATTACGGTGCCCACAGTTTGACGAGAGGGAGCCGCTTGATTTGATGCTTTCCGTCGGTGATAGGCGAGCGCAGCGAGCGGCGAGAAAAGTCGGAGCGAAAGCGAACTCGGAGCGGCGCTTGAAGCCAGGAAGAAAGTCGCGAAAGAGGAAATCGCGAGTTAGGGAGAAAAGTCGGCGCGAAGGCGCAAAAGAAAAAAAATCTAATTTTCTAAGGCTCTGATACCATGTGACCAAAATAACTTAAGAAATCTTATTCCAATTGCAACATATAAGGCCCTATTTATAGTTAGAGTATAGGGCCTATTCTAGAAAATATCTATAAAAAAATAACAGATTTTTAACAGATAATTAACAGATAATTAACAGATATTTATAACCAACCTAACAAATACCGTTCATATAATTAAAGATCTACGTGTTCACGATCTTATGGTCTTGAAATATTAACTCTCATCATCAGTGTGTGATAAGCTGCATTACCCGTAAGCATGATTTAGAATCTTGAGTTGTGGTAGCCAACTTGGCATAGCTTTTGTTCCACTCCTGTACTAAGATGTAGAATGACATCAACATTGACACCATGATCACTTCATGTGCGATCCATCCTCCATGCTACATAACAATAACCGAAGGCTTTGATTGTGATGAAACAACAATGCAACTGGATCAGGAGAAATATCATGAGGGAAGATGGATCACCAAGGCTTTGGTCTCAATAGAACACCAAGTATAGGCTTCAGTAGTGACATAACAACGACTAAATGCTTCGGTTGCAATAGAATGACAACCAAAGGCTTTGGTCACAATAGAACAACGACTGAAGGCTTTAGTTGTGCCATAAGTGAGGATGGATCACGAAGACTTTGGTTGTGCATAATAGATTGATAAAACCCTAGTTGATCAACTACAATATGAGGAAACATGAGCTAGATGCTGAGGCTTTACCAACATTAGTGCTGCTTTTACATAAGCTCCTTATCGATGTGAGGTGATGTGAGAGAGTTACAAAACCTCTTCAGCATTGGCAATGCCTCCAAGTAATCTTCTCCCCATTGGAGTGATTGACACTATATTGTCAGCACAACCAAAATGGTATGAAATTTATCTTATTCTAGCTAGGGACTGCGACCCTATCTTGGAATGAGATTTTAAACCTTGTCTTCAAGTAGGACCTTATGTACCTTCCATTGTAGAGAAAATCATTTTATCTCTTGTCCAATTAATTTATGTAAACCTTTCATTTTATTTAATATAGCTTCTTGTGGAATGTGTTAGAATGGTTTGTCACAAGATAGTAAATCTTTCAATATTATTTGAGTTTATGTAGATTAAGTGAAAGAATCATGTTGCAACACAAACTTAGTGGACTCTTGTATAGACAAGTCAAGCTTGTTCCTATTTTTCCAGGGTTGTCACACTCAATGACATTCTTTCAGAAGAATAAAACAAAATTAAGGACATTGAGGAGGAGGAAATTTTGAGATAAAAAAGTAATGGGAAATTAAGAGACCTTGTTACGTTTGTTTTGCAATCCATTCTCTTAATTTTCTTTCCTTCGATTGCCTCAATGGTGGAGGATATAGTCCTTGTTGGTGTAGCAACTACACCTACTTCATGCAAGTAGTATAGGGGCCTCCTTTTGAGGTTGTGGTGCACAATCATCTGCTTGGGGTTGATGATTAAGACTAGTGGCTATAGTACTTGTCCAAGGCAGAGACCCTAGTCCATTGTTGTTGAAGAAGCTAGCATTGACATTGGTTGGATCTTGACAGTTTCATCCGTACCTCTGACCTATTTGAGATGGATGTTCTTGTCGATCTCTAGAGTTGGTTTTAGATTGTGTTTATTCTTGTTAATATTGGGTTGAATAAGTGTTAATTGTCATTGGTGTTTGACTCATGATGATGACAATTGTTGGTTAACCACTATGTCTAATTGTTACTCATGAATGATAGTACTCATTAATATATGCAAGATATATATTTTAAATTAAACTATATACTTATGGTCGTATCTCTAAACATACCCTATTCTTATACCATGTCGCAACCCTAGGTTGTTTGCCTCTGTTTGTCAGTATAAAAAATGTTGATGGCATGCATCATCAGTCTACTAGTTGGGTTGGTGAAAGGTTAATATGTTAAGGTTGATATCATGAATCATTTTTATGATTCTAGTATCATAAGTTGTATCAAATCATAAAATCATGAAGTTTAGCTAAAAAAAATCAGCTATGTTTATAGAACTCTTATCTTACTTGAAATAATTTTAACATTTTAAAATATTTAAAATAATGAAATATCATATTACTGACAAATCTTGCTAATAATTTACTCATAAAACAAAAATCAAGGTTCATATGTTCCTTTAATAAAAATCTAGATTGCCAAGAGAGATAATTCATCAGTTTGTGCTTCAATAAGTTCATTTGTTAGCCTGCTTGTATGATGAAAGGCCTCTTTAATCTGGTTCAACAGAAAGTTCCTGGTGTTGTAATTCTGAAGAAGGGACCTGTGCGAGGTGAATAACTCCTCAATTTTCTTGTCCTATTGCTTGGCTTTCTTTTTCCATCTTGAAATTTCTTGGAGCCTGGTGATGTTCTATATTTTGTTGGTTTCTGGTCAAGGTCTTAAACTTGGAGCATTTCATTTTCACCCAAAAGCATATGGACATAAACATTTTCATCTTGGACTTGATCCATGAATGCTATGTTCTCAAAAGTACACTACCTCTGCATCTTTTGAGGACTTCTTTATTAGCTCAGAAGAGGTCTTGCTGTATAATATGGTGATGAGGCTTGGGATTAGACCACCATGGAGGTGGCTGCAGACCAGCTTGTTTTCCAGGGTTCTTCCAGGTTGGCATGTGGTAGTTCCCTTGTGGATTCAGAAAACTAATGTAAAATGAGTCAATCAATTTGTTTTCATTTTCGCTCAAGCCAATCTTGGGGTAAAATGCTATATTGTGAACAAGTCATCCTTCCAAAAAAGGAAAAAAAAATGAATTTTTGAATCTTAATGAAAACAACTTCATCAATACAATTTTTAGCATAGGATACAATTTTTTAGGCTCATGGTTTTTATGACATTACTAGGTTTCTCATTTGATAGATAAGTTGCTATGAACATTATTTGAAATCTCATACCATGTCAGTGGAAACATATTGTTCTAATAAATTATTTAAGCTTGATACTACACGACACATACAATATCTCCTGTGTCACTATGTCAATAATGTTATGATGATACTTGAGACCCCTTAACATACTACAACACAAGTCAATATGAATTGATAAAGTGTTTTTTATATTCATATTCGGTTTATACAAGATATTTTCAACATTGTACTATTTTAGATGGAACATAAAGTTTGAACTAAAACAAAGTTTAAAATATCGAGTCGTGTCGAGGTTTTAATCCCGGACCGGAACGATACAGTTTCAGAACCATATTGTACCGTGTCGGTATAGTTTCAATATTTTTAAAATATAAAATATATTAACTAAAATAAAAAATTTAATCTAAATATTTAAAAATAAAAAATAAAATATTTTAAAAAAATAATAAGATAATTTTACGAGCTTTTAATTAAGTCTATTTAAATTATTTTTAATTATAGTTAGGAGTTGATTATTAAAATCTAAGTTAAGAAAAAAAAATTGAATGTGACTGGGCATGCTCGATTGGGGACGCGCGCGGCCCGTGCGACGCCTCCGGAGGTATCGCCGAGCCCGCACAACACCTCTGGACAGTATCCTGGCCGAAATGCTTGTGTTGGTGCTGTTTCGCTAACAGAATGAAATTTTTTGCCGATATCGAACGATACGGCTTGATATTTCAATCCTTGAACTAAAGTGTATAGTCTCTTATTCTTTTCTTCATCTTCTTCCATCTCCAACTCTCCATTGATAGTATATATCGGAACATTGGCATTATACTGAAACATTATCATTTCAATTTAAAATCAAAATTCTAGCACAACTCTAGATTTTAAACCTTGTCCATGACGATTACAAAAAATGAATGCAAGTCATGTGTGGACAAGCCCCATATATGATTCATAATAAAGCAATAGTTAGCATTATTTGTATTGACAAAAGATAATAGTACGAATAACAAAATGTGCATGTTTTCTTGTCTATCACAATGTATTGAATTAATGAACCTATGCAATTAATATAGATAAAATATTAAATGGCTGGTTAATGAACTTATAGGGAAGTTCTATAAAATGGTGGTTAGACCTGGTATATTATATGATGCCGAATGTTGGGCTATGCCTTGAGCACATGAGCAGAAGATAAAAGTTACAGAAATGAGGATGTTAAGGCAGATGTGGACATTCGAAGATGGACAGAATAAGAAATGAGAGTATTAGAGAGAAAGTCAGAGTTGCATCTATTGAGAGAAAATTCCAAGAGATACATTTAAGATGATACAAACATGTACTTAGACAACCAATAAATGCTCCAGTTAGGCGATGTGAAACTATGATAAATACATACATCAAACGAGGAAGAGGAAGATCAAAAAGACTTAGTTAGCAACAATTAAATAAGATAAAATTTATTTAAATATAGATGATGATATGGTAAGGGATAAAACCCAATGACGTAGAAGGATCCATATAGCAGATCCTATCTAGTGGAATAAGGCTTGGTTGTTATTGTATTAAATGATTGATTATGATAATTGTCCTGACTAAATTATATTGTCATTTATTCAGTGGCTAATTGATTTTATGACTAGTTAGTATAATTTGTCCAAGCCAATTCACTCTAAACTCATTTGTCATCAAATTTTAACTAAACCCAAATATTCAATAGATTATGTTGCAGGAGTTGGAAAACTTTTGGATGGAAACAAGATTCTTTACCTTTATGGGTTGCACCTATCCTCGCTTAGGCATGAAGGCCCAAGCATAAACTCCTTCCAATCTTACCTTCCATTCTGGAACGAAGGTTATTTGATGTGACATTAAATTGCATTGACTAGTTAATGCATATAGTAAGGATTGAAATTTCGAGTCGTATCGCACGATACAGGTGAAAAATTTCATTCCGCCGACAAACTGGCACTAGCATAGGTGTTCCGGTCGGGATACTGTCTGGAGGTGTCGCTTGGGTCTAGTGACGCCACGGGAGGCATCGCGCAAGCTCGACGACTTCACCAGAGGCGTTGCGTGAACCGTGTGCACCTTTGGTCACACGTGGCCAGTTGTGGTTCCGTTTTTTAAAACTTAGGTTTAATAAGTTTTTAATAATCAATTCTTATCTATAGTTGGGGATAATTTAAATAGACTTAATTAAAGCCCGTAAAATTATCCTATTATTTTTAAATATTTAGATTAAATTTTTTATTTTAGTTAATATATTTAATATTTTAAAAATATTGGAACTATACTGGCACGGTATGATATGGTACCGAAATTGTATCGTTTCGATCCGGGACCAAAACCTCGGCACAACTCGATATTTTAAACCTTAGCATATAGTTCCACAAGAATTGTGCAATGCTATTACAAATTGGATTTGGCCAATTATGCCATACCATTAACAAAATCACAATGTTAGAAAATCAGTAGAATAAATCCAGGATTAGTAAAATTGTGATCTGTTTTTTTGTAGATATTATTCTTTACCTATTTTATTCTCCCATAATTATGGGATTTGACTCTAGTTTGTCTCTAGTTTTGGAATTATTTCTATTTCATATCAACTTGTATTCATTCCTTTTAGAATGATGGAATGGGTTATTGATTATTTTCAAAATCCAATTAGTATTGCATGGTACCGAGCTTGAAACAACCTAGCTAGCATAACTAGAAATAATAGCAGATTCTTCTGCTACCTCCATCATACCTTCCAGTCTTACCTTCCTTTCTAGAATGGAAGCCATTTGATTTGACTTCTTAAATTTCTTTGACTAAGTAATTCATATAGTTCCATAAGAATTACTCAATGCTATTACAGATAGTATGATTCAACCAACCATACCATACCATTAACTAAAATCACAATGTTAGAAAGTCAATAGGATAAATACTAGATTAGTGAGATTGTGATTTGTTTTCTTTAGAAGTTATTATCAATTACCATGGATTAAAATCTCGAGCTGTTTCGCTCGATATCGATAAAATTTCTTGTTCCGCCAGCGGACCGACATCAGCACTAGCGGTTCCAGTCGGGATGTTGTCCGGAGGCGTCGTTCGGGACTGATGACTCATCCGGAGGTGTCACCTGGGTCCGCAACGTCTCCGGAGACGTCGCATGGGCCGCGAGTGCCTCGATCGTGGGGAACAATAATAATATGGTGTTGGGATGCTATTCGGAGGTGTCATTCGAGATCGGCAATGTGTTCGGAGGCGTCGCCTGAGTCTGGTGACGCTTTCGGAGATGTCGCGCTGGCCGCACGTGCCCCAGTTGTGCGAAACAGTGATAATACGGGTTTTTAGTAAAAGCTTAGGTTAATAATTTTAATCAACTCCTAACTATATTGGAATAATTTAAATAGACTTAATTAAATCTAATAAAATTATCTCATTAATTTAATATATAGAAATATTTTTAAAAAATATTTTATTTTTTTATTTTTAAATATTTAGATTAAATTTTTATTTTTAGTTACTATATTTTATGTTTAAAAAATATAGAAACTATATCGACACGATACGATATGGTACTGAAACTGTATCGTTTCGGTCTGAGACCGAAACTTCGGCATGACTCAATATTTTAAAACATGTATTTATCTATTCTATTCTCTCATAAATGTGGATTTACCTCTTGTTTAGTAGTTCTTTCTGTTTCCTATTTTAGAATAAATGAACTTATATTTATTCCCTTTAGAGTGATGGAATGGGTTAATCATTTTAAAATCCAATTCTTATTTCATGGTACCAGGACCTGAAACAACCAAGTTGGAATAACTAGAAAATAATAGTAGATTCTTCTGCTACCTCCATCATACCATTGGCAAACTTCTGTGATTCTCCACCTTATTTATCCTTTGATAAGCATTCTTTGCAGATTTCTCAAATGGATACTTCTATAATGGTTTCAATCTATTCTTCTTGTAATCAAATGCAAAAGGAAGTATGACCCTCTCCGATGAACTTTTCCACTATATTTGTTAATGCATCGCATCCATAGATTAAAGTGTCGAGTCGTGTCAATTGACATTGATGGAATTAATTGTCTTGTTGACTGACACGTACAACGACATTGATACTGACACCCAACCAGTGATGACATGTGTGGCAGAAACAAAGAGGCAAGAGGAAAGAGACCAGGATAGAGATTGAGGGAGAGAGGGTTGTTAGAGGAGATGGGAGAAGGGGATTGATGCTTGCCCATGAACGATATGGTGACTAGCGTGGGTAGTTGGTGGCTGGCTAGTGACAGGTGAGGCGTGGGAGCTTATGGGAAGAGAGAGAGAGAGAATATAAATAATTCTTAACCTTTTATATGTTGTACTAATTCAATTAAATATGATTAACTGAAAGTATCTCATATATAAAGTTTAGTTCTAAATTAGCTAAAATAAGTCCAAATTGAGCTCTCTTTGAATCCATCTAACCTAATCAATTTTTTTACTTGATCAACCCCAATCATCCTAAACTGACTTCCACTTGACCTCTAAAATTCAAAATATTAGTACAGTTCAGCTTAATTAATATCTATTTTTTTACAAAAAATATAATTTAAATGAGTAAATTTAAATAGGCTAAAATTTAGTATCTAAGATCAACAAATCTTCTTCTTTGTTTCCTAACTTATGACATCAGGTGAGGTCATGAGAGAGTTTGTGTGAGTGACTGATGAGAAAATTTGGATTCTTAAAGATTATGTCAAGCTTCTGTCTCCTCTATATCTTATTTTAGCTTTGGTTCATTTGTTGAGGAGCAGCTAGGGTTTGGTATGATGCTTTTATTAAATAAAAAATTATTTAATTAATTTGAGAAAATAATGTTGGGACCGATGCGTTTGCTAGGGGGGGGGGGGGGGGTGAATAGCAACTTTTGATTTTGCCTGCAGTATTATTAGCGGAAGCACAAGACAAAGACAAGATCAAAAGTAAATAATGCTAACCTTTTCGATTTACTTGGTATCCACCTCTTTGAGTTGACTAATCCAAGGATCCACACACACCACGCGAACGTTCCACTATGAAACTTCTCCTTCTCAAAGCAATCTTTGAAGACGGAGAAACCTTTACAAATGATCTCATCCTCTTACAAATGTGTAGTGAAGGTTTAGGGGAAGATTTTAAGAGTCACAGAACTTGAAGATCGTGCAAGAAAGAAAAAGTGAAATCACTTGCGTCTCCAATCTTTAATGTGTCTTTTTATATTTTTCTCGACACCAGTCGACTGTCTCAGGGATCAGTCGACTGATGGGCTTCAACGGTTCTTGTAGATTGCGTTTAATTCTCCAGCTGTCAGTCCAACGTTTATATATCAGTCGACTGATGACTCCACCAGTTGATTGATCACCTGTCGACTGATCACTCACCCAGTCGACTGAACAGTCGACTGGTCTCTGCTTTTTCACTCAACTGATCTTTTTGTGTATTTTGGATCAAGACACTAGTTGACTGATGCCATCACCAGTCGACTGATGAAGTTGAAAACCCACCTTTCAGCTTCCTTCTTCATCCCTTAGCCTTGACTCACGTCTTCAAACATTTTCCACAAGCGTCGTGTCCTCCTTAGATGCTTTCGAGCCCACGGCTCCTCATCCTTGCACTTGCTTGAGATGTTTCCCTCAGCTTTGTCACGCTAAGTCTTTCTTTTGCCAAGAGGCCGCACCTCCGGGACTTCACTGTTTGCTAAGAGGTCGCGCCTCCGGGACTTCACCATTTGTCAAGAGGCCGCGCCTCCGGAACTTCACCAATTGCCAAGACTTCAAACCTGGACTTTCCTGTTTACTCAAATCATACATGTTAGATCACCAACATGACCTAACTTAAACTCATTTAGCTAAACATTAAAATCAACTGATACTTAGGGCAAGATTGCACCAACAAATAATTCCTTTATCTTTTAAAGAAGAAAGTGATTTTAATGCCGGAAGTTCTTATGAGATGTTCGTGAACAAAATTTAAAGATAATTATATAAACTCATGATACCATACATTGATTTTAAAAACTTAAACTCGAAATAGTAAGTAATATGTTCAAGCTACAAGTTCATGAATTATCTAGAACTTAGTAGTTTGTTAACCACATTCAATTATTTAAAATCTATAATAGGATCAAAAAGCATTTAAAATAAGAATTTACAAAGATATTGTATGGATCAAATCACTAACTAAGCTATATAAAAAGGCATAATTCAGAATGAGAAATGAAGTATTTTGATACCTCCTTTTTTCTCAACAAGTTATTGTTAAGAATAACAAGTATATTGTGCTATGTTGTAACTGGAGAGTTCAATGCACTAGTCAGGTATCTACTACAAGATGAGTAACTGATTGTTTTCCTCGTTAAAAAATTTCTTTTTATGCATGTAATTTAAGTTAGATGAGGAAAATGAAATGTGAATAATGAATTTTTCCCTAAAGGATCAACTCTAAAAAGCAATTACTTTACTAGTGATAAATGAGCATGAGAATAGAATATTTTATGTGGTGCCTAATTAATAAGTTTCCTTTATGTGTTGCATGAGATGCCTTGATACATATTCTTGATTTCTTTATGGGTTGCATATGCATGCTCATATTTTCTCTACATTGATACATGAGATGCCATGATAGTTTTCTTTTGTTTATTTGTACTATTACATGAACTGTCACCCTAGTTATCCCTATTCCCTTTATACTATGACATGAGATGCTGTGATAGTTAGTTCTATTTCCTTTATGTTAGTACGTAAGATGCACTACTAGGTACCATGACTTTGTTGTTCTACATGGTGACTATGATAACTCCTGAGTGGAAATTGGAGTACTTCAATATATGTACCAATATGGGAAACCTTCATGATGGTTCAGTTAGGGTAGTCCTAAAAAGAAAGTGCTACATATTAAATTTTGCAAACATTTGATGAGATGTGGAAGAGGAATAATGTATTCTAAGGGCCATATATTTGACGATATTTTATGTGATCAGAGGTGATGACTCAAAGATGGAGTTGAGATGTTCGAGTTAGAGATCAAAAAATAAAATTTACTAATAGTCAGAATAGGTAGTAATTGCTAACTTGTGCTATTACATGTTTACATTTTTTTCCATCTAAGATTATTATGTCATGCACCACTTTCTTTTGGTTATCCACCGAGTCATAAACCCTACCCATCTTCACTCTTTGAACAGATAGGTAGAATGGATTCAGACTAGAGATTAAATCAAGTTGATAGGTAGTTGCTCAAGATAATGCTTCAGTCTTGTTGTTTATTTAACTACATTGGTTTTATTATGTTATGCATATTGTTAGTCAAAGGTTATTGGTTTTTATATCTATTTGCATTTTGTGATATGGATGTTATATTTAATCAGTGTTGTCTGAGAATGGAATTTATTATTGTGATCGAGTGTGCTTATTTTATCTGCTTATATTGTTCCATAACATGATTGGATTATTCTGTGTATGTGCTATAGATTTTTTTTGTTGTTGTAGAACTATCCTAAATGAGATGCCCTTCCTCTTGTGTGTAAAACAACCGTCAGGGCACAACCCAAACCTTTGCCAAAATTGGGATTTGAATTACGCATCAGCAAGTTCGGAATGATAGGTACCTATTTACCAGCCCTAGGGGAGTGTTGGAAAGTTAATTGAATAAATCCCGAATTAGTGGTATTATAATTTGTTCTTTTTAGAAGCTATTCTTTATCTGTTATATTTCTCCCATAATTTTGAGATTTGCCTTAAGTTTAGGGATTTTTTTCTCTGTTATTAGAACAAATCAACCTTGATTTATTTCCTTTAACATAATTGAAATTCTGTTTCACATAACATGTGTTAGCATGCTTTCTTCTATTTAGGGTCATCAACTTTGCTGAGAACAAATTACCATGATCATATATTTTAGTTTGGGAGATACTGTTGGCTGCTATATATATATATTTCTCTCCTTTTACTTTAACTCAGTAGACTTCTTGAAAAATATATCAGTTTTTGCTTGCTTAACTCTTATTTGAATTCTGTAGTTTCTTATTCCAATCACTTATTAATGCATTCTTTAACAGCATTGACAGATGATGGCAAATTCCTCCTCTCTGCACGAAAATGTCGGCGGGCTACATGCACAGACTATCTCATTTCTCTTGATGCATTTGACATGTCAAAGGGAAGTCGCACATATATTGGGAAATTAAGGTGATTGTCAAATGCTGTCCAATTTTTTTCTTCTATGAAGATGTTGCTTGCTAATCAGGATTCAATCTTTGGAGTTTACGAAGGGCAAGTGTGTGTACAGTAATAGTGTTAAATGATTTAGAGAAACTGGAATGTGCTCCATGTGCCTTTTATCTGTTGCTATAAAATTGAGTCTGATTCAAGTATTGTCAATATAAATAGGAATGGCTTAGTTTAATTTCTGTGTTAACCTAGATTGAACTCCTGAATACATAGATTGTATCTTGAATTTGTTCTTCTAACTTCTTTGACCTTTGTGTTCCAAAGACATAGGCAATGGCTATTCATCCACTCTAGTTACAACAATTGTTGTGTATATGTATGCCTCAAATTTCAGAACTTGGTTATTGCCTTCAAATTACCTGGTTGTTGAAGCAAAGTGCAAGTAGGTCATCCTATTATTACAAATCTTATGTACTTCCTGAGATTTACTGAGTTCCATAATGTGTAAAATCTTAAACTGGAGATTTTAAGTTCTTTTCCATCAGATACATGTGCAAAATATGACAAGAACTTTGTTATCTGTAATAGAGAATTTATTTGTTTTTAAGTCAGGATTAATTGCATTAGTTCCTGATTTTTACAGATCTAATTTCCTGGGAACAAAATTCATTGTCTATGATGCTCAGCCACCTAATGCTGGAACTGTGATCTCAAGAAGTAATTCCACTCATAAAGTTGGTTCCAAACAAATCTCTCCCAGGATTCCTGCTGGAAATTACCCAGTTGCACACATTTCTTATGAGTTGAATGTCTTGGGTTCCAGGTAAATAGTATGCCAACTTTTATTCTCCTTGCCACCAGAAGAACAAAGGTTATTGAAGGTTTATATCCTTCTGGAGATTAATGTTGTTGCATACTTCAATACGTATCTCTACGCTTATAAATTCCAGTTGTGTGCTCTTTTGTCTTTGTCTTTGTCCTTGTCATCCTGATTCCTTTGTTAAATGTACCTTGACATTGCACTAGTGTTTAGAATGGGAACGAGCAATATATCATCCTATTCAACCCACCTCTCATTTTGGAATTATTCATTAACTTTTGGAGCATTTAAGTGTCAAATTCAACTTTGCCTGTAAATGACATTCTTAGATATTTTATCTCAAGTTAAATAATTAATGTTTCATCTCAAAGTTCCTTGAACATGAAAAGTAAATAAATAAAAATATCTATGAGCGTTAAGACATGCTTTGTTCAAGAATCAATTTAGTCTTGAGAAGTGAGTTAAAAAATTGCTGTTACTGAGCAATTGATCTTCTATTGCTGTTGTTTTCTTCTCCTTTTTTTTCTTTTTTTAAATTGCATTATTGCAGGCAGTCATTATACTCGTTGTACATTAAAGTTATATACATGGAGTACACTGTGGGAAAAGCAACAGACTTATTTTAAAATCATTATAATAATCTGAAATTGAAAATCATGCTAGTCAGTAGTTGTAAATATGAGGTCAAGTGAACTTGTCCAAAAAACATTGAGACCATTGTGTCGAAAGGCCATTGCGTCAAAAGGTTATTCAATATGATCACCATTAGAAAGTTTAGAGGAATACACCATGAAAATCTACAATTGGTTTTACATGCACTTTTTTGTAGCCAGTTGCATGGTTTGTCTACTATATAACATTTCATGCTGTCTCTACATTATTCAAAGGCAAGTTTGCGTTGCTCCCTCCCAAAGCACGTGTTTCTTGGACTGACTAGATATGTGGCATTGGTTACCTAATCTTGTACTATGATGCCATTTCCAACTCGAAGAAACATAATTTTGCATTAAATTTATTTGCTTTGTAAAATCATTTGCTTGCTTTATGAAATGTGCATTCATTATGATTTTCCTCCAGAGGTCCGCGAAGAATGCAATGTGTCATGGACTCAATACCTGCTTCTTCAATCCAACCAGGAGGGGTGGCTCCGACACAGACAGAATTACTGCATAATTCGACTGTTGAAGCCTTTCCCTTCTTCAGATCTAAGTCATTCATCAGAGAAACCTCTTTGGGATCATTGACTGGTATGAAAGAAGATAATTTGATTTTAAAGAACAAGAATCCAAGATGGCACGAACAGCTTCAGTGCTGGTGCCTGAATTTTAGGGGACGCGTGACTGTTGCATCGGTGAAGAACTTCCAGTTGGTTGCTTCTGTAGAAAATGGGCCAGCCACACAGGAGGACGAAAAGGTTGTTCTCCAGTTTGGCAAGGTGGGGAAGGATCTGTTCACAATGGACTATGGCTATCCTATATCGGCATTCCAGGCGTTTGCTATTTGCCTCGGTAGCTTTGACACCAAAATAGCTTGCGAATGAAGACCGCGACAAATCATATTTCCTTTCATCTCTATAAATGTTATCCTGGGCATTTGGGATGGCATCAACAAAGTACCAATGTCATACTTGTCTAACTATTGTTTTTTTTTTCAGTTTGATTTCATTATTGGCTTTTGACGACTTCAGTCAGTTTCTGTGTTAAATTAAAGCTAAGAAGCCAAGTTTATTATTGGAAATTTCTGCTGCAAATCCAGACAGCTTCCTCCATGGATTCACAGACGACGAGAGCTTGCACTTGACTTTGAATCACGAGTGGCCACGAGCTCCTAGTCTAGCTGTGATTCAGACTAGTAAAGGGTGATTTCTTTTTTCCTTTCTGCTTATTTCCTCTGTTTTCCTCAACCAAGCCAACACCTCCAGAAAAACAAAAAACATTCATAATACATTATGAGAGAGCCTTCCAAAAGACCTACTGCACAACACTCCAATCACACACGCTGCCTCACACTTCCTCATTTGTCCCCGAATGATCAAACTAATTCCAATTTGTTGACATGCATCATCATCATACTCACTAGCACTGCCGGCTATTAACATCCCAAACACGGACAACCAAATGATTACAAGTACCACCAAAAACTGCCGACGCTGACGAAGGCCTTTGCTGAAGTGAGGTTGCATCGACCTTACGTACAGGCCATTCACATCTGCGCTAAGGACTCGTGCGTGCCCCTGCTCCACCATTTAGCACAACAATGCTGTCTGCATTCCTCCTCATGGCTGCGCGATGCGCAATAAGCATTGTGGTTTTGCTACCCATAATCAGCGCGCCAAGTGCTAGCTTCCTGCACTACTCCACTTGATTCACATTCTATAGAAGAGCTACCCTCGTCCAACAACAATATAGGAGCACTCTTCAACACTACTCTAGTCCAGGTGTCAAATTGTTAAGAAAAAAGAACAGCAATTTATTGAACCATGTTGGCAACTTTATGGAATACTCAAATAACGTAACATTGCCGGCTGCTCAAAGCTCCTACATCACCTGCTTCACCACTTTCACTGCCTTTCTGAGTTCCTTCTTCAGCCAATTCCATTCTCCCGTGAGAAATCATAACTCTCTTCCCTTCTTCGGCCAAAAGTCCTCATCCAGACTTCGTAATCTCCTCCAGGCCAAACTCCCTCCGACAAAACTTTAATTTGTTTTTTGATTTTTCATCCAGTTATAAAATCACTTCCTGTGACAATGTCAAAGATTCCATTATCATCTCCAAAGGTAATATTTTTTAGGTTATTTATTTTCTTGGGTCAAATGTTGTAGCATTAGTGACAATTTAGTTTAACTTAGTTTTACGAAAGCTATTTGATTGAATTTTACAATGCTCAATTGTTCTTTTGTTATACCATAGAAATTTTAAAAAATCGCATTAACTTTTGGAAGAAAGATGCAATCATCAACTTTAGAGAAAAAGTTACATTGAATGAATAAGTTAGAACATTTTATAATTTTTTTTTCTAAAACTTCCACAAAAGGAAAGGGCCATTCAAAAATACATTTTTCTTGGAAATCACATTAGAGTTATATGCAATAACCCCTTTGTGTCATTCCTTAGCATATCAAAAATTCCACAACTTAGGAATTACTAGTTAATATATTTGAGAATTGAGATTTTGATAACAACCATTTAATATATTATTTTGACTCTTATATTTAATGTTTGAACTCTCTTGTGTTTCATTCCTTGTTTATATCATATTTTATGAGTAAGGACTTATTTTAAGCTTTATTTAAATTCCATCCTAATTGATAGTCTTTTTTTATTGAAATGTGAATGTACCTTACTTTGTAGTCATTAAAGGAGGGCTCAAACATAGGAAATATAAACTGACACGGTCTAGTTGTGTCCCCTGACACGACCTGGTCATGTCCCTTGCTAGAATCCAACAAAATGCTCCAGAGGCTAACATGGTTTGACAGTGCTTTTTAGCATGACCGTGTCCCACATTGGAGGTTACAAACTCCACTCTAGGGGTCAACACGGCCTAACTGTGCTTTTTAGCATGGCCGTGGCATGAGCTGACTCATTTGGGGAGCATAAAAGGCAAAGTTCATATATAGGGTAGGGGTCGTCTTCTTCCTAGAGGATCTCCACCATTTCCACCTCTATCCAAGCCCTCATCCGATTTAAGAGAGACACTACCATCTCCACCTCCATATTTGGTGGCCACCATCATGCACAAGCACTCATTCGGCTTAGGAGAGTCGCTTCCATCTATTGTAACGCCCGCCCTTCATGCTTTCTAAGAGCCGGGTTACTTTCTTACACTTTACTTCTTGTATTATTTGAATTGCTACTCTATTTAGCAATAATTTAAAATTTTCTAACTTGTGCGGAAATCTTTTCTATTATGTTCAAATAATAATCAGGTTTCAGAACCTCTGATATACTATTCATAGATTTAAACTTCATTTAAACACTCCATTAAATTCTAAAGCAAACTAAAGCATTTCTAACTATATTTGCATGCAAAGGATCATAAATGAACTTCTTGCACTCTTTAAAACTAATCTACATACAATGTATCACATAGTATATCTCATGCGCCAAAAGTATCAATCTCAAAACCTAGTTAAGCATTAGTTCATTTTATGACTTAAGAATTTCATGCATATTCATTGAAAAGACATGGAATCATAATATCTAACAAACACTAACCAAAAGTAATCTATTTAATCATTAGCAACAGAAATACGAGATGATACCCAACATATGTAAAACTAATAATTTATGAGATTTTCTTAACAATGAATAGAAAGTAAAATCTCTAAATTTTCTTAGCAATTAAAAAAATCTTAATATGCTCTTAGCAAATTCCCAAGGCTTTCCATAGTACAGGCATCACACACACCATCACGCATCCCCTTGTCGCCTTCCTTCAAATTTGCTTTCCTTTTTCTTTGTCTGCAGTAAGATGATGTGCATAGAGTTTATAACTGTTTCTTATACTTTATTCGCATATCTTTCTACTTTTCATGCTATATCTTGCGTACATTACATCCTTTATCTGTGCATTTGGCATTGTATTCCTTATTTCCTAGTTCGGAGGACTGCTCATGTATTTGTGTGTTTCAGGACGGAAAACGGAGTAAAATAGGTGAAATGGAGTACTAATTGAAGACAAGACAAAACAGGGTCGTGCCTCACAGGCAGGGCCGTGTCTATCACCTCCTGAGACTGTGCCTTAAGGGCACGGACGTGCCCTCAAATAGAAGCTCAACAAGTCCAGGTTGTGCCCTACAGGCACGGCCGTGCCTTCCTCCTGCAGCAGCCAGACATGGCCGTGTCTCTCAGACACGGCCGTGCTTCCTCAATAGAGCCACGCCAAGGCATGGCCGTGCCTCCCAGGCACGGTCGTGTCTCCCAGGCATGGCCGTGTCTCCCAACAGAGGAGACAGGCATGGCCGTGCCTCCCAACAGAACACCAACTCTGCCTGGCCGTGCCTCACAGGCACGCCCGTGCTGTTAGTGAGAGCCCTAGAGCTAATCATTTGATGATTGTTGTATGGACTCAAATGTATCATATTTCTATATTTTATAAAGGCATTTTGTGTTTATTATACTTACTTGTATTAGTGCCAAATAACTAAGTATAATAGCGTCCTTGAGTAGAGTGTTCATATCTATATCAATCGATTAGATGAATCGATAGTGAGATGATATAAAGAACACTACTCTAAATTATTCCTAGTCGAGTATTAACATTCAGGGACAATGTTAATGCGACGAGACTGTTAGGATCTCACAAGTCATGGATTGAGATATCAAGTTCACACATGGGTATGTATTGGAGAATGTATACTGAATGACCCGCCATGAGCATTTTATATGAGTGTCATATACTTTCTCATGATTATCTTCTTCGATTGGTTTCTTGGTTCTGCAAGAGTGTTAGCGGAAGTAAAATATAATAGAGAAAATAATAGATCAACGCTAACCCGGTTCGTTTACTTGGTATCCACCTCCGCAGAGGTGACTAATCCAAGGATCCACACGCACGCACACACCCGCTGCACTATGAATCGTCTCCTTCTCGAAAACCTCGAAGGCGGAGAAACCTTTACAACCTTTTCGTTCTCCTCAAAATGATGTGAAATAATATTTAGGAGGAGAGGAAGAAAGCAAAGAATCAGAGAACAACAAGTTCTCAAAAGAAGCACTAAAGAATAAAAGAATAGCAGAAGTTCTTGAGTTGATCTCGAGCAGACTTCTTTTATAATTCTTCGACATCAGTCGACTGCTGGCAGGGCCAGTCGACTGATGGCTTCAATCGGCAACAAAATCTTGCATTAAAGCGCATTAAATGCTTGCCATCTTTCTCCAACGTTCAAATAGCAGTCGACTGATCCAAGACCAGTCGACTGGCATCAGTCGACTGTTGGCAGGGCCAGTCGACTGCCCAGTCGACTCCTGTCTTCCTCTGGCTCGACTGATTTTTCTGTGTGCGTCTGATTTATGAGCAGTCGACTGCTGGCAGGGCCAGTCGACTGGTGAAGCTGAAAAATCTCATTTCAGCTTCTCTTGACCTAGACCTCGGCCTTCAAACACCTCCTATAGCCTCGTGCCTTCCCTGGATGCTCCATCATCCTCGCACTAGCTTGAGATGCTTCCATCAGCTTCGTCATGTCAAGTCTTTGCCAAGACCAACCTTGGACTTTTCCTTGCCAAGACTACCCACTTGGACTTTTCCTTGCCAAGACTACCCACTTGGACTTTTCCTTTGCCAAGACTACCCACTTGGACTTTTCCTTTGCCAAGACTTCCCACTTGGACTTTTCCTTTGCCAAGACTTCCCACTTGGACTTTTCTTTTGCCAAGACCAACCTTGGACTTTCCTTTGCCAAGACTTCCCACTTGGACTTTCCTTTGCCAAGACTTCCCACTTGGACTTTTCTTTTGCCAAGACCACGCTTGGACTTTTCTTTTGCCAAGTCTTCAACCTGGACTTTCCTGCAAACTTGCATCACACATGTTAGATCACAAGTATTGCCTAACTTTAAACATGGTTTAGCCAAACATTGAAACTCAATGCACTTGGGGCAAAGATTGCACCAACAATATCACTTAACGACAACGCTTCCAAACCGATGTCATTGATGCTAAAACTGTTGTAATAAAACTTAATGACAACGCTTCCAAACTGATGTCATTGATGCTAAAACTGTTGTAATAACATTTAACGACAACGCTTCCAAACCGATGTCATTGAATCTTAAACTGTTGTAATAACACTTATTTTTTTAATGTTGTTTGTAAATTATGATCGAGCAAGAGTGACATCAATCTAAATCCCAATAGTACAAAATTATCATAATATTATAAATTCACCCAACAAATCACAAATAGAAAAGCACCGATGTATTTAATCACCTCATTATTTACAAATAACCAAAAGTAACTAACACAAATATTCTTCTTGTAACATATTACATATTCCATGAAAAAAAGCTAATAGAGATACACATCAAGTCAATATCCACAAATTACATTACATGAAAATGTATGCATCCTTCATGCAAGGAAAGCCATCCATTGCTCTTGAGAAGAGTGAGGATATACCCATGAGTTGCAAATGACCTGTGGCACCTACATAGGAAAGCAACCATTTTTCAACAAAAATGACAAGACTTGAACAGAGGAAGAATCAAAACTCAACACTAAAGTATACAGAAAATACAAGTTAGATTCCATGATTATGACTCACATGGAAGAATACAAAGGTATAAAATGTTAGATTCTATGATAAGAACACAAGAACATCTTATCCCAATTAAGATGACCGACCGTGTATTGGGTCCGAGAGCCAACAGTTCTTGTTCCTAGGACCCTGCAAGTGCACACATGAATGAGTTATAAAACAATCTTATTTTTTTACAAAAATATATAGTTAATATCACACAATTTCAGTCGATTTTCTTTTATTTAATTGTAAAAAATCCTATAACAAGTGATTCATGAGAACACTGGAAATGAAAGGATTACCATAGGAAGGCCTATTATTTTTAAATCCTCGTCTGTCATGTGTTTAAGAGCTGCCATATCGACCTGTATAAGCAGTGTTTAAGAAAAAATCTGCGCGAGTTAACGAAATATCGTTCATTCCTGAGGAACAAAAGTTAGATATTTAGGATGCCTACCTCTTCTACCTTGAATGTTATTGAATATTTCTCTAGATCTAACAACTGCAGGAACCTGTCAACTGAAAGTTCTATCTGCAAAGAGAAACATGAAAGCTATCTTAATATTAATTGGAGAATAAGATGAAGAATCAGATTCAAAAATTCATCATGAACAGCACGCAAGTGCAAGACTAGTGACAGGTAATTGCTCGATAAGAACACACAGGTTGTTTTCTTTAGGCAAACTTAGGAAAGGTGCAAAAGTTCCATGAAGATTGGGAATGAAAGAGTGGTATGCAAGTAAGCTGTGAAGCTCATGCCAAAGGTCTTCAGCATGCAGTTTGTCTGTATTTAAATGGATACAAAGTCAATGTAAGTGTGATAACAAACCAATAAAAGAACTGTTATCTAATCATAAATTTAGGCCTTCAATATAGTATA
>NC_133867.1:11960291-11961676 GCF_044706935.1 Curcuma longa | reverse complement strand
AGTTTTCTCTCCACCTTTTTGTGCTAAATCTAGTAAGTAATTCCACGGTCCCTGTGGATCGATATTTTTATTACTTGATGACAACTCGTATACTTGCGGGAGCCTCGGCGTCTCGAAATCTGACCTGTTCGAGGTCATATCGGGAAGCACGAAGCCCGTGCGTCCGGCCTGTCGTAGGGCTAAATTGTCAAGCGCGGAGCTAGAAGTTTCGACCTGATAAGGCCAGGTTGAAGTTGGAGCTCGTGAGTCCAGCCTGTCGTAAGGCTAAGTCATCAAGCACGGAGCTCGGAGTTCTGACCTGTCGTAAGGCCATGTTGGGAGAGCAGGGAGCTCGTGAGTCCAGCCTGTCGTAAGGCTAAGTCATCGAGCAGGAGCTCGGAGTTCTGACCTGTCGTAAGGCCATGATGGAGAGAGCGGATCTCGTGAGTCCAGCCTGTCGTAAGGCTATGTCATCGAGCGTGGGGCTCGGAGTTCGACCTGTCGTAAGGCCATGTTGGAGTGCGCGGAGCTCATGAGTCCAGCCTGTCGTAAGGCTAAGTCATCGAGCACGGAGCTCGGAGTTCTGACCTGTCGTAAGGCCATGTTGGAGAGCACAGAGCTCGTGAGTCCAGCCTGTCGTAAGGCTAAGTCATCGAGCGCGGAGCTCAGAGTTTTGACCTGTCGTAAGGCCATGTTGGGGAGCGCGGAGCTCGTGAGTCCAGCCTGTCGTAAGGCTAAGTCATCGAGCGCGGAGCTCAGAGATCCGACCTGTCGTAAGGCCATGTTGGAGAGCCGGAGCTCGTGAGTCTAGCCTGTCGTAAGGCTAAGTCATCGAGCGCGGAGCTCGGAGTTCCGACCTGTCGTAAGGCCATGTTGGAGAGCACGGAGCTCGTGAGTCTAGCCTGTCGTAAGGCTAAGTCATTGAGCACGAGGTTCAGAGTTCTGACCTGTCGTAAGGCCATGTTGGAGAGCGCGGAGCTCGTGAGTCCAGCCTGTCGTAAGGCTAAGTCATCGAGCGCGGAGCTCGGAGTTCTGACCTGTCGTAAGGCCATGTTGGAGAGCGCGGAGCTCGTGAGTCCAGCCTGTCGTAAGGCTAAGTCATCGAGCGCGGAGCTCGGAGTTCCGACCTGTCGTAAGGCCATGTTGGAGAGTGTGTAGCTCATGAGTCCAGCCTGTCGTAAGGCTAAGTCATCGAGCGCGGAGCTCGGAGTTCCGACCTGTCATAAGGCCATGTTGGGGATCGCGGTGCTCGGAGTCCAGCCTGTCGTGAGGCTAAGTTGGGGAGCGCGGAGCTCTTGAGTGGTGAACAAATCCTTGTCTTCATAGGATGAGATCGTGACCTTAGAGCCAAGCGGGCTTAGGTGCCGTTGTTTATTGAGTGAACTGAAATGCATCATAGATGCTTA
>NC_133867.1:11952927-11960276 GCF_044706935.1 Curcuma longa | reverse complement strand
ATTCAATACATTCATAATTACACGTGTAGAGATGCTCACTAGTTGTGATCCAATCACAAATTCTCTCACGCTATGAATCGTATTGCGGGCATTTAGTATTTGAGTTTAAGATCCAATCAAACACATATGGAGTGTGCACTCAAATAGTAAATTGCTAATTATCCAATAAATAATATAACCGTAAGACGATTGTCTTATGACACCCCTCAAATTAACACCTATTGCATTCATCTTTAATACTTCTTGTTTGAATAAGATCTCTATCTCCTCTCTATAGATTTAGCTATTTTGTAAATATCTCTTTCTCCTTCTTTTGTATCTAATTTTTGTTATAAATGTTTAAAAGTTTCATTATTAGCTTCTATTGTATATATTTTTTAAGTTTTTATCATTCTTATAAGTATATAATACCTTAAACTTTGATATTATCTTATCCCATGTCATATTCAAGTTGTCGTATATTTCTTCTAATACTTGTACTCCTATCATCTCCTTAAATATATTTTATTTCCCATACTTTAACTTCCATCACTTATTCTAGGAGTCGTGAATATTTTTTTGTCTATTGATACTATGCTTGAGATGTATATCCAATACTATTAACTTATGTTGGATAATTAAGGGGACATTTGATTTGGTCATTTTCTATTTTTATTTTCTTATTTTCTAAAAATTACCGTTTGTTTTGTATTTTCCAATCTCATTTTCTAGAAAATAAAAAATTATTTTCTAAAAAAATAGAAAATGATAAAATATCATTTTCTATAGAGAATGAAAACTGCGGCTGAGAAATAGAAAATGGAAAAAGGCGGCTACAGTAACACTGCACGCCTCCTCATCGCACAATTCTTTTTTTTCCTCTTCTTTTCCTCCCCTTCTTCTTGAGATCCTTTGCGGCTTCCAACGATGGCAAACGAACGAGCAGCTCCGGATCGGCTGGAGGCGCCGGTGCCCATGGAGGATACCGTGCGAGCCCTCATCGACCTCCTCGTCAAGCCTCTCCTCCCCGCGAGTACTTTCCAGCAATACTCTCCCACCAAGGATGAACAGCTCACCGTCACCAAATAGGCAAGCTCTCTCTCTCTCCCTCTCTCTCTCTCTCTCTCTCTCTCTCTCTCTCTCCCCGACTTGGTTACAATTTCAACCCCCAACAACTTAGGGGCGCAACGAAGGGGAGTCGATGGTGGCGATCTCATCGAATGCTTCCTCCCCTTCTTTTTGTTCTTGTGGATCCGATTTGCCCTTTTTGTAGTCCATCTCGTCCCAGATGACGGATCGGCTAGAGAGGCAGCGTGGTGGTGGTGCGTCGGGTTGCGTTGTTGGTCTGGATTGCTTACTCGGCGTCGTCAGGGCCCTCCGGATGGGGTCCTGTCTTTCGACGGATGGAGGAGCTCGTCTAGGAGGGAGGAGCAGGTCCATAGGATCCCCGGGAGGATGTTCCTGAACGGGGCCAGTGCTGTCGCTTCGCTCTTCACCCAATAGGGAAAGAAGGGAACCAACCAGGACACCATGATCGTTTGGGAGGTTTGATCTGTCACCTACTCGTCGTTTCTATCTGTTGATGCTTAGCGACTATTTATATAGAGAAATGCAGCAGAACATCATGTAGTGTTCTATCTGTTGATGCTTAGTGACTGTTTATATTTGAAATGCAGCAGAACATCATGTTGATTTTTCAGGGCTCCAGTTTAGGCGTACTCTTTTGGTTTCATTCTCATAATTATTCAGATATGTTGCAGCAATTAAAAGATAGAACGTCGCAAGTTTTATTAATTGAAGGAGAAAGTGTTTGATCTTTCCTTTGTTGCTAAGTTTGATTTAGAATTGTGGATCAATTTTCAGTGTTCTAATTAATATTTTTACTATGAATCTTTTATCCTATAGTGCGATACATGTAAAAAGTTTGAAGTTATGTAATGTTGTATTAGAAGGTCAGGTTTGACCCCTTTCTAATATGGTTGATCCCCTTCTTGTATGATTTTTTCTTTTCCATGAATAAGATGGTATTTTTATTTAAAAAATCTATTTTATTTATAATTTTTTATATTAACAAACCAAATACATTTTTCAATTTTCTTTTCTAGAAAATAGAAAATAGTATATCATACCAAATGCATTTTCTGTTTTCTAAAAATTAGATCAGAAAACAGAAAATAGAAATAGAAAATAAAAAATAAAAAATAAAAAAATTTTCCAAACCAAACGCCCCCTAAGTTTTCGCTCTTCTCTTTTATTAAAAAATATATTAGTTAGTATAAGGTCATATGCTATTGCAAAATTCAATATAATTTTTTCTTCTTCATTTTTTGTTGTAAACCCATAATCACCTTATCATATTTCTTATTTTTCAGTCCGTAAAGGCTAGCCAGCGGACTCTTGATGGCTTATTATTTGAAGATTTCTGGAAGAAACTAATAATAGCCTGACAATCTGTTCTGATTACCAATTCCTCCTTGTCCAGGAAATATATTTTCAATGCTTCCAGGGAATTCATTACAGCATGAATTTCAGCATCAATAGTGGATTTTGGGGGGTTAAACTTGCCACTAGCAAATGCACATATTTTTTCTGCAAATTTAGGATCAAACTTGTAAGGCTTCCACTTACAGATACCGCCCCACCCATCCATACACCCGTCTGTTTCAAGAATAACATAACAGTCCTCGGGTGGAATCTCCAGTGCTGGTAGCTTCTTCACAGTCTTCTTAATCTGGTTTACCAGATTCCAATCTTGCGCATTCATTCGTTTATCCCCATTTGGGCTGGTTTTAGCATACAGAGGCCCAAGTAACTTACCCAGATTTGGAATATAATTTCGGGCGTAATTTAATAATCCCAACCAGGATCTCATTCCTTTTTTGGACAGTAACTCTTTTTCTTGGAAATCCACAATTTTTGAAATTATATGAGGCTAGAGCTTAATTTTCTTATTTCCTAGTACTGCTCCTAGGAATTCTATTTCAGGAACACCAATCTTCATCTTCGTGGGACTCAGAACTAGGCCATGCTGCTTACAAATATCCAGCATTATTCTGAGATGCTTAGCATGATCTTCCTTATTCTGAGAGAAAACAAGAATATCATCAATGTAAACAGCTATAAACTCACTAGTTCCTTTAAAACAGTTGTCCATCTTGCGCTGGAATATTGCTGGTGCATTTTTGAGGCCAAATGGCATAATGAGCCATTTATAGAGTCCGTCAGGAACCCAGAAAGCTGTCCATTCAATAGAGTCAGGATGCATAACAACCTGATGAAAACCACTCTTGAGATCAAACTTAGAGTAAATTTAGCTCTTACCAACCTTTTGAAGAATGGTTTTTATTCCGGGTAAGCTGTACTGGTCCTTATGAGTAAGATCATTAAGGCGCTTGTAATTAAAAACCATTCTCTCCTTGCCTTTAACCTCTTTTCCAGTCTTGGGATCAATAGTAGTTCCTGAGTTAACAATGATAGCAGTAGTTCTATGTCTACTCTTGCTCGGCCTTATAACCTTTAATTCCAGCAAAGCTTCAACATGCCTGGTAAAAGACTGCTTCTGAGAAGGTGTCAAATGCTTCAGAGGCCTATCTTCAATAGTGAAATCAGGATTTTTATGTCAAGATGACACACTATTTGATTCTTAGCCCAATGTTGCAGAGGATTTTCTCCAATATAACCCTGCTCTTTCAATTCCTTAAGGAGTGGTTCAAAATGTACCTTGAAATTCTCCTGAGGTTGGCCGATAGAACATTTTACCATCGCTTGAATTTGGATATATTCATCCTCATCCAAATCTTATTCTTCTATGGCTGCAGCAGATGTTACAACAGGTAAGGTATTAATAATGGTAATATTCTTATAGAAAGTACTAAGTCCACTACTTAGTGTTACGTATGCCACGTTAGTGTGGACGTATACGCGAGCTAAGTAGCTTCCTATAACCATCCCTTAGGAAGTTTGTCTGGTGATCCGCATACAGACCCATCCGTTGGGGAGGAAGGTCTAAGCCAGCACGCAAGTCTGTATGCATCACCTACAAACCAGTAATGGAGACCGCGGGATTCGAAGAATCCCTCTCCCACTTAGTTTTTACTTTGAGGATTTTGAATTATGATCACATTAATAATTAATTCAATAAATTGATTTCCAGGCGTACCTTAGACAAAATCAATTATTGAACCTCTTATTTATGCTTTCATAATTATTTCTAATTTCCTATCTAATCATGCTTGTATAAAAAACTAATTCCTAATTGATCTCCAGGTTGTGGCGAGGCTAAGGCCTTCTTGGATATGGGAGCAACCACCACTCCTAGACAAGATCAACTTCGGAGTTCGTTAATTATACGCGCATAATTTTCCTTAATTGTCCTTAAGGGGTAGGAAATTACCTATGTGTATTTTATGTTTAATTATTTAAACACAACCACACACATACACAGCAAATAAATAAAACAGGAAATAAATATGGAAATAATAAAAAATAAACTATTTCCAACTATTATGGCCTTTTTATTTTCTTTTTGCTGCAACTCGGCTTTTGACCGTCTCGCTTCCTCTTCCGCTGCGCCTTTGTGGCCTCAAAGATCCGCGCCTTGCTAGGAACCCGGTCGATGCATGTAAATAAAATTTTACAAAATTTTCCTATACTCCTTTGAAGGAGTTTACATAAGATCTAATTTTGTAAAAAAATTAAACTAATACGGTCAACCCCCGTATTTAAATCCTGTAATACCCACAATACAAATACATATATTTTGTTGGAAATTTCCTTCGATAAATTTCTGGATAATTATGCATGAATGATAGATTAATTTATGATAGAAAGGAATGAGTATTTATGTTAAGAATGACCTAAAATGTTTCCTTAATGGGTTAATTTATGAAGGCTTTGCTATAAAAAGAAAGAAAAAGAAAAGAAATGTGGAGGGGCCAAGGATTGACCCTTGGACCTCCAATATGTAGCAAGCCAAGTTAACCATATGAGATAGTAGTTAATTCTTGTTAAAGAGATAAGGGAAATGCTTGTTAAACCTAAGGGTCTATGAGATTCATTAAACCAAACGAAGAGGCAGTAGTGGGTTTAGGACGTGGGTTGTGGGGGAGTTATGGCTCTCGATCGTAACTGCCGACTTCTTCCCTTTATAAACCTTTCTTCTCGAGTTGTTTCCTTTTTGGTTTCCCTGCTTCTTCTTCTTCTTCTCTGGCCGCCGAAAGCATTCGAGTCTCTCAACCAGGATTTCAAAGAAGGAAGGCTAGGAAGGTTAAGGAAAAAGGCTCGGTATAGGTCTTAGAAACTTCAAAACCAAGGTAAGTTCCCTCACCTGCAATATAATGGTTACGTGCTTATGATTTTACAGTTGCTGAAACATGAATTTATGGGTAAGAACTCGGTTGTTTTAAAAGTTAAGACAGGCATGTTTAGATAAGGGCAAGTTTTCGTAGTATGCTAGTTGTGTTACCGGAACTTCCCTATGTTATAGCATGTTTAGGTTTTCGTATGTTATGATAAACAAAACCTAAGGATTCTTTGTTAGATCTATATGCTGTTAGGTTGTAATCTCGTTAAACTGGTGGTTGTATGTAAGTTTTGGTTAAACAGAACAGAACTTAGAAACTGAGAAACCGAGAGCAGAAACCCTGGTAATCGACTCGTTGGTCGATTACCAGAGGGTGTAATCGATCGCCCGATCGATTACACGCTTTAAAGAGAATGAAATCCGTGACTTTTCGCGAGTTGTGATCGATCCACCGATCGATTAAGCTGGTGTAATCGATCAGTCGATCGATTACGGGTCTGTAATCGATCGGTTGATCGATTACCGAGCCTACTGTGGACACCGTAAGGGGAAATCGATCTTCTGATCGATTAAGCCCTGTAATCGATCGGTTGATCGATTACAGACGCTACTGTGATGA
This sequence comes from Curcuma longa, assembly GCF_044706935.1. Taxonomy (NCBI): domain Eukaryota; kingdom Viridiplantae; phylum Streptophyta; class Magnoliopsida; order Zingiberales; family Zingiberaceae; genus Curcuma; species Curcuma longa. Next base: position 11,954,376 of record NC_133867.1, on the reverse strand, counting down.
AAATTTTAACAGAATTGACCATCGGATCAATTTAAAACCTACCAATCGATCTTGTGATCGATTACAAGGTTATAGGTCCTCTGGTTTGGTCAGTTATGGTGAATGAAGCTTAGTGAAGCTAAATCCTATGAAGAAAGTGCAACCAAACCTAAGTTAAGGTTTAAATGTGATTAGACATATGATTTTTCATAATACCTTATGTTGAATTCATGTAATGTATGACGTGAATGTTCACTATGAATGAAAGAAAGATGTTATGGAACATTCATGTTATGATGGAAAAAGGAAAAGTATAAAAAGTATTTTACTTTGAATGAATGGCTTGTACCGGAACCCGAAAGGGATCCAAGGGATGGGCTCCAAAAGTTGCCCCTAGGTCGAAGGACATCTGAGAAGACCTAGTAACCGTGTAGTCGGGATTAGCTACCTCGTACTACTTGGTATGTATGCGCGCAAAAGAAATGAATGGGTACAAGCCAGGGATCCCCAAAGATGATGATGATTTATGTTTATCTATTAAGATAATATTTTTCAAAAAGGCAAAATGATTACTATGTTTCATGCATATGATGTAAATGTCAAATGATTGATTATGCCTGTTTAGGAAATGTTGACATGCTTGTATGCTTTAAGGTTATGTTTTATGTAACGATGGATTTTGTGAGTAGGAAAGGAACTTACTAAGCTTTATGCTTATAGATACTTTCCTTATATTGCAGATCCAGTTAACAGGTACTGAGCAAATGGGAGGCAGCAGGACAGGGCGGTGAAGATGTGTGTGGTGGTGACTTGACCAAGCCTTGGCCATGCAACAATTTTATATTTGCATGTTAAACAATGTCTTTAATATCATGTTTGGTGATTTAATTATCATGTTTAGAACTTTACAATCTAGAATTGCCATGCAACCTAGGTTAGTTTATCTTTGTCTGTTATCATATATGAACTCTGTTTTAATAGTTAGTTAAGTTCCGCTGCAAAGTTAAATTTTCCATATATGATAGTGTATGTATGAATGAATGTAAGAACTGTAGCGTCCGTCAAGGGCCCACGTAAGGGCGGGCGTTACACTGGATCTCCGTCCTGCGATCCGGATTCTATCCGCTCCGAAGAGCATAGAACCCCACAGAACAAAAATTTATCCCGCCTTGGATCAATTGACAAAGTCTACAAAAAACTAATCAATTGATCCTTCAGGATCGCCGATTCCTAAATTATTATCTACGGTTTCTAACTAGTTCTAGTAAAAATAAAACTGCGAAAAAATAAAATATTTTACCAGAACCTTGTTGATGACCTCGCTGCCTTCCGCTGTATTCCTTTCTTCTTCCTGGACGTTGGGTGGACAACGATCCTCCAGAAGCAAAGGATCTGCAATCTCTGGATGATGAAGCTTTGGATCTCCTTTTCATTCATTCATATAAATAAGCACATACGAAAATCACAAAG
>NC_133867.1:11951519-11952827 GCF_044706935.1 Curcuma longa | reverse complement strand
GGCAACTATTGCACCAACATTAGGTTCATGTGATGAACCAAGAGGATTAGATTCATGTGATGAATCAAGTTGGATTAGGTGTAATCCAAACTAGACTAGTGGAGTTGATTTGATCAACTTTGGGAGATTAGAAGACAAGTTTGACTTGACTTGAGAAGGAGAAATTTTGGAGTCAAGTTTGACTTGACTTTGTGCCATGTCATCATAAATGTTGACTTGACTTTTTGCCATGTCATCATTTATGTTGACTTGACTCATGCCACATCATGGTCAATTATTGACTTGACCATTTGACCTTGAGGTGAGGTGGCATGAGTGATGGCCAATGGTGAGCCTCCACATCATCATGCCACCTCATGGGAGGTTACAATTTACATTTGTAACTCATGTGGTGTTAAAGCATTTTAATGAGATTAAATGGATTTTATTAGGATGAGTGGTGGGCCACTTAAAAGTGGAAAAAGGTGAATTTTTTCTCTAGTTCACGTTGAAGCACTTTTTCCCTTCTCCTTCTTGATTTTTCTTCTCCCTCTCCTTCTCCTCTTGCTTGCCAAAACTCCCTAAGGTGCTAGCACACCTTGAGTTTTGATTTTCCACCAAAGTGTCTGAGTGGATACCATAGAGGAGACTACGCGTGTAGCTCTCGAGATCCGGTAAACTTTTGGACGAGCGGGATACGCGAAGGGCACGCACCGAGGGTAATGTTCTTATCCCGTAGATCTAGTGTAGATCTAAGGTTTTAAGCATGTACAAGCATTTTTTCTTGTTTCGCACGTATCCTTTTTGTCATGGGGCTTCGAGGTTTCCGCACGCAAAAGCGGTTTTTGGGACAGCGAAGGAAGGTGCTGTAGATCGTCATGGGACACTCATGAAGGTTATTTCGTAAATAGGGGTGCTGCCCCTAATCCCCGCAAGGGGTTGTGTCTCGCGATCGCGCCCGAAATCGCATAGCGAGATCGATTCGGAGTTGTGTCTCATAAAATTGTAAAAATTAGTAGAAAAATTATAGAAAATTATGGAAATACATAATTTAGTCTTATGTATAGAATTGTGATTGTCATGGCCCAAAAAAATCTCAAATTGTTTGGATATATGTGTTGAAATTCATAATACAGCCGTCTTTGTGTATGTGAGTGTTGTATATTTGATATGCGACCTGCGTGTCGTGCCTCCACTTATATATTCTGGATGTAAAATAGTTTTTAGACTCGAATGTAACTCGAGTTTCTAAATTGTAATGTACAAATGAAGACGGTGGAAAGTCCACTCGAAGACGGAGTTACGAGGAGGGTGCCGGCAACACAAGGT
>NC_133867.1:11927796-11951469 GCF_044706935.1 Curcuma longa | reverse complement strand
CATTCAGAATATCATTTAAGCCCTAATCTAAGTTTGGCCGAACTTTGTAAACATGCAACATAAGGTTTAACTATATGAACCTTAAACCGACCATTCTAGAAGGCTTAATCGATCAGATGATCGATTAGGTATCTTGGTAATCGATCGGAGGATCGATTAGAAGTCAAGATTTGTTTTCCACAGAAGGCTCTGTAATCGATCAAGGGATCGATTACACATCCCCTTAATCGATCAGGAGATTGACTAAATGTCGTAACCCATTTCCCAGAAACTTGGTAATCGATCAGGAGATCGTCTTAATCGATCAATGGATCGATTAAGTGTCGTAAATTTGCTTCTCGTTAAACCTGTTAATCGATCAAGTGATCGATTAAGATTAATTGTAATCGATCCAGTGATCGATTACTTTTCTTGGGTTTTAATCAGAGAGCATGGTAATCGATCGTGGAATCGATTACTCTCCTTAATCAATCAAAACATTGGATGTTAATCGGGACAAATACACGGGGCTTGGTCGATCAATGATCGACCACATATGGTGGTGGTCGATCAGCTGGTCGACCACTACCTTGTGGTCGATCAGTGGTCGACCATGTGGTCGACCAGTGGTCGATCAGCTACCATGTGGTCGACCATGTGGTCGACCAGTGGGAGTTTACACCCCGTTGCTCGTTGCTCTTATTCCTATATGTTTGTATAGGCATGTTCCTACCGCATACAACTTATTAATCCTACTTAACTTAACGTCACAAGTATGAAACCTATGCTACAAGTATATCTTTAAAAACCCTAACGTTGCCGAAACCTAAACATGGTGCAACCCTGGGTTTTAACCACATGAAAGACATTTATCTTTAAACATTATCATATATCATATAGGAACATAGCTGGTTTAACATATGCTGTAAAACCTCTATTCCACATAGCATAAGGTTCATACCTGTTAAACTAATAACCCTTTAGTAGTATGAGTTATTATTGATGGACTTGAGCTGGATGTCTAGGGAGAACACGGGAAGTCCAAGCCCATCAGGAGCCAAAACTAATTCCTCCTCTAGGTCTCTGTTGTAGTCTCTAGATAAAGCCTTATATCCATCCATGAGATTCTGTTAGAATTATGTTAGAATTCTGTTGAGAATCTGTTAAGAATTCGGTTACAATTCTGTTAAGAATTCGATTAGAATTCTGTTAGAATTCTATTTAGCATTCTATTAAGAATTCAGTTAACAGAATTTGGATTAATTCTAAATAGAATTATGTTAATTTTGTTATCCAACAAAATTTTATTAAGTTTTGTTATCCAACAAAATTTTGTAAAAGAATTTTGTTATCTAACAAAATTATATAAATTTTGTTATACAACAAAATTATATTAATTCGGTTAAATTTTTCCTAAATTTCCTACGATGGCAAAGCTATATAAAGAGAGGAGAAGGGGAGGCTCAAGAACATAACACATGATCTAATCCTATTCTTCCTTGCTAGGGCCGGCGCCCACCCTTGGATCTTCTTCCCCTTCTTGTGCTAGGGTCTGCGCTCAAGCACTTACCTTCTCCCTTCCTTGCTAGGGCCAGCGCCCAAATGAAGAGGAAGAAGAAGAGAAGGAAGAAAGGGGAGAGGAAGAAGAAAAGGCACCACCTTCACCTTCACATCTTGTCCCTCCTTTCCTTCTCCTAGGGTCGGCCACACTTTATCCTTCCTCTCTATCTCCTAGGGTCGACGCCTCTAATCAAGTTTTACCTTTGATTGGTGGTGGCTTGAAGAGGAGAGGAAGAGAGGAAGAGAGAAAGCCTTGGTTCTCCCTTGGTTGGTGGAGGCTTGGAGAGGAAAGGAAGAAAGGAAGAGGAAGAAGAAGAAGCTTCTACCTTGAGTTCTTGCCATCGAATAGGAAGAGAGGAAAAGAAGGAATTGGGTGGAGTTCATCTTGGTAGATCGTTGCCCACACAACGTCCAAGAAGAATAGAGGAATAAATAGAAGATCAAGAGGTCTTCGGGTATGTACAAACATCTATACAACCTACAAAGAAGAAAGGTACAACTATTTTAATCCGCTGTATAGTTGTTATTATTTTCTTTTGTATAGATCTTGAATACCAACACAAGAGCCCAATGATCTTATGAATCGATCAAGCACATGGTTGATTGAATATGAGGGTTTCTTGAAAAGAATCAGTCTCTAGAAAATATTTATCTGGCAAGAATTGAACGGAACATGATTCTAGTTTCCAGCAACTTTATCTCTCTCTGGATGTAGTCAAGACAAATGATCTGCAACAATATTTTTGGCTCAATTTTTATCTCGGATGTCCACGTCAAATTCTTGAAGCAATAGCAACCATCTGATCAACCTCAGTTTGGCATCTTTTTTGCTTTGCAAATATCGGATGGCAGCATGGTCAGTGTATACAATTACCTTTGATCCCACTAAATAAGACATGAATTTATCAAATGCAAAAACTACAGCTAAGAACTCCTTTTCTGTAGTCATATAATTAATTTACGCTTCATCTAGTGTCTTGCTAGCATAATAGATCGCGTGCACCATTCTATTCTTCCTCTATCCTAAGACTGATCCTACAGCATAGTCGCTTGCACCACACATTGATGTGCGCAGGGAATATATGTGTTTCTGAGGTTTTCATTGCACATCTTTCAGTATTTCATGTCATTTTCGTATGTTTATCACATCCTTTATCTATGCATTAAGCATATTATCTCAATTTCCTGTTTTGGAGGTCTGCTCTTGTATTTATACTTTTGTAGGACAAAAATGGAGTGAACGAAGGCAAAATGGATAATTAACAGAAGGCAAGGCAAGACAGGGTCGTGCCTCCAAGGCACGGTCGTGTCTCAAACTCCAAGGGGTCGTGCCCACCAGGGCATGGCAGTGTCTCACCACCAGAGGAGCACCTACCCCTGGCCGTGCCCAACAGACACAGTCGTGCCTTTATCCAGAAAGTGAGCTGCCCATGGTCGTGCCTATCATGCATGGTCGTGTCTCCATTCCAACCTCGAGCCAAGGCCTGGCCGTGCCCACAAGGCACGACCCTACCTTTATCCAGAGGAGCAAATGTCTCTAGTCGTGCCTCACAGGCATGGCCGTACTAGAATTCCAGAAGCTTAATAGGCTCTGATCGTGCCTATCAAGCACGGTCGTGCCTTATTTCCAGAGGCTCAACATCACACGGTCGGGCATGGTCGTGCCATGTTTTCAGGGTGTTAGCAGAACATGATCGTGTCTACCAGGCATGACCGTGTGACGGAACGTGCCAGCCATATGCTCTGGGTCGTGTGACTAGACACGACAGTGTGGTGAGGATTTGATAGAGGGGGCATATAAATACCCCCTTATTTGCCCTAAGAAAGGGGAGAGACCTTAGGAGTGATAGTGAGCCACCGTAGACGCCATACGGAGCAAAAATCGATGATCCATCCATTCTTTTGGGGCTACTCCGTTGCATCCATCCACCATTGATGAGGAGATTGTAAGGCAAAGAAGAAGGCATCCATTGATAAGTTTTATTTTCCTTTTCTATGATCTAAAATGTATTTCTTTACATCTTCTTTGCATTGTATCCCCTTCATCATGGAGTAGAACGTTAGATTCTAGGATGTAGGAGGAATCGAGATGTATTATGGATGATTGTAACTATGAATTTGTGTTTACCATGTTCTATGATATATTTGTGCATTTGCTTTATGGATATTGTGCCTTGTACTTATTTGATGATATGAATGTGAAAGGTATGAATCGATGAGGATGAGGATGAGTTATGGTTTAAGGAAATTTTTGGATCGTATGACCGGGGTGCCTTATGACAGAAGGTGAATCTTTAACTGGACTTTTTGAGGAAATTCTAAGGTTGCAATGAATCTTTGTGAGAGATAGCTAATGGTTATTGATTGTTAGGGAGAGGTCCTTAATTGGATACCCGGTTGTTGGGATGTATACTATAAGCCTTGCTTTTTGTATAAACATCTATTTTGTAATAATATTGAAATGAGAATCACCTTGATCAAAATGTTTGCATTTCTTATGTGATGCAGTTGTCCACTTAATTTATATTGTAGATAATATGGTATGTGGTGCCACACAGAAGATTATGTTATCGGTTCCTTATAAATTATAAATAGTAGCTCACAATCAAGATGGATAGGGACAAACTATTAGAGTGGTTGTAGTGTAAATAGTATTAGTTTATCTTATCTATTAAATTACACTAGTACACTTTGTGTGTATTGAGTAGGACCGTTTGAAGTCATTCGATTTATACTGACTATATAATCGAACTAGACCTCAGTTATTATGGATGTGCTATTGGGATGTATAAAAGAATCCTAGCTATCTATGTAAATAAACATTCTGAAATGAGAATTACTTTTGGTCAATGTTTACATTTAGTTTTTATGCAAGTGTCCACTTAATCTATATTATAGATAAACATGGTGTGTGGAGTCACACACAGAAGACCATGTTATCAGTTCCTTATATATTATAAACACTGTTCACAACCAAGATGGATTGGACAAACCATTGGACTGGTTGTAGTGTAATTTGGTCTTAGTCTGTCTTGACTATAGAATTACACTAGTACACTTAGTGTGTATTGAGCAGGACCACCTGAGGATTGTTCGATTTATACTGACTATATAATCGAACTAAACCTCTGTTACTATCGATGTACATGCTCTAAATCCCGATATAATAATAAACACATGTACTTAGTATATACTTCATGCTTGCATATATACTTAGTATGTATTTCTTTAATTCATCAAAGGGTGAGATTTATTTCGATAAATCAAAAGGCCCCATGAGTTGGGAGATAATGCTATGTATATGGTGTGTTGTTGATTATAGAAGAAAATTATGTCCTAATATTTAGGCTGATGATGTCCCCTTGAGGAGCTCATAAAGGATTATCATGTAAACCCTGCAGGTGGACATAGTTCCGCATGATAACAAGGTTGAGTGGTACTACTCTTGGATTCAGAAGTTAATTAATTGAGTTGTCAGTAATTCAATTGATTAACGGACATACGATATCTTAAACACAGGGAGATTAATGTACTCATGATAAGAAGGAGCCCATATTATAATATGGGATTGGTGCGGTAGTTCAATAATAACTCTTTAGTGGTATGAGTTATTATTGATGGACTTGAGTTGGGTGTTTAGGGAGAAACATAGGAAGCTTAAGCCCATCAGAAGGCCAAAACCAATTCCTCCTCTAGGTCCCTGCTGTAGCCTCTGGATAAACCTCGTATCCACCTAAGAGAATTCTGTAAGAATTTCGGTTAGAAAATTCTATTAAGAATTTCTGAAATTCTGTTAAGAATTTTTTATGAAAAAATTCTATTAAGAATTTATATTCAAGAAGATTCTGTTATGAAATTCTGTTAAGAATTCTATTTCTTCCGTAAACAAAATTTTGATATGATTTTTTCATAGAAATTTTGTTAAGAAATTTTGTTAAGAAAATAACAAAACTTAATAAAGAAATTTTGTTAAGAAATTAATCAAATTTTATTAAGAGGTTTTGTTAAAAAAAATAACAAAATTTAGTTAAGGAAATTTATTAAGAAACTAACAAAATCTTCTTAAGAGATTTTATTAGATTTTTTCTAACTAAATCTGGATAAGAAAAATTTGTTAGATTCTTTCTAAATTTTCTAAGATGGCATAGCTATAAAAGGGGAGGTTTGCAAGAGGGAAAAACACACAAAATATTTCCTTTCCTCTTACTAGGGCCGGCGGCAACAAGAAGGTCTTTCTCCCCTTTGTTTTTCTAGGGTCGGCGCCCCCTTTAGGCTCCTTCCTTGTTCGCCCAAGCCTCCTCTCCTTCCCCTCTTGCTAGGGCCGGCGCACAAGGTCCTTTCCCTTTGCTAGGGCCGGCGGCCAAGAAGAAGAAGGAAGAAGAAGAACAAGGAAGAGAAAGGGAAGAAGAAGAGAATGCTTTTTCTCTTGCTTGCCATCGGATAAAAGGAAGAAATTTTGGTGGAGTAATCTTGGAGGATCGTTGCCCACACAACGTCCAAGGAGAGGAGAGGAATACAACAGAAGATCAAGATGTCTTCGGGTAAAAACTCCTACACAATCTCAAGAAGAAAGGTACAATTTATTTTCCACTGCATAAATTGTTTCTTTCATAAATATGGATCCTGAATACCAACACAAGAGCCCAATGATCTTATGCATCGATCAAGCACCTAGTTGATCGAATATGAGGGCTGCTTGATAAGATTTCATTTTTTTTAAAAAAAATTTATCTGGCAAGAATTGAACGGAACAGAATTTCAAGCTCCCATCAATGGTATCAGAGCATTGGTTAGGGCTCTGTGTGTTTGGTTTCAGTTATTTTATGCATTGTTCATACATAAATTTAGGCAGGATAATAGTAGGAATTGCAAATAGATTAACTCTGTGGTTGCAGGATTCCTAGTTCCAACTATTATGGTCTAAATTGTGATGTGTATGTATTGTGTGTTGTGCATGGATGTAATGTGTGATTGGAACCCTCGGGCATGTCGAGGTTATTATGCATTATTGTAATAATAATTAAGCATAGCGGGACGCTGTATAGTTTTATTTACTGTTCAATCTAGAAAATCACAAGAAGCAACTAGGAGAGATCCGAGAGCTCAACAAGAGTAAACAATCGGCTCTGGTTTTTCCCGGCCAAACAACACAGTGAACTCCAAAACCTAAATCACGATCCACCACCCGTACAAGAGGGCAATGCTGGAATTGGCTTCATCTCCGATCGGGTGAAAACAATGGTAGCGACCAAGGATGAAGGGCCGCTGAGGTGCTCGTGATCCGCCCGTGGGAAATGTTTGAAGCTCGCGACCACCGGCTGGGAGGAAGACCGCTGAGGCGGCGGCGCGATTTTCCCTGAGCAAAAATCTTGTTCCGCTCCTCTGTTTTGTCGCGCGATTGGAGCTCTCCTTTCATCGGCGGATGCCACGAGGAAGAGGGAAGGAAGGCGACGGGGCTTGGGTTCCTCCGGTTGTTCACCCTTCGCAAGCTCCCTCCCGCAAGAAGAAGGCCAGCGTGCGCTCGGGAGGAAGATGAACAGAGGCTCATCTATCGTGAATCGGCGTCGTGACCAGTGGAGAAGAAGCACAGTGCTAGGGTTCTCCACAGCCTCTTGTTCTTCTCCGACGACGCATCACAGGGAAAGAAGAACCGGCACAGCGCGGCGTCTCCGCGAGAAAGATGAACAGGATCTTGGCGTCGCGATTTCTTTCAATGAGAAGCTACAGTCCTTTTTTGTTAATTAAAACCTTAGGTTTTAATTAAACCTAAAGTTTTTTTATTTCCTTTTGGTTTTATTTCATGCGGCAGCCGAAAACCTCAAAAGAAAACCAAATAAAATCAAAACCAAAACCTAATTTGGGTTCAACCAGACCGGATTACTATAGTGAATCGATTCACTTTTGGTTCGCTTGGTTCACTAACCAAACGAACTCTGATTTGACCCAAACTAGTTTTGTTCGTTTCGTCTTCACAAGACAAAGCTTCTCATCACATCTGTTCTGTCCAAAATCTCTTCCATCGTGAACCAAACCAAGTTGGTTCAATTCGGTTCAAAATTGAATCATTTAATTCACTAACCAAACAACATTCGATTTGAACCAAATCAGTTTTGTTCGTTTCATCTTCGTAAGACGAGTTCCATCATATTGTCCCTTGTCCGGTCCAACCAGACTTTGTCTCTCTCATTCTGAGAATCCAATTCTCAAACTTGTTTTAAGTCCTTCGGAGAACTTGTAGTGTGTGTGACCCAATAGGTTTTCGGTTATGTTGGCCATCCATAATTAACCATTAATTACGGAACGATCATGAGTGACACCTAGTAGTATATCATGATCTCCAATTGACTGAAAAATCAATGATTGATTTCAGAACATCTTCTAAACCCTTCAGCAGCTCCACTAAATCGTACCTCGTTCCTTTCACCGTCTTATACCCACTTGGTTCAGGACATGGTCTATGTGTCGGTCCCCACTAGGCTGACTATGTCACACCTAGCCCAAGCTGCTTTCTTATCCTATGGATTCAAGTTACTTGTACACGTATCCAAGAGTACCGTACTCTTAACATATAATGTTTTGGCCAAAGACTTTTAGTAACAATCCTGACAAGCGGCCGCAAGGTATACGTCTCCTTTTTCAAGGAGCGATGAATCCTCTGTGGGCTATTTAAACACCTTCGGGCACTTCGTCTTATACCCAATCATCTCAAATCCACACCTCCTCGGAGATGCTTGCTTAAAATGTCAAAGTATAAGCCTCCGTGACCAAGGTGACTTGAATACCGCAAGTCAAAGGAAACTCGCACTTAAGCTACACTGAGATCTTCATTGACATATATATATATCGAACCATATGAAGTCTCAAAGCAGGTCACTCCAATGAACTGGTTACCTTTAACCAGCATCCACGTTTAACTCTCAACATCTAATGTCGACAGTAGTGAGATCAGCTGCTTGGCTAACCAAGGAGTTCAAACGTGCTAGTCTCGACAGAATCGATGACGTCCGTGCTCATCAATTCCTCGACTAGGGATAATTCTAATACGTTCATAATTACACGTGTAGAGATGCTCACTAGTTGTGATCCAATCACAAATTCTCTCACGCTATGAATCGTATTACGGACATTCAATATTTGAGTTTAAGATCCAATCAAACACATATGGAATGTGCACTCAAATAGTGAATTACTATTTATCCAATAAATAGTATAACTGTAAGGCGATTGCCTTGGGACACCTCTCAAATCTAACATATATAACCTCTCCCTAAAGTATGAAGATCTCTCTAGAATTCTTAGCTACCACATATCCATTTCTTCTTTTCTACTGACTTGAGCGTCGGAGTGGCCTGCAAAGAATCCTTGACACCCTACTAATCTGTTCGCTCAGCTCCCTTCTTTAGGTCTCCTCACTGGCGGGAACGACCACGCGTGAGGTGGCAGATTCTTGACTGGTAGTTTGACCGTCCACGGCATCCAGTCGGAATAAATTGACGTCGTCTGTGGGAACACTGGGCTAGACACTGCGATGGTTAACACCAGACGCACCACCGACAATCGTGATCCCATCGAGGAGAGAAACCGTCACATTGACGCAGGAAGATCTCAACCAGCTTATTCATCGGGTTGTACAAGAGGCTTTGCGACATCTCAACCTCTGCCTCCTTCGATACATGCAACTGACGCCCCTCTCAGAGGACAGAGGCCATCACCGTTAGACGAGATTTTACCGCCTATGGGTTCCACCAACTGAGGCGTTGGACCCATTGAAGAAGATTCACATGAGTCCAGAGTAGAAGAAGGGTTGCAGGACGAGCACAAGGGAAAGGCCCCTATCCATTACTCGGACGACATGCCCAAGACTCCTTTTGCCCGCAAAATTTTGGAGCAAGAGCTACCTCACCACTTTCAACAACCACAGCTAACGGAATATACTAGATCAACTGACCCAGAAGATCATCTGTGTTATTTTGGAAATGCCTCCCTACTGCATCAATACACGAACGGAGTCAAATGCCGAGTCTTCCTCAACACTCTTTCTGAGTCAGCACAACGATTATTCAATCGACTCTCGACCTCTTTCATGCGTTCCTTCAAAGACTTTAAGGAGATTTTCCTGTACCAATTCGCCAGTAGTAAGAAATACCAAAAGACCCCCCCTCCTCAACCTATTCATCATGAAGCAAAAACCTCAAGAAACGTTGTAAGAATATCTCCACCGTTTTAACCAAGTCGTATGGGATGTGCTCTCGACTCTTTTTAACATCCTGATAAGTGCTTTCACTCAAGGACTATTAAACGGGCATTTCTTTTGGTCTTTCGTTAAGAAATCACCCACAAGTTATCAAAGGCTACTAGAGAGAGCTGCCAAGTACATCTACTTGGAGAAGATTCAGCGCGCTCAAAGGGGGGATGCGGGAACGACTCCATTGCCAACTAAGAAGTCGACCCCACCTTCATCACGGAGGGAAGTCCTACCCTGGCTGCTCAATCATATCCCTGCCGCTGAGATGAGCGGGGCAGTATAGGCTGTGGATACCGCTCCTATCTTGGTCAAAAGGCTGAACCCAGCTCTTTCTGGGAGGCCGACCCGTTTTTGCGCATATCATCAATCATCTGCTCATGATACACAGGATTATCGTCAACTACCCCAAGAGATCAACCGAGTCAACAAGGAGCGGCAACAAGGAGGACGATACTCATCCCAAGTTGGCAGGCACGTGCCAGACGAATATACCTGGAGAGACGACCAGGAGTGCAGGGCAATGCCAAGAAAGATGGACCCTCACCACAGGCCTGAGATGTCACGACAGTCCCCTCTGGGTCATGATAGAGCCCCACCGCGAGATAACCGACAATCGGGTCACACGCAACTACAGGAAGCTCATCTCGAGGATCGCCGAGATCATCGGGACATTCAGGACAACATAGCTCATCATGGGGATATCAACATGATCACTAGCGGCACTAAAGACGGGGACTCTAATCGCACCCGCAAGGCCCACGGGTAACGATTGGAGACGTACAACATCAGTACCAGCTGAGGTCAGGAGAAAGGCCACTTGGAAAATATGGAAAAAATAATTATTTCTTCACACAAAAGAATAGGTACATGGTTCTTGTTTTATAGAGAGATACAATAGAAAAAAAGGAAAACTAATGAAGAAGGAAACTAATTAAAGCTAATTAAAGATTTCTATTTACAGAATGATTCTGTAATTATGACTCAATCAAGGAATTAATGGTAAATGATTCTGTAATCAATCAATGATTCTGTAATCAATTAATGATTAGTTTCCAACACTCCCCCTCAAGCTGGTTTGTAGATATCTTCCATAGCCAGCTTGCTAGTCAGCTTATCAAATTGTTTCTTGTGTAGTCCCTTCGTTAGTACATCAGCTAATTGTTCATCTGTTGGAAGATATGTCATGCATATTATTCCAGTGTTGATTTTCTCCTTGATGAAATGTTTATCCACCTCTATATGCTTTGTACGATCATGAAGAACCGGATTATGAGCTATGGAAATGGCAGCTTTGTTGTCGCAATAAACTTTCATAGGAGTTAAGTAAGAAAGCTTCAATTCCTCAAGAATTCTTTTTATCCACATCACCTCACAGATTCCATGGGCAACAGCTCTGAATTCTGCTTCTGCACTACTTCTGGCTACCACATTTTGTTTTTTACTTCGCCATGTAACTAGGTTCCCACCAACAAAGGAACAGTAGCCTGATGTTGATCTTCTATCTGTAACACTCCCTGCCCAGTCTGCATCTGTGTAGACTTCGATTTGAAGATGTCCATGTTTCTTGAATAATAAACCTCTACCTGGAGTTCCTTTTAGATATCTCAATATCCTATATACTGCCTCGAAATGTTTTTCTCCAGGTGAGTGCATGAACTGACTTACCATGCTAACTGCGAAAGCAATATCAGGCCGTGTATGAGACAAGTAGATTAATTTTCCTACAAGTCTCTGATATAGTTCCCTGTCCTTCACTTCTTCAGCCTTAGCAGCTTGTAACTTCAGATTAGCCTCAATTGGAGTCTCAACCATTTTACACCCAAGCAAACCTGTTTCTCCAAGGAGATCAAGAATATATTTTCTTTGATTAACAAATATACCTTCTTTGGATCTTGCAAATTCCATTCCGAGGAAATACTTGAGGACTCCCAGGTCCTTGATTTGAAACTCCTTTGCGAGATTCTTCTTTAGAACTGCTAATTCTGTTTCATCATCACCAGTTAAGATAATATCATCAACATAAACAATCAAGATGGCTACTTTACCCTTTTCTGAGTGTTTATAAAATATTGTATGATCTGCTTGACTCTGCAAGAAGCCATAACTGATAACAGTCTTTCCAAAGCGTTCAAACCACGCTCTTGGTGACTGTTTGAGTCCATATAATGCCTTGTTTAATTTGCACACCTTTTTACTGTCAAGTCCTTTTTCAAATCCTGGCGGTAGGCTCATAAACACCTCTTCTTCGAGATCACCATTGAGAAATGCATTTCTAACATCAAGTTGATGTAGAGGCCAATCTGAATTTACTGCAAGGGATAACAGGATTCTGATAGAGTTTATCTTAGCAACTGGAGCAAACGTCTCTTGATAGTCAATCCCATACGTCTGAGTGAAGCCTTTAGCCACTAGTCTCGCCTTGTATCTTTCAATGCTTCCATCAGCTTTACATTTTATTGTAAATACCCATTTACACCCAACTGGTTTCTTGCCCTTGGGTAGATCAACTATCTCCCAAGTACCACTTCTCCGTAAGGCATTCATCTCTTCCATAACTGCTAATTTCCAACTTGGATCATCCAAAGCCTCCTGTATATTCCTTGGAACAAACAAGTGTGAAATCCTAGAGATGAAAGCTTTATGATTTTTTGACAGTCTTTGATAGGAAAGATAATTTGCAATAGGATGATTGGTGCAGTTTCGGGCACCTTTCCTAATTGCTATAGGAACATCAAGATCAGAAATAGTAGGTGAAGAATCAGACACAATGGGAGAAATTGAAGTTGGATTAGGGATAGAGTTACCTGGAATTTCGGTGCCAGAGCTTGGGTTTTCAGACTGATGTTGTGCAGGATTGACATTCGAGTCTTTATCCCTTAGATGAAATCTCTTCCTAGTATAAACCTGAAGCTCAGAACTCAGATCGCGGTGATCAGTGTGTAGTATTTCTCCCCCTGATCGAGAGTCTCCAATACTAGGCACTAGAGGTAAGTGACTATTTTCTGGAAAACTAATATTAGGAAGTGGGATAGAAATTTCCCAAAAATTATCTTTTCTTTCACTTGTCTCCCCCTGAAGAGAATTTTTGGTAAAATAGGGGTGTGTTTCCAAAAAAGACACATCCATGCTCATAAAGAATTTTTTTGTTTGAGGATCGAAACACTTGTACCCCTTTTTATTTGACGAATATCCCAAAAATACACATTTTATAGCACGTGGTTCAAGTTTTGAACGAAATTGACACGGAACATGAACATAGACAGTGCACCCAAAAACTTTGACAGGTAAATCAGAAAACAGTCTTATTTTAGGAAAACATTTTTTAAGACAATCAAGAGGTGTTTTGTATTCCAACACCTTAGTAGGCATCCTATTTATCAAATAAGAGGCTGTCAAAATTGCTTCACCCCACAAATATTTAGGAACATGCATATAAAACATTATGGCACGTGCTACTTCAAGTAAATGTTTATTTTTTCGTTCTGCAATGCCATTTTGTTGAGGGGTATCCCGACAAGTAGATTGATGAAAAATGCCTTTTTCTTTCAAAAAATCACCCAAGTGCTCATTAAAATATTCTGTTCCATTGTCAGAATGTAAAATACAAATTTTGGTTTGAAATTGATTTTCAATTAGAGTGTAAAAATTTTTAAACAAATTTCTCACGTCAGATTTTTTATCCATCAGATAAATCCAACATAAACGTGTATGGTCGTCAATAAATGTTACAAACCATTTTTTTCCAGAAAGAGTAGTAATTTTAGATGGACCCCAAACATCACTATGAATTAAATAAAAAGGTTTGGAGGCCTGATAACTCTTTGGTAAATATGTTGCACGATGAAATTTTGCAAAAAAACAAGTTTCACAATATAAAGAAGAGCAATCAATACCTTTAAATAACTCTGGAAATAATTTTTTTAGATAGAGAAAACTAGGATGTCCAAGCCTATAGTGCCATAGCATTATTTTCTCTCGAACTGAGTTTGAACTGATACTATTAAAAACCTGAGCCTTTTTAGTACTAACAGGTATTTCATCCAAGTAGTAAAGACCTTCAATCATCCTAGCACGCCCAATCATCATCCCCGAGTTCTGGTCCTGAAATTCACAGTGTGATTCAAGAAATATAATACGACAATTAGAATCTTTAGATAATTTACTCACAGATAAAAGATTGCAGGCTAATTTAGGAACATGAAGAACAGAATTGAGATTAATTTTCTCGGTCAGTTTAATGTGTCCTTTTCCTACAATAGGCGAAAAACTACCGTCGGCAATTCTAATTTTCTCACTTCCAGAACAAGGAGAATAAGTATTGAATAAGTGAGAGCAACTAGACATGTGATCTGAGGCTCCAGAATCTATGATCCATGGAGAAGAGTTTAAACAAGAGAGAGCTTTAGGATTGCTACCTGTTTGTGCCAAGGAAACACTAGGAATACCAGATGAGAAGTTGGATTTTATCAGCTTTAAGAGTTGATCAAGTTGCTCTTTGTTGAAGGAGCCTGAGTTGGCTTCATTAGCCATAGGAAGTCCGCGATTCTTTTCTCCTGGCTTGCTGTTTTTCCAGTTGGCAGGTTTGCCATGAATTTTCCAACATGTCTCACGTGTATGGCGAGGCTTGTTGCAGAAATCGCACCAAACCCGTGGCTTATCATCGGATCTGCGCTGGTAATTTGCAGCCTTGGAGGTAGCATCAGTAAATAAGGCCGAAGTTTCAATTGACTCACCGATACTCTTTTTTCCCAGCATAACACTCCTTCGGCTTTCTTCTCTTCTGACTTCGGCAAACACTTCACCAATGGATGGGAGAGGGGGTCTCCCAATGATCCTTCCTCGTACTTCATCAAACTCGACGTTGAGACCGGCAAGAAATTTGTAAATACGGTCGTCTTCCATGGTTTTCTTGTGGTGGTTGCAATCATCAACAGATTTCCATTCGTATGTGCTAAAGAGGTCAAGATCCTGCCACAATCTTTTCAACGAATTGAAGTATTTTGTGACTGAATCCTCTCCTTGACGAATTTCCCCAACTTTAAAGTCAATTCAAAGACTTGAGATTGGTTACCCAGGTCAGAATACATCTGACTAACATTATCCCACAGCTCTTTTGCAGTAGGATAGCACATGTAATTGGTACTTATATCCTCCTCCATGGAGTTGACTAGCCATGTCATAACCATGGAGTTTTCAGCATCCCATACGGCATGCAGCGGATCATTAACTGCAGGAGCCTTCTTGTCACCAGTGATATAGCCGATTTTTCCTTGCCCACGGATATACATTCGGACGGATTGCGACCACCGGAGAAAATTATCCCCATTCAAGCGAATAGTGGTGATTTGGACTGAATGAGGGTTGGAAAGGTGTCGTAGGGTTTCAGAAGGTGTTACCGTGGTAGTGGCAGGGATTGTAGTGGCTTTGGACGTGACTTCTGACATGGCTACTCTGCTCTGATACCAACTTGGAAAATATGGAAAAAATAATTATTTCTTCACACAAAAGAATAGGTACATGGTTCTTGTTTTATAGAGAGATACAATAGAGAAAAAAAGGAAAACTAATGAAGAAGGAAACTAATTAAAGCTAATTAAAGATTTCTATTTACAGAATGATTCTGTAATTATGACTCAATCAAGGAATTAATGGTAAATGATTCTGTAATCAATCAATGATTCTGTAATCAATTAATGATTAGTTTCCAACAATTGTGGAATATAAATTTGACTACAAAATATATTGTTGATTTTTCAATTATTTTTGTATTTGGATATATGTATATTTTTCTTTTAAAATAGAGATTATATGTTGTACTCTGACTCCTATGTTGTCATATTGTGGTGCTACTTTCATATCTGTCCATGCCTTATGAATTTCTTTTCCTAAGTCTTCAAATAATTTACTAAAAAATCGTTCTCCTAATTCAGGATTACAATAGTTACCTGAGACTGCTGTAAGTGCTATAAAGTCATTACAGAATGGTTTAATCCAATTCCAGCTAAATAGTTGTAATTATTCTAAGTCTCGCATGGCTTCTCTTTGTTTAATATGTAAGCCAGTATTAGCTCCTCTGGTTGTAAGAAGTCTATCGATAGTATAACAAAAATTAATTATGTTATTTCCTTGGGATGCTATTCTAGCTATTTCTTCTAGAAATTTTACTTTGTAGGCTTCCCATGTAGCTCTGGCTACATCGCCTAAGTAGTTTTCTCCCACTCTCATTATGGCTTCTCCCATTTCTATATCTAATTCATGTTTTGCTTGATAGTCTCGTCTTACCGAGACAATCCATTGTTCTAAATAAGTGTCGTATAGTTGTGGGTCGCATTCTGTTATATTGAGTATGAAGTTTCGGCCAAAGAAAGTAATTTCTGGTGGCCTTCATTTACTTGTAGTTCTTAGTAAGGGTATAGGGGGGTTCTACTAGTCTTAGGAGGATGTCCCTGCCTATAATCCATAGTTCTCATAGAACTTTCTAGATATGGTACCTTAATTGGTGGCCTTAAGGTAGCTGTTGATTCTGCTGGATTCATTAAATTGACTTCTTGTTTTCTACTATTATTTTTTTCCATCAAAATAAAGTTCCCAGTCAAATTCTAGTCTTAAATGTTTTTTTCAAATTGTTCTAGTTCAGTTAAATTGTCTAGAGTAACATATATAGTCGCTTCAGCTGGCATGTACATGTATTCATTTAGATCTTCAAAGAAGTTAGTTGTTTCTATGTCTTTTATGTTCATCATATTTAAGGTATCCTCTTCTTTTTCTATTTATTGAGAAGTAGAAGAATTGAAGCCACTAAATCTTACTGTTAAGTTCTCATGTCTATCTTTATACATGATGGAATCATTAGGTTTTAGTGTAGGATTTTGGAGTTCTAAATTGACCGTCCATTCTAATCTTGCTAATGTTTCGAAGTCAAATTCTCTAGGTTTGAGAAAGTAAATTCCTTTTGTTGTTAGGGTTGCAAGCATTCCTTGTATATTGATTTTAAAATTGTTGTTGATATTGTTTATTATTTTCCCTAGAAAGATAATATCTAACTGAATATTATATCTCTGAAAGTCATCATAACCGTTGGCTTGTATCATGATTTTAATATATTTAATAAAGTCTGTTACTGTCATATTAAAATTTGAGTAGATGTAGGTTATTCCTACATTATTGTTCATGTCTACTTCAATTAATCCAATAAAGACCTTTTCTCGATCAGAGAATCTAAAGTCATATAACACGATTAAGACCTTACCGCCTACCCTTTTTCTTGTTAAACCTCTTAATCCTAAGACAATGAGGCCTAGGTGTGTAATTATGTCGTCTTGTAGTGAGTGCTCTAACAAATTCTTCTGTCATGAGATTGAGTCATTCTTCTACTCCATCTAGGATGTGTAGTGCTTCTGTTCTATGGTGTCTAAAATCAGCAGTGGTGATTGACAATGCCCCATGACTATATAGATGTCTTGGGTTTAGAGTATTCAGTTGTGCATTGGAGAAGAGTTCCAAATTTCTTTCTACATCTATTATTTCTTCTAATTGATGACTAGAAGTACTAGCTCTTCTAGCTAGTAAGTTATCTAACTATGATGTTATATTTTGTTGAAGATCCCTTATAGTTCTGGAGAGACCAATAAAAATTTCTATTTGCTTAAGTCTTGTAAGACTCATTTTATTTCTGTTGGTGTATATGTCAGAAAAGAATAAGTTTTTAGTTGTCTTTTAGGAATAATGTTTCCTGTAGATAATTTACTTAAATCTTTAGTTAAGAGTTCTATGCTATGTTTCCACTCAGTTGTTTGATTATTCTTTTGAACTTGATTTTCTACTTGGAGTAGCTTGGTTTCTAATAAGGTTATATGATGATGTAAGGATGTTAACAGTGCTATGATAGTGTTATTTTGTTAGATTAATATCTGATCTCCTTTTCTTGGTACGTCTACCTTATAATAACCGTCTTCTTTAGTTTTTGAAGTATTGTTGTGTAAAATTAAAAGCTTCTTCATAGTATGTGTTTTCATATTGAAGTTTGTTCATTTATATTTTAACTCTTCTAAAATAATGTGTAACATTTTAAAGTCTTCTTCTAATTGCTTATTGTTTTTCTGTAGGACATCTTTTACTTGTAAGAGTAAATCTTTTGCTTGTACTTCAAAGTTTCTTGGTTTGTTTTCTCTAAATTATCTGGTAAAAGTGGCTTGACTAGTTTTGAGAAAGTCAAGAATTCTCTTGAGCTCTTTTATCTCTTGATTTTGTTGTCTTAGTACTTGCTGTAATTGTTTTAAGGTTATGTTGACTTGGTTTTGATAACTTTCTAATATTTTTCCCAATCCTATTTGCAAGATTTGTAAGGGTATTTAAATGTGCTAAGTCCAAATGTAAAGAGTGACTAAAGGAGTGTGTGCTAAGGTAACACTGATGTTTATACAAATCAGTGGTAGTGATTGTTCTACTTGGTGAAAGAGCTAAGTCTAGATAAGCCAAACTAGATATTAAAGTCATTCATGGTCTAAAGTCTTAGGGCTCTGATACCCATCTTGGTGTGGTTTTTTTTTCAAGTCTAAGAAATTTTAAAGGTAGCTAGCGAATGATTGAGTGATTCTTTTATGAAAAGATCTAGGCTAAGAAAGCAGGAATAGTCTTAGTTTTTTTCCTATTTATCTTCTAGTGAGCCTCACCTGTGAAAATCGAGTATTGGTACTATGCCCTGATTATCTTCAGGTCTTATGGCATCGGGCCTTGCCTTACTTAGCCAGCACAGGTGCTTTCTTAGCCTAAATCTTTTCATACAACAATCATTCAATCATCCGCTAGCTACCTTTAAAATTTATTAGACTTTAAAAAAAAACACGAGGATTGGTCTATATATATATAGATTCTGATATCCCGCGCGACGAAAAAACCCGACACCCATACGCGACCGCCCGACCTCTCGACGTTCATCGCCGCCGTTCTTCGCCGTCCGGTCACCGCCGGCCACCATCCCGGGCTCGTTGGAAGCGCAACTCGACGGCGCACACATCGGCACCGGATTCCGGCCGGATTGGGCCGGAATCCGGCCGGAATACCGGCCGAAACACAGCAGACGCGCTGGTGGCCGATTTCGCCGGAATCCGGCCGGATTCCGGCCGAATCGGGGCCGGACTCCGGCCACGGTCGACGCGCCGGCGCCGGGCGCGTCGACCGCGGCCGGAGTCCGGCCCCGATTCGGCCGGAATCCGGCCGAATTCCGACCGAAATCGGCCAACAGTGTCTGTTGGCCGATTTCGGCCGGAATTCGGCCGGATTCCGACTGAATCGGGGCCGGACTCCGGCACCCGCCGGACCGCCGGTGAGTTGCGGTTCCAATGGATCCGGTCCGGCAGCAATCGGTGGTCGGACGGCGATGAACGGACGCCGGGAAGCGGCGAACGTCCGAGGAGAAACACTGTGCAATCGCGAGAAATGGACGGCTGAGATGGGATCGCGCATCGGGCGGTTGCGCAGGATATCAAACTCGTATATATATATATATATATATATATAGTTTGATATTCTAAGTAAAAAAATCCCAGAAGTAGAATCGGTATAAGCAACCACTTCAACTTCATAACCTGTGAAACCTCTCTTTAAGCAATTGAGGTATGTATATAAAAAAGAGTTTAAAAGGAAAAAAAAAAGCATATTAACTTAAATTGTCACAACTTACAAATATTTGGCATAGTTTGCTGGAGGAAATATACCATGCTTAAGCATCTAACTGCTATGGCTTGCATCATGCCAAGTGAATTTATCTCAACATGTAAAGCAGTAAAGTGGAGCAATATTTAAAACACTTAGTTATCATTCAAAGTAATTCCTCCTTCTGGTAATAACTATAGTAATAGTTTGTAAACCCACCCCATCATTGTCAAGCCAGAGTTTGAAGCATAATTATAAAGCTAAAAGAATTTGAAGAAGGTAAAACAGGTATAAAAAAACGTCAATGATTACATATTCTAAACATTTAAGTATGTGCAGAACACAAATATATACCATCTGCCCTTGTTTAGCAGTTTTCTTTATCTCCACGATAAGCTTTTTCTCCTGTGCTTGCAGCCCCTGTCTCTCCCTTTCAATCTCCCTGATTGATTTATCCAGCATTCTCTTGTTCTCTCTCAGCAGCTCTGCAACCAAAATTAGCACCCATGAGGTTTAGACTCCTTTGCAACTTTCCTTTGAGAGAAGGAATCGGTCAAATAACTAGAACAAAGCAGCTGTCGCATGAGACCTGATTGGGGGAAAAAAGCAATTCTTGCGGCGACAATCAATCAAGGTCAGAATACAGCGTTCTATTGGATCGACCTAGAAATAATATAGACAAAATTAACAAGAAACTGCGATGGCGAAGTCTACCTGCCGGAGTTTTCCTCTTCCCGAAAATAAAACTCATGGTGAGAGATCGATTGATCGATACCAAAACTTCGCTGCTCTTCCTCTAACCTCGTTAGAAAGAATCGGTGCGCGAACTGAAAGGGGGTAAAAAAAAAAAAACCTCTGTAATTGTCTTTTTCCGAGAGAGAGAGAGAGAGAGAGTTGCATTGGTGACAAGGGAAGGGCCAGCCAGCTCGTTTGGCCTGGGTCTGATTGGCTCATGTCCGGGCGAGTGCTGTCCGGGCGAGAATAGAAAAAATAGACAACTAGATGAAAAAAAATTAAATTTGATCTTTATATCCTTATAGGGTTTTGCTATATATGAGCGACGGATTCTTACGCGTCCCGTACGCGACTCCTCTGACGTTCGTGCGTTTCCGCCGCCCGTTCATCGCCGTTCGACCACCGCCGGCCGCCGGACCAGATCCGTTGGAACCGCAACTCGACGGCGCACATCCCAGCATCGAATTTCGGCCGGATTTGGCCGGAATTCGACCGGAATTCCGGCCGAAACACGGCAGCAGTGGCCAACGCCGCTGTCTCCCGGAATTCGGCCGGATTCCGGTCGAATCGCGGTCGGAGACCGGCCGCGGTCGACGCGCACGGCGCCGGGCGCGTCGACCGCGGCCGGTCTCCGGCCGTGATTTGGCCGGAATCCGGCCGATTTCCAGCCGGAATCAGCCAACAGTGTCTGTTGGCTGATTCCGGCCGAAATCCGACCGGATTCCGACCAAATCGCGGTCGGAATCCGGCCACCGCCGGACCGCCGGCGAGTTGCGGTTCCAACGGGTCCGGTCCGGCGGCCGACGGTGGTCGGACTACGATGAACGGGCGGCGGGAAGCGGCGGAGGTCCGAGGAGAAATACTGTGCAATCGCGATTTTTTGGACGGCTGAAATTGAGCGCGCGATCGGATGAACGGCCGGGATGGAAGCGCTCACGGGCGCTCAGGAAATCGGCGCTCAGCATAGCAATTCCGTATCCTTATAATATTACATCTTTATCTTAACACAATACAAACAATATTGAATATATATATATATATACAGGAATGATATCCTGCGCGATGAGTTAACGCGACTCCGTGCGCGACAGCCGACGTGGCGAGGAGTTTCACTGTTCATCCTCCACCGTGGCCGAAACGAAATCCCGAAATAAAATCCCGCCTCTCCCAAAATCGCGCGGCCGATTCTCAATTCGAGCTTCCGCTGTGGTTGAAAAGGAAGTAGAGAAGGATGTGACTGCAGCGGAGGTGAAGAACGAGAAGGATGGTCCGATTGTGGAGAAGGCCTCGTCCTTCAGGGAGGAGAGCAACTTCTTGTCGGATCTCAAGGAATCCGAGAGGAAGGCGCTGGTGGAGCTCAGAGCCGTCGTCGAGGAGGTCATCCTCAAGAACAAGCTATTTAGAGACGAGTCAGAGCCATCGAAGGGGAAGGAGAAGGTCCATGGAGAAGAGGAAAAACTGGAACTTGACAAATCTTCTGAGGTGAAGCACACCGACGAAGAAAAACTTGACCTTTCTACCAAAAACCCTAAATCCTATTCGCTCCTCTCGCGTCGCTGCGTTCGGCCCGCCCCCTTGCTCGCCCGTCGCTCCTCTCGTTTCGAGTTCCCTACTCGAGTTTGGTTCCGTTTCAGGTTTCGACCCTCGGTGCGAATAGAGGAGGAGAAACGCATCGGAATCGAAGATCTCGCTCCTAGGTATCGGATCACGTTCTCTTTGGCCTCTACCCACTGTCACAGAATTTGATGTGATTCCTCTGTTTGATCTTTTTCTGGCTATTTAACTTGAAGATCTGACGTTTTCTGATATTGAGTTCCTGGTTTGCCTTCTTGCACTGCTGTAGGTCTGGTGTTTTGCTTCCGATGAATATTCATAAATCAATTGTTTTTATTGACAATGTGTTCTTTTGTAGGTTTTTTTCTGTAAAATGTACGTTTCTGATTTATTATATTATTGTAGATGGTGGAATTTGTGGTGTTGGTTCAATAATTTTATTTATTTATTTATAATTACGCCCATGAAGATGTTCCTTGGATTTTTGAAAGTCATCATCTTGGATTTATTTATTGTATAGGATTTGTGGTGTTATATTATTGTATAGGATCCCAAGATGATGACTTTGATGAGTTGTTGAATAATGATTAAGATTTTTGAATTTTCTACTAAAATGAGATTTATACTGATTTGTTTTTACCAATGTTAATCTCACATTAGGCATTTTGGGATACACTACATTTTGATTTATTTGTTCAACTTGCAGTGTGGTTCTTCATGGTTAGTGGCACCAATCAAAGCTGGTTTCGTGGCTCGAGTTGGCCGTCGTAAAGCTGGCACATGATCAGAATATTCTCCAAGTCAACAATGCTACTCTTCAGCCATTTCAAAAGAGGCTCTTCTTTTGTTGTTCAGTTGTCTGAACCCTTCCCCTGAGCTTGTCTTTCATGTACACTTTGATTGCAACACTATTTAAAACAATTTTTTGTCATGAGAATCTTTTGTAGGAATCTTGTTTTGACTTAAAATTATGTTTCTGCCTTCTTTGAGAAGGTGTTTGTTGTCATTGTTTGCTGCAGCTTGTGCCCTCGAATTCAGGCGATATTGAGAGCATGATAGACTAGAAACACTAAGACCCCTCAAATCCTTCAATTTAGTTTTTAAAAGACCAGACAAACTGGACATATAAAAAACCTTAAGTAATCAAATGCTCTATTCATTTACATACAGTATCATTGGCCTGCAGTATCATTGGCCTGCAACACTATTTTTTTAGTTCTAGAGATTGTTAACATCATTACACTCTATCGTATTGGCTGATGAAAATTCCTGCTAGATGATGAGTTCACAAGGAATCAACCTAAACTTCCATCACTGATTATTTTGGAATTTTATTGTAGAATGAGGGTTACACAAGTAAATTTTTTATTGGACATCTAAAATTACTTGTTCTCAAACATCAATCAACTCAATAAGAATGTTGAATCATTAAGTCAACACAACTAATCCACATGAGAACAATGCCCACACATTATTCTTGAAAAAGTCAGAATCATACAATCCCACAATTAAGTATGACTTACTGAGAAAAGAAGGTCATTCTTCATGTTCCCTCAATGAAAGATATTCACCAGAACCACCATTTGATTCCCCTGAAAGATAAAACGCATGATGGTATAATTTTATTTTCAATTCTACATAGATGATACTTGGTGTTCAAAAACACCAATGAGTTCCTTGGACTCCCTCACTCATGTAGATATAAAATTTTGAATTTTTTATTATTATAAGTCATCAACCGATTTTGTCCAAAAGTGGCTGATGGGATTAAAGACCTCTGATGCACATGATCCGAACACCTTTTTTGCTCCTCTTACACTCTATAATGTGTACGTCAACTCAGAATGCATTGCGATACATCGTGTTGGAAGTAGGAATTTTTTCCGCTCGTGCTCGACATATGGATTGGGGTGAAAGTTTTATTTTTAAATCTACATAGAATGATA
>NC_133867.1:11893030-11927696 GCF_044706935.1 Curcuma longa | reverse complement strand
GGTGCCTAACCCCACAACTAGCTTGGCTCATCACCTAGCTCTACTCGAGACCCTGCACTCTAAGCCCGAACTCTACTGACCGACCAAGCTCTCCTTCCTGTGATTGCCCGAGCTCTCCCATCTAACCTAGTTGTCGATCTCCCACTCATCTCCCACTCAGTGCTCCACTAGCTTTGCTCCCAAGTGAATCTGGGATCTCCTAGCTAGAGATCGACTTCCCCGTCAGCTCAACCTCTCTGAGTTTGCGCTAACATTAATTCGTCGCCAATTGGCGACGAATTTGACGACGAATTACTTGTTTCATCGCAAATGTTTGCGACAAATAGAAAGTTTTCATCGCAGAAATTTGGCGACGACTTTATAGCAACGAAAATTTTTCGTCACAAAATTCGTTGAAAAACTATTTACGATGAATTTTTTTAGAAAATTCGTCACTAAATGCTATTTTTTTTTAGTGAAGATGGAAAATATCTTATTGGTAAGAGGCCTTTTGGGTAATATCTAAAAATAAAACTATGAGGATGTAGGCCCAAAGTGGACAATATCATACCGTTGTAGAGATATATATGGATTCCATCGGATCTAACAGTGGTATCAGAGCGGGTCCATGTCGTGGGAGCTCCTATTAAGAGGTCCATTGGGACCTGTTAAGGGGGTGGATCCGTTGGGATCCGTACCAATAAGGAGGTCCGTTGGGACCGTTAAGGGAATGGATCCGTTGGGATCCGTACCAATAAGGGGTCCATTGAGACCGTTAAGGGGGCAGGTCTATTGGGATCTGTACCAATAAGGGGTCCGTTGAGACCATTAAGAAGGCAGGTCCATTGGGATCTGTGCCAATAAGGGGTCTGTTGAGACCGTTAAAGAGGGGCTCCCAGCAGTCCTTTGTTTGAGGGGTAGATTGTTGGGATAACAATCAAAGTCCCACATTGAAAATATATGGAAAAGATCCTGGGGTTATAAGATGGAAAATATCTCATTGGTAAGAGGCCTTTTGGGTAATGTCCAAAAATAAAACCATGAGGGTGTGGCCCAAAGTGGACAATATCGTACCGTTGCAGAGATATAGATGGATTTCATCGGATCTAACAGGACCGGTGGGGCTCGAGAAAAGCTTTGGCCGACGGTGCTGCAATCAGCAGAAACCATGGCCGACGACGCTGCAATCGGGAGAAGAGATCTGGTCGGCGGTGCTGCAATTGAGAGAAAGCATTTGGTCAATTAGGGATCTTCATCTCCATGCTACCGACGATGAGGCTGGCAGTTCCGGAAGCGCCCTCACGCGGATGGGAAGTCAGGCACGCCGATGAGCACATAGGGAAGAAGAATGGAGCATCTTGCACGTACGGGGAAACACAAGGCCGGTGATCACGATAGAGAAGAGGGGCAGTCCACCACTAGGGTTTCACCGCTCCACCGTTGTTCTCACGCGGTTGTCGTTGAAAGCCGACGACGAGGCAGTCGCACGACGGTCGGCGATCGGCCACAGTGCGCCTCTTGCCTTGTTTTCGCGCGATCGCGAGAAGCTACAGGGGTGATTTTATAATCATATCAAATTAGGTTTAGGTTTGGGCTTAATTGGGCTAATTAGGTTTTGGGTTAAACTGGTATTAACCCAACACTGTTGCAAACTGATACTGCTACTGTAGCAAATCAGGTTTAATCTTGGTTCGCTTGATTCAATAATCAAACAACCTCCAATTTAACCTAAACCAGTTTTGTTCAATTCATCTTCTCAAGATAAAGCTTTTCATCACATCCATTCTATCCAAATCTCTTCTATCATGAACCAAACCAAGTTGGTTCAATTTGGTTCAAAACTAAATCACTTGGTTCAATAACTAAACGACCTCCAATTTGAACGAAATTAGTTTCGTTCATTTCATCATCGTAAGATGAATTCCATAATATTGTCCTTTATCTGGTCTAATCAGACTTTGTCTCTCTCATTCTAAGAATCTAATTCTCAAACTCGTTTTAAGTCCTTTAGAGAACTTATAGTGCGTGTGACCCAATAGGTTCTTGAGTATATTAGTCGTTTGTGATTAGTCATTAATTATGGAACGATCATGAGTGGCACCTAGTAGTACATTATGATCCCCAATTGATCAAAAAATCAACAATTGATTCCAGAACAATTCTAAACCCTTCAGCAGCTCTAATTAAACGTGTCTCGTTCCTTTCACCATCTTATACCTGCTTGGTTCAGGACATGGTCTATGTGTGTTAGTCCCCACTAGGCTGACTACGTCACATCTAGCCCAAGTTGCTTTCTTATCCTGTGGATTCAAGTTACTTGTATATGTGTCCAAGAGTACTGTACTCTTGACCTGTAATGCTTTGGCTAAAGACTTTTAGTAACAATCCTGACAAGCGGTTGCAGGGTATATGTCTCCTTTTCCAAGGAGCGATGAATCCTCTGAGAGCTATTCAAACACCTTCGGGCACTTTGACTTATACTCAATCATCTCGAGTCCACACCTCATTGGAGATGCTTTCTTAAGATGTCAAAGTATAAGCCTCCATGACCAAGGTGACTTGAATACATCAAGTCAAAGGAAACTCGCACTTAAGCTGCATTGAGATCTTCATTGACATATGTACAGAACCATATGAAGTCTCACGGTAGGTCACTCCAATGAACTGGTTACCTTTAACCAGCATCCACATTTAACTCTCAACATCCAATGTCTCCAGCAGTGAGATCAGCTGCTTGGCTAACCAGGAAGTTTAAACGTACTAGTCTTAACAGAATCGATGACGTCCATGCTCATCAATTTCTCGACTAGGGATAATTTTAATATATTCATAATTGCACATATAGATATGCTCACGAGTTGTCATCTAATCACAAATTCTCTCATACTATGAATCATATTACGAGCATTCAATATTTGAATTTAAGATCCAATCAAATACATATGGAATGTGCACTCAAATAGTACTAAATTGCTATTTATCCAATAAATAGTATAACCATAAGATGATTGTCTTAGGACACCTCTCAAATCTAACAGTCTTATCTCTGTTCAAAATGAATTCACGAACATAAACGATGAATTTGTGAAAATCAGAAAACATTAGCACTATTCACCCCCTCTCTAGAACATAAACGATGAATTGTCTTGGATTAGTAGTGTGATAGCAAATTTGTCTCCGGTGAAGAGCGACATGCTTATTGTATCCCTCTTGATGTGTCATTTAAAATCTTGAAATAACAAAAAAAATACTTCCAAGATTAGTAGTGTGATAGCAAATTTTAAAACTTCAAAGAAGATGCTCGAGTGGTGTTTGCACTGATTTTAAGCAATTACAAAAATCTAAAAAAATTATCAAAAGAGGTGATTGCACCAATTTTGACTGAGTAAAAATAAAAAATTGAACAATAAGAACAAGCTCGATTGGTGGTTGTTGTTGGTGCAATTTTACCCCAAGTATCATTTAATTTTAATGTTTGGCTAAATGAGTTTAAGTTTAGCAATGTTGGTGATCTAACATGTGTGATATGAGTAAACAAGAAAGTCCAGGTTTGAAGTCTTGGCAAATAGTGAAGTCCCGGAGGTGCGACCTCTTGGCAAATGGTGAAATCCCGAAGGTGCGGCCTCTTGGCAAAAGGAAGACTTAGCATGATGAAGCTGATAGAAACATCTCAAGCAAGTGCAAGGATGAAGAGCCTTGGGCTCGAAAGCGTCCAAAAAGGCACAAGGCTTATGGAAGATATTTAAAGGCGTGAGTCTAGGCTAAGGGATGAAGAAGGAAGCTGAAAGGTAAGTTTCAACTTCATCAGTAGACTTGGATGATATCAGTCAACTGGTGTCATGATCCAAAACATACAGAAAGATTAATTGAGTGAAAGGCAGAGACCACTCGACTGATCAGTCGACTGGGTAAGTCTCAGTCGACTGATATTCAAACGTTGGGGCTGATAGTTAGAGAAATAACACAATCTACAATAGTCGTTGGAGCCCACCAGTCGACTGGTCTTGAGACAGTCGACAGGTATCGCAAAAATATAAAAAGGCATATTCAAGATTGGAGACGCAAGTATTTTTCACTTTTCGTCTTTGTAAAATCGTCAAACTCTATCAATCTCTCAAACTCTTCCTTCAATCTTCTCTATACATCTGTAAGAGGAAGAGTTCAAGTGTTAAGGTTTCTCCAGCTTCAAAGTTGTTTTGAGAAGGAGAAAGTTCATAGTAAAAAGTTTTGGTGGTGTATGTGGATCCTTAGATTAGTCACCTCGAGGAGGTAGATACCAAGTAAAGCAAGGGGTTAGCATTGCTCTTATTATTCTTGATATTATTTTTGTTCTTGTCTTGTGCTTCCACTAATAATTTGTAGGCAAGATCGAAAAGTAGCTATTCACCCCCTCTAACAAATGTAACGGTCCCAATAAGTGGTATCAGAGCGAGGTTAGCTTCGAAAGAACTCACCCTCAACCGGAGCATTTAGATGACGTTCCAAGAGGGATATAGCACTGCACGACCTCCATACTTCGATGGCAATGATTTTGCCTATTGGAAAGGTAGGATGGAATATTATCTGATGAACGATATTGAGAATTGATTTAGTGTTGTAGATGGATTCGAAAAACCAAAGGATGCACTTGGAGCACCTCTTCCTACCAAGGATTGGTTAAAGGAAATTTGCAAGAAGGTTCAAGCAAATGTCAAAGCCATAACCACCTTGCAATGTGGACTCTCCAAAGAACAATTGAGTAAGGTTGGACCTTTCAATTCGGCCAAAGAGCTGTGGGAGAAGCTCATTGAATTGAATGAAGGGTCAAGTGAATCTAGAAGAGTCAAGAGAGATCTCTTAGTTGGACAACTTCAAACCTTCAACATGAAGTCAAATGAGACCGTAAGCCAAATGCATGGAACGTTCAAAGAAATAGTGAATGGACTTCATGTGATAGGTGAGAAGATAGACAACTGAGATTTAGTAAGATATGTACTTCAAGCTTTTCAAAGAACCACTTTATGGGCATCAATGGTTGATGCGTATAAGGTCTATAGGGATCTCTCAATTGTTAAACTTGATGAGTTATTTTGTGAATTTGAGCTACATGAACAAGCTAATATTTCTTCTAAAGAGAAAGATATATCTTTGGTTGTAGAAAATAAGGAGAAGAAGAATAAAAAGGAAAAGAAAGAGGAGTCTTTATCTGAGTCAGACCAAGAATCCTCGGATAGCGATGAGGAAATGTCGGCAAAGGAGGTTGCTTACTATGTCAAGAAAATGATGGGAAAAATCAAAAGATTCACAAGGAGGAATGTAAAGAAGATGTTTACATCATACAAGAGGTAAAAATAATCAAAGTTCAAATTTTAATCCTAACGTTACGTGCTATGAGTGCAACAAGAAGGGGCACATCAAGACAAACTGTCTGAAGTTGAAGAAGAAAGAGGAGTGTTGGGATGTATACCAGAATCCTAGCTGTGTAAATAAACATTCTGAAATAAGAATCACATTTGGTCAATATTTTGCAAGTGTCCATTTAATCTATATTGTAGATAAACATGGTGTGCGGAGTCACACACAGAAGACCATGTTATCAGTTCCTTATAGGTTATAAACAGTGTTCACAACCAAGATGGATTGGACAAACCATTGGAGTGGTTGTAGTGTAATTCGGTCTTAGTCTGTCTTGACTATAGAATTACACTAGTACACTAAGTGTGTATTGAACAGGACCATCTGAGGATTGTTCGATTTATACTGACTATATAATCGAACTAAACCTCTGTTACTATAGATGTACATGCTCTTAATCCCGATATAATAACAAACACATGTGCTTAGTATGTACTTCTTTAATTCATCAAAGGGTGAGATTTAGATCGATAGATCAATAGGCCCGATGAGTTGGGAAGTAGTATTATGTACATGGTGTGTTGTTGATTATAGAAGGAAACTGTGTCCTATAATCTAGGTTGATGATGTCCCCTTGAGGAGCTCATAAGGATTATCATGTAAACCCTGCAGGTGGACT
This sequence comes from Curcuma longa, assembly GCF_044706935.1. Lineage (NCBI taxonomy): Eukaryota > Viridiplantae > Streptophyta > Magnoliopsida > Zingiberales > Zingiberaceae > Curcuma > Curcuma longa. Next base: position 11,921,704 of record NC_133867.1, on the reverse strand, counting down.
TTGTCCGCATGATAATAAGGTTGAGTGGTACTACTCTTGGATTAGAAGTTGATTAAATTCGAGTTGTCAGTAACTCATTTAATTGACGGACATACGATATCTTAAACACAGGGAGACTAATGTACTGATAGTAAGAAGGAGCCCATATTATAATATGGGATTGGTGCGGTAGTGCAATAATAACTCTCTAGTGGAATGAGTTATTATTGATGGACTTAAGCTGTGTGTTCGGTAAAGAACATGGGAAGCTTAAACCCATCAGGAGACCAAAACCAATTCCTCCTCTAGGTCCCTACTGTAGCCTCTAGAAATCCTCAAGTCCACCTTGGAAGAATTCGTGAAGAAACCAGGCATTCGAACCCATACAAGGCTGTGTAATCGATCAGCTGATCGATTACACACCTTGGTAATCGATCAGCTGATCGATTACCAAGCCTCGTGGGAGATCGACTGGTAATCGATCAGTTGATCGATTACCAGCCTGGTAATCGATCACCTGATCGATTACCAGTGTTAATGAGGAAAAAGTAGCGATGTTTAATCGATTGTTTGATCGATTAAACACCTCGGGTTCGAATTGGAAACTTCCGAAATCTTGCCAAAATCTCCGAATTGATTGATCTAAATCATACCATGTTTAGGATTCAATCATACCATGTTTATGGCTCAAATTATACCATATTTGGGAGATGGCTAGGCTATAAAAGAAGGGGTTTGCCAAGGGTTGAAGACACACGAAGTTAATAAATCTCTTGGTGGCCGAGACTCTCTCGGCAGCCAACCCTTTCTTCTTCTTCTCTTTTCTCCAAGCAAAGAGAAGGAAGTTTAGCAAGCCATCGGAGAGGAGAATTCTGGTGGAGAAATTCTCGAAGGATCGTTGCCCACACAACGTTCGAGAAGAGGAGAGGAATACAGCAGAAGATCAAGAGGTCTTCGGGTACAAACTTCATCCTTCACAACCGTCCGAAGAAAGGTATAATTTAATGTTTCCGCGTTAATTAAATTATGCTTTTCATATTGGATCCTGTAAACCAAACACAAGAGCCCAATGATCTAAACGAGTCGATCAAACTTCGTTTGATCGACTATGAGGGCAACTTGAGATCGTTTCCGGGAAAATTTTTGTTCTGCAAGAATCTACCGGAACGGTTTTTCAAGACTTTCCCATCAATGGTATCAGAGCGTTGGTTAGGGCTCTGTGTGTTTGGTTTCAGTTATTTATGCACTTTTTCATGCATAAGTTTAGGCAGGATAATAGTAGGAATTGCAAGTAGATTAACTCTGTGGTTGCAGGATTCCTAGATCCAACTATTATGGCCTAAATTGTGATATGTATGTATTGTGTGATGTGCATGTGTGTAATAATAAATTAAGCACAGCGGGACGCTGTATAGTTTTAATTTACTGTTTGATCTAGAATTACTTGTACACTCCTTTGTGGAGTATAGGATCAAAAGATGTAAATTTAAATTTTTTATCTTGTACTCTCGACGCGTGGTGCTACGATGAGAACCGGAGACGCAACGGAGAAGGAAACAAGAAGGACACGACGGCAAAGGAGGCATATAGAAGAACGGCAGATATAAAAGTGGCCATAATAGTTGGAAAATAATTTTTCCATATTTATTGCTTTCTTTTATGCTATTTAATTATATGCTTTATTTCTTTACCGTCATAAGCATTGAATACCGAAAATTTCGGCATAAAAAAAACCTATACCGTTACCATACCGAAAATTCGGTATACTGGAATTTCGGTATACCGAAAATTCGGTATACCGAATTTTCAGTATAGTATAAAATGCATACCGATCAAAATGTTCGGTATACCGATCATACCGATCATACCGAAATACCGACCAACCGACCGATCATACTGATCATACCGATCGTATAAAAATGTTCGGTATACCGATCATACCGAAATACCGTACCCAATATCAATTTTAAAAATAATAAATAATTTATAAGAGGATATATAATAGGTGTTTCGGTATATACCGAAATACCGAAAAATAATAATTTCATACCGATACCGATACCGAAAAATTCGGTACGGTATTATACCGTACCGAAATTTTCGGTATACCGAAATTTTCGGTATGGACGGTAAATATCGGTATGGTATGTGCGGTATACCGAAAATTCGGTATTTTTTCCCACCCCTAGTCATTGCTGCAAATTTTTCCCTGTCATTAATATACTATATGCCTCCTGTATTTTTTTAGAGAGATCTGAAAATCTCTTCAACCATTACATATCTGCTTTTTTACAATAGGCTTTAGTCATTAGATATTGAAACATCTCTATTTAAACAAATAAAAAATGAAGATTAGTAATAAATCGACCGAACTAAGAAAAAAATTCATTTATTAATAAATTTATTTACCTATTTGTTATACGCAAAGCTTCATCTTTAGTTTTACCTTTGATCCATCTACAAACTGCATTAAATCAAATCAAATATTTAGTGAATATATATATTCTAAAACTTATTCTATTTAAAAAATTTATAAATCTCCAACGAAGCAATCTAGTGCCATAGCTTTATAATATTTAAAAATTCGGTTAATTCAGTTATCACATTAATTCAGTTGTTTCTGTACAACAATCAGTTGTCACAGTATAACTTCCAAACCTTACATTTTACTGTTTTGATTTGCAATCCTACACTCTTTTCTTATTTACAATCTCTCCAGACTTAATCCGTTTAAAGTAGGGCTGGGTCGGTACGGTATACCGAATTTTACATACGATACCGTATACCGTACCGAAAATTTCGGCATAAAAAAACCTATACCGTTACCATACCGAAAATTCGGTATACCGGAATTTCGGTATACCGAATTTATACCGAATTTTCAGTATAGTATAAAATGCATACCGATCAAAATGTTCGGTATACCGATCATACCGATCATACCGAAATACCGACCAACCGACCGATCATACTGATCATACCGATCGTATAAAAATGTTCGGTATACCGATCATACCGAAATACCGTACCCAATATCAATTTTAAAAATAATAAATAATTTATAAGAGGATATATAATAGGTGTTTCGGTATATACCGAAATACCGAAAAATAATAATTTCATACCGATACCGATACCGAAAAATTCGGTACGGTATTATACCGTACCGAAATTTTCGGTATACCGAAATTTTCGGTATGGACGGTAAATATCGGTATGGTATGTGCGGTATACCGAAAATTCGGTATTTTTTCCCACCCCTACCGTTGGATCCATTTTATCCAACAACCTATGATGCGTACGATACTTAAGAAGCAAAAAAACTCGTTGGTTGTAAAACCGGGTACTAGTCAGGGTGGTTGGCAGCATTGGCCTGATGCCAGTAGGGGTAGGAAGCGCTGGCCTGATGCCAGTAGGGGTACTAGTCAGGATGGTCCGAAGCGCTGGCATGATGCCAGTAGAAAGCCGTCGGCTAAATCCAAAAAGCATAGCCAACATTGTTTTTTCCTCTGCAATGTGAGCATAAATGTTCAATGTAATTCAAAAAGGAAGCTATCAGAAATCGTTCAGAATTACCCTAAGAAATCAGCGAAGGCGACATGAATGGTGAACAATGAGAACAATGAAAGGCGACATGAACAGCAATGAAAGGAAATTACCTTAAGCCTAAAGCCCTAAAGAATCACGGTTCAATGTAATTCAAAAAGGAAGCTATCAGAAATCGTTCAGAATTACCCTAAGAAATCAGCGAAGGCGACATGAATGGCGAACAATGAAAGGCGACATGAACAGCAATGAAAGGAAATTACCTTAAGCCTAAAGCCCTAAAGAATCACGGTTCAATGTAATTCAAAAAGGAAGCTATCAGAAATCGTTCAGAATTACCCTAAGAAATCAGCGAAGGCGACATGAACAGCACAATGAAAGGCGACATGAACAGCAATGAAAGGAAATTACCTTAAGCCTAAAGCCCTAAAGAATCACGGTTCAATGTAATTCAAAAAGGAAGCTATCAGAAATCGTTCAGAATTACCCTAAGAAATCAGCGAAGGCGACATGAACAGCGCAATGAAAGGCGACATGAACAGCAATGAAAGGAAATTACCTTAAGCCTATAGCCCTAAAGAATCACGGTCGCGATGGAGACGCACGGAGCCGACTGCGACTGGCAGCGAGCAATAGGGCGTCGAGCGGCGAAGGCGAGCGCACGGAGGTTTGATCCAGATCGGCGAGCGCACGGAGGTTTGATCCGGATCGGCGAAGGGACCGAGCGCACGGAGGTTTGATCCAGATCGGCGAAGCGAGCGCGGGAATGGGCACTAACAATATTTATAAAAAAATATTATATTAAAATATACATTTTATAAAAAAATACCACTAACAATATTTTTTGTAAAATATATCAAAAAAGACCATTAAAATATATTTAGAAAAATATATCTAACATACTCAGATATAGCCGTCAAGTTGGGTTAGGCCCGCCGGGTTGGCCCGCCCCGCCAAGAAATTTAGGCCGGTTGGGTTGAAATTTTATCAACCCATTTTAAGATGGGTTGAGGTGGGTTGGCCCGCCTAGGCCCGCGACCCGCGTGAGTTGACCCGCAGCGGGCTTGGGTTGGCCCGCGGGTTGAGAAAGTTTATTTATTTATTTTAAATTTTAAAATTAAAGTATAAAACTTAATGAATTAGTGGGTTTCATCTATTTAAAATACAATTTAAGTTTAAAAATTATAATTCAAACTTAAAACTTTCAACATAATCAATTTAAATTATACTTCAAACTTAAAATTTTTAATATTTTTTTATTTTTTAACAGCCCGCGGGTTGGCCCGCCTAACCCGCGGCCCGCCTTGAGTTGGGTTGGGTTGAAGATTTCCCAACCCGCCAAATTGGTGGGTTAGCCCGCCCCGCCCCGCCATATGATGGGCCCGCCATGGGTTAGCCCGCCCCGCCATGGGTTGGCCCGTTTGACAGCTCTATACTCAGATGCAATATTTTAAAAATATATTATTTGAAAAATATTTTAAAAAAACATAAAATATAAATACCATTAAAATGATTTTAATCTTTATATAATAAATTGTTTAAGTAATTTAGATATTTTTTAAACTTAAAATTTTTAATACTTTTATATTTTTTTAATAGGCCCGTGGATTAGCCCACTTAATCCGCGGCCCGTCTTGAGTTGGATTGGATTAGAGATTTCCCAATCCGTCAAGTTAGTGGGTTGGTCCGTCCCGCCCGCCATATGATGGAGTCGTCATGAGTTAGACCGCCCCACCATGGGTTAGCCTGTTTGACAGCTCGGGCTGCAAGATAGCGAATTCTAGGGTTTGGATTGGGACGACGGGCTCAGGTGTCGGTGGCTATGGCGACGACAGGTTGAGCGAGGATACCACGAGAGGGGGTGGTGGATGACTTCGAGAATTCTTGGAACATGATCATCCTTTTTGAGATCCCTCGGTTGGAATAGGGCTCATCGGCATGCCAACATGCGCCGAAGTGATGCTGCCGACGCCGAGCGATGATACCACGAGAAGGTGGTGGATGACTTCGAGAATTCTTGGAAGATCTTCCTTCGACAAAAAAGATTCCTCGGTTGAGATAGGGCTCATCAACGAAACATGCGACGGTGAATGATGAAGCTCCAAATCATGATTGACGATGCCTTCGAGAACATCGTGGACGTCTTCTTCAAGATCTTTGATTGTCACGAATTCATCGCAACAACTTCTATCCGTATGATCACATCCTCATTCCTTTATTCCCATTATATATGTTTTTCCTCCATTCAGCATTCAATGACATAATATTAAGGATCGTTATTGAGTTGAACATCTGATCGTTATTGCGTTGCCCGATTAATCTTGGATGTAGACAACCTTCCTCCCATTTTGCTGACTAGTTAAATCCGGAGCATAGTTTATGCAGACTCAAAAGTCGACTCATTCCATTTGGAATTCAAACCCTTGTCTTCTCATTGCTTCTTTGAGTATTTTACCACTGCCATGCGACGATTATTTTAGATTGATACATAGTGTATTGATCATTTTGTGAAGTATGTCAAAATATACTTGCCCATCAATTTGTGCCTCGTTGCTATGCAGCTTGTGATAGGTTTGGTTTCTACAAGAACATGCTAGTCTTGGATGCTCTACCAATATTTCTTCGCCAAACAAACAAGTTTGAACTTTGCAAATCATGTTTGTTAGGCTTGGGCCATCCTATAATAGTTAGTCTTTAAGTTTAGTGTCCCAATCAAGGAATATGTTTAAGTCCAAACACCTATCAAAGATAAGGGCTTTAAGCTTAACCAATCAGGTGGTCGGGTGGTGTTAAACTCATGTCTAGGCTGCGGTCTAGTGTGAGTTTTAGAAAAAGTAATCTTCCTCCAGAGCAGAATAATGATTATGGTTTGTGTTATCTAGGTGACGATTATGGGGCTAGATGAGGTGTGTGTTTTATTGGCTTAGAATCCTTCTCCTTTACCAATTTATGGATTGTTGTTGGGCTAGATGAGATGTGTGATCTATTAGCTTAGGATCCTTCACATTTACCAATTTGTAAAATATCATGGGGCTAGATGAGGTGTCTGATCTATTTTCTCAGGATCCTTCTCCTTTACTAATCTGTGGATTATACTAGTAACATTGCTCTAAGTCACCCACAAAATTGTGGAGTCCTAAGCTCGTCTTCCATTAGGTTACGCCTACTATGTACGTTTCTCACCATAGTTGATGTGGACGATGACAAGTAATGGAAATTATAAAGCTCAGTAACACAATACATAAAAGAAACAAGTAGAAACTAAGCAAATAAGGATATATTTTTTTGAATAAGTAGGAATAGAGGAAATGTGAGAAAACAGTAAATGTTAACTAAATTCATTAAAAAAACTTTCAACGAGGGAATGAAATTATGAGTTAATGCAAGCCTTTGCTGTTGTAGCTTTTACACCACAACGTCCTTGATGAAAAAGCTAATCCTTGAACAAATCATATAAGAGTTTTATTAATATTAAGGGTTCATCTGTATATTTTTAAATTTGTAGGACTAAGATGTAAAATCCTAGGGATTAATTTATGAATTTCCAAACCTTTTAGAGTAAATTAGAAAATGCCAAAATTGGGTTAATTGGGATTAATTAAATCAAGTTCTAGTTGTGGCTGAATGAGGTCAAGTTAGGAGACACTTCTGGGCATAACTTGGTGTTAACGTCATGAGGCCGAGGAGGCTAAAGGACCAAAGCAATGGTGGGGACAACATGGGGTATGATGTACAAAGATAACAATATGTGTTATCTGCCTTGCCGAATTAATGCGCATGCCATTCAATAAGTGATATTGTTGCCACAAGTTTATGAGATGTTAAATAAATGTTGCTCGACACTGGCTAGGTGGCAACAACGCCACCTAGGAGCTGTGAGGGGGATGATGACATCCCTCAGTTGCTAATTTAGTGGTGTTGACTCCTAAGCAATATGCGAACAACAATGACGGTTGCTAATTTAGTGGTGTCCACAAAAGTTGCACAAAGTGAGGTTGAGGTCTGTAATAGGGTTGGGACCTTCTACCATAGGAGAGGGAGTGACACGATGGTGCATGGAACTGTAGGAGAAACTAGGGTTAGCTAGTGTTTGAGGAGCACAAGCTATTCTGCTAGAAGTGGGTGGCACAATGGTGAGTGGTGTTGTGGCAGTTGGTAATGGATGAGATGACGAAGTGGTGGATGGGCCCACACATGAGAATAAAAATATTATTAAATTGAATCAAAATATTAATTGACATAACACTATAGGAAACACGACATCATATAGTGAAAAGAAAAGAAAATTCTTATTAATCAAAGTTGCCAACTACATGAGAGACTAGACACTTTTATACATTCCATTCTACGATAAAGAAATAATTCAACAAATTAGGAAATACAATAATCACTACTATTAATTGACTACCAGGTCAAAAATAAATTACCAAATAACATAACATGAACTACCAAACAACTCCAAAATCAAAATTATTGCCTAATCTGCATCGCTAATACTTCAATAATTCAAGAAAAATATACTTTGGCATAGACTACTACTCGTAGGACCATTATATTCTTGTAATTTACTATTATGTGATGTGGTCCATCGACCACCATACTCTTCTCTTTAATCTTTCTTAGTTTTGCATGTGAGATATATGAGTTACTAAGTTTCCTTTCAAGTAATATAGAATTTCTTTGACGATCTAGGCAGCTTGAATTATTTTTAGGCATAGAGTTGCTCAATCATGAGAACATTTATATCTCTCAATGAAAATGTATATTTGGTTTTCTTAGCAAATATAATAGGATCTCAACCAGTCAATACCCCATAGATCCTAGCTAGTTTTATACTAGGATACACAATAATTTTGTTTCAAGAAATTATCTTAAATTGGTTGGTAACATAAACTATTTCACAGTCATTAAATTTGACGTCTTATTTTCTAATGAGTGTAATAAGTCAATCTCTTGAGGCTCTATGTGTGTTAAGTTATCAATGGATTGAGAATAGGTTAGGCACAACCAAGCCTATTAAGTGGGATTGAGCTTCGTTTGACTCTATTTATGTTGGGCATGTGCCTATATGAATGTTCTATTGAGCTCAGGGGCAACTGAGACTAATCTTTATTTAAATATTAAAATATTAAAAATAATTTGAAGTTGTAAAAACATTTTTTTATAAACTATAATTTTATAAAACCTTCTAGAAACAATTATCAAACAGTTGAAAGGGATGAGGTGATAATTAGTGTTCTATGACCACAACTATGAGTTATATCCTCTACAATAGGTATGGCCCATGATTGATTTCCTAGAAAACCAATTACACAATGGTCATGTGAGTTTTGACTAATGGTGTCACGCCCCGGGAGACGGCTGTCCGAAAATTTCGGCAGCATCTCCCCTGTAACAATTGCAATTCCCTGAATACATATATAACAATAAGGCCAATACAGCCTATCCATAACAATCTATGAATTTATAACGATAGATAAACAAAATAAAGTAACAACAATGTCACATACGAATGCACACCATAAGATAAATATCAAAATATAAGATGATCCACACTCTAGCATAGAAAACATATTCGATAGGAATACCAAAGAGAAAACCTGCGGAAACAACCAATGTACCGAATCCAAATACTACAATGAAAGTAAACACCAAGAGTACGATAACAAAACAACCATACAGAATACCATAAGTGAACTAAAACCAACTTTGTCGCAGGGGGACTAACAGCGCGGCTCTCTCCAGATAGACATCAACCTGAAAGAAAAACATATAATCCAACGGAGTGAGTTCAATGAACTCAGCGGGTATATAGTGGACATGTATAGTAAACTATCCCTAGCAGTAATAGTCATGCATGTATAATCTACTGAAGGTAATAAGAATGCATAACTGAAAAACAAAAGAAGTGCACATACTAGTACCCGATAACCATGTAAAGTAGTCCATAACAAATATATAAGCCTCCTGTAAGTGCATGTCAAACATGTGCAATAACCAAATACAGTAAACATAACCAAAGGCAAGTGTAATCATGCAATATGCAACATGTAGATATGACATGTCCTGGTCACCCTGATGCCCGTCTGATCCATCACCCATATGTGAGGTCGCGTGGGAACTATGCCCGTCTGATCCATCACACTCAAATGGTGAGGTCGCGTGGGAACTGTATCATACCCGTCTGATCCATCACCCATATGTGAGGTCGCGTGGGAACTATGCCCGTCTGATCCATCACACTCAAATGGTGAGGTCGCGTGGATATGGTGGTGACCTCTGTGCACTCTGACGTCACTGCTACTGCGTGACCGAGTGGACAGAATGCTGGCCAGCATGTAATAATGCAGAGATGCTACGTAACCAATATGCAACAGAAATAAGATGACATATATCCAATGAACAGTAAATCTATCAAGATGCTAATATGCCAAATGAATAGCAGATAACAGCATGGTACCAATAACAAGAGGTGATAAATGCTCAACATAGACATATGTAAGCACACAAAATTACTGCCAATAATAGTAATCTATACATATCACAATAAAATACCCGCCTTTTAAAGTAGTCCGTATTCACTAAGAACCTCCGTCCAGAAAATCCAGTAGCAAGTCAATATCCTATAATTAAAGTAAACAATAATACAACGTTTACTAATATAATACTGTATTAAATTAACAGTAACTAAATCTCATATTAAATCCGATCCTAGACATTCCCATTCAAGAACCAACCAATCCACACTACTAAATTCCTACTGCTACACTTGTCATCAACTAAGCAACCAAGGAAGTTATCCAATCCAGATTTAATAGACACTATATTAGCTTTGGCAAGTATGAACTAGGGATTAGAGAGTCCTACCAAATATGATGTGTGTAACATTTTATAAGTACAACATCATACCATATCCTATCAAGATATTTCCCATTTGGATAGGCATGAAACATCTTTCTGTAACCAATTAAGAACTCTAATCTGTTCTGTCTTTGTGTGGATACAATTATGTTCTTGCTATTAAGCTCATTTTAAGAAATATAACTTATCAAATTAAGATCAAGAAATAGCCTAACAATTGTTCTGCTGCATGCCTACATTTCCTCAAGTAACCGAGAGTTCATCAAGGTAACATCTAAATTCCCAGGCCATGAAACTTACACATCTCCACAGTATTACTAACCAATAACTCATAACCGGCGAACGAATAATCATTAAGTCCTCCTCTTTCCGGACAACACATACAAAGAGACCCGCCAATCATCAAGTTTTTAGTGAACCTCCGAAAGATAGCTATTTTTTTTTTATGATTAATCCTTTTTTTCCTATCTCCCATCCATCTATTTAGTTATTCACTAGAGCAATTATGATATTGAAGTCAATCCGAGGCAAGTGTTCGGATCTATTATGACATAACGATTAGGTGCCCAAGGGGCCTATTTTCCTTGGAAAGTACTTTCCCGGCGAAACGAAAAAACAATTTTTTTTGCAACCTAAACCTAGTATACTTATATCTGAATGTATAAGTACCCATATGAATCTACTTCTATGAAATATGGAAATGACCTGAGTATCTGGTTGGATGTGACTGGAGGATCGAAGGGGGGGAGGATATTGAGAATGAGTTCTCTTAGCAGAACTCATCGAGTTGCTGGCACCTCTTCTTCTTCTTCCACCCAACCAGCAATGAGGGCACAAATAGATAGTCTAACTGAAGAAGTCTCTCATTTAAAAGGAATAATTATTCAAAGGGATGAAGAAATGAGAGAAATGCGCAGACAACAGAATGAAGAAATGAGTGAAATGCGCAGACAACAGCAGTTGATTATGCAGCATTTTCAGTTAGGCTCCGCTCCAAGTCAGCTTCCTCAGGTTCCCGATGATGATGATGACGGTGACGACGGTGAAGACGACTCTTCTTGATAGCCTAGTTGTGTATCATTTTAATTTTTCTCACATTTAATATTGCTTTTATTTTTTTGTATTTGCAACTCTTTTTTTACTAATTAATATTATTATTTTATTTTGAACAGGGTTGATGAAACCAAGGATGGCCAAAAGGTAAATTTTTACATATTATACTGTATTTGTAATAAATAATTTTCTAATATTTTTGTTTTCTTATGTAGAAAATGACAAATTTGATGAAGCAGAAATCAGTGATGCAGAAAGTATTACCCGAGGTTGATACCATGGACGGTGATGCTTTCTTTTCTGGTCGTCATTCAGATACTTTGTTATGTATGTATTTTATTATGGATTTGGATGTTATCGTACTTTGATACAGTTGGAGTTTATGTTTCATTTGTAGTACTGATATTTGATACATTTGCACTTGGAGTTGTATATATTTGATACATCTGGATTGTTTGATACATTTGGATGTATTTATGTTTGTGGATGTTTGGATGTGTTTATGTTTGTGCATGTGAATGTTTGTGGATGTGTTTATATTTGTGGATGTGTTTAGATGTGGATGTGTATGTTTGTATTATATTTTTAAAAGTGGTTGGAGATATTGTATGTAAACAGGTTTCATATTTCGAAGAAACAAATTGAATCTGTGAAATTTTTTTTTAATTTGCGACGACATTTGCGACGAAACAAGATTTCGTCGCAAACTTATCGAAATTTTACTGTTGTATCGTAAATTTGGCGACGAAATCATGGATTCGTCGCCAATTTGCGACGAATAAAGGTTTTTCGTCGCAAATTTGCGACGAATTAACAAGATTCGTCGCAGATTGGCGACGAATCCATGATTTCGTCGCAATATTTGTGAATAAATAATCTGACAGTCCAATTGGCGACGAAAAACAATTTTTCGTCGCCAATTTGGCGACGAAAAAACAATTTTTCGTCGCCAAATTGCGACGAAAAATAGTTTTTCGTCGCCAATTGGCGACGAAAAATTGTTTTTCGTCGCCAAATTGGCGACGAAAAACAATTTTTCGTCGCCAATTTGACCGTCTTCATTTCCGAATGATTTTCTGAAAGCTGGCGACGAATTGATTTTTCGTCGCTAAATTTGCGACGAAATATTATTTTGTCGCTAAATTTTGGAACGAATTTACTGTTTCGTTGCTATATTTTGCGACGAAATTTGCGACGAACTTTATATTCGTTGCTAATTTTGCGACGAATTTTAAAATTTTTGTCGCCACCCGTTGCGACAGGCTATTTGCAACGAAAAGTTTTGTGTCGCAAAAGTCGTCGCAAAATGGTTTTGCGACGAAAATTCTTGCTTTTTTCGTCGCAAAATTATTTTTGTAGTGGTATAGCGTCGCAAATGGCTATTATTTTTGTAGTGTCAAGATTGCATCAGAGGATAACCTGGCAGACCCTTTCACAAAGGCCCTTCCGGCGAAAGCTTTTGATCGACATGTTGAGGGGATGGGAATCAGATGTATGGCAGCATATGAGGCAGCGTAATCTTCTAGTATAAGTGGGAGATTGTTGGGATGTATACCAGAATCCTAGCTGTGTAAATAAACATTCTGAAATAAGAATCACATTTGGTCAATATTTTGCAAGTGTCCATTTAATCTATATTGTAGATAAACATGGTGTGCGGAGTCACACACAGAAGACCATGTTATCAGTTCCTTATAGGTTATAAACAGTGTTCACAACCAAGATGGATTGGACAAACCATTGGAGTGGTTGTAGTGTAATTCGATCTTAGTCTGTCTTGACTATAGAATTACACTAGTACACTAAGTATGTATTGAACAGGACCATCTGAGGATTGTTCGATTTATACTGACTATATAATCGAATTAAACCTCTGTTACTATAGATGTACATGCTCTTAATCCCGATATAATAACAAACACATGTGCTTAGTATGTACTTCTTTAATTCATCAAAGGGTGAGATTTAGATCGATAAATCAATAGGCCCGATGAGTTAATGAGGAAAGATTAGTTTAATCGATGTTTAATCGATTAAACTCCTCGGTTCGAATTGGAAACTTCTGAAATCTTGCCAAAATCTCCGAATTGATTGATCTAAATCATACCATGTTTAGGATTCAATCATACCATGTTTATGGCTCTAATTATACCATATTTATGGGATGGCTAGGCTATAAAAGAAGGGGTTTGCCAAGGGTTGAAGAACACACGAGATAAACTTTAGTGGCCGAGACTCTTGGCAGCCATCCTCTTTTTCCTCTTCTTTCTCACAACGAGAAGGAAGCTTGCTAGCCATCGGTGAGGAGAATCCTGGTGGAGAAAATTCTCGAAGGATCGTTGCCCACACAACGTTCGAGAAGAGAAGAGGAATACAGCAGAAGATCAAGAGGTCTTTGGGTACAAACTTCATCCGTCCGAAGAAAGGTATAATTTAATGTTTCCGCGTTAGTTAAATTATGCTTTTCATATTGGATCCTGTAAACCAAACACAAGAGCCCAATGATCTAAACGAGTCGATCAAACTTCGTTTGATCGACTATGAGGGCAACTTGAGATCGTTTCCAGGAAAATTTTTGTTCTGCAAGAATCTACCGGAATGGTTTTTCAAGACTTTCCCATCACCTTTGAGATGATTCCTCTAAAAAAAACTCTTCTCTTCCGATGGCAAGGAAGCTAGAGCCTTTCTTCTTCTTCTTCCTTCTTTTCTCTCCTTCCTTCTCTTCTCTATGCCGCCGGCCCTACCAAGGAAGAGATCCTTTGTTGTGTCCAGCCCTAGCAAGGAACTAGTTGGGAGGAAGGTGAGGGCTATGGGCGCCGACCCTAAGGAGAAAAGAAGAGAGGTGGGCAGTGGAAAGAAAGAAGAGGATGGTTCCTCTTTGCCGCCGGCCCTAGGAGGAGCAACACCAAATCTTTTTGTTATGTTTTGCCTCCTCTAAACCTCCTTTTATATAGCCAAGACATCATGGAAATTTAAGAAAGATTCTAATAAATTTTCTTATCCAGATTTAGTTAGAAAAGATCTAATAAAATCTTTAAGAAAAATTTATTAGAAACAATCTAATAAACTTATCTTATCTAGATTTATTTTAGAAATAAATCTCTTTATAAGATTTTATTAGAAAGAATCTAACAACCTTATCTTATCTAGATTTATTTAGAAATAAATCTTTTTATAAGATTTTATTAGAATAAATCTAATAAAAATCCAATGGATAAGATTTGTTATCTTTTTAATAAATTTCCATTATATTAATTTTATTCTTATCTTTAACAAAATCTTTTAATTATATCTCGCTAATATTTAACGAAATTCCATAATTAATAATTTGTTAATTTAACAAAATTAATTTACAAATTTTCATAATAAAATTTTGTACGAGAAGAGACGAAATTTCTTAGCGAAAATTCTTATAAAAAATTTCTTTCTTATCCGAATTTTTCCCGAAAAAATTCTAAATAAAATTCCAGAAATTTTCTTTTATAAATAGAATTTTCTATCCAAAATTTCTCACAGAATTCTTTTCAGAATTCATCCGGAGGTCTTCCAAGGTCTTCTGAGGTCTTCAAGAATTCTTCCGAAGGTCTCTAAGAGGTCTTCAAGAATTCTTTCGAAGGTCTCCATGAATTCTTCCTGAGGTGGGTTCGAGGATTTTCAGAGGCTACAGTAGGGACCTCGAGGAGGAATTGGTTTTGGTCTCCCGATGGACTTAAGCTTCCCATGTTCCTCTTGAACATACAGCTTAAGTCCATCAATAATAACTCATTCCACTAGAGAGTTATTATTGCACTACCACACCAATCCCATATTATATTATGGGCTCCTTCTTACTATAAGTACATTAATCTCCCTGTGTTTAAGATATCGTATGTCCGTTAATTAAATGAGTTACTGACAACTCGAATTTAATCAACTTCTAATCTAAGAGTAGTACCACTCAACCTTTGTTATCATGCGGAACTAAGTCCACCTGCAGGGTTTACATGATAATCCTTTATGAGCTCCTCAAGGGGACATTATCAGCCTAGATTATAGGACACAGTTTCCTTCTATAATCAACAACACACCATGTACATAATACTACTTCCCAACTCATCGGGCCTTTTGATCTATCGCTCTAAATCTCACCCCTTTGATGAATCAAAGAAGTACATACTAAGTACATGTGTTTGTTATTATATTGGGATTAAGAGCATATACATCGATAGTAACAGAGGTTTAGTTCAATTATATAGTTAGTATAAATCGAACAATCCTCAGGTGGTCCTGCTCAATACACACTAAGTGTACTAGTATAATTCTATAGTCAAGACAGACTAAGACCAAATTACACTACAACCAGTCCAATGGTTTGTCCAATCCATCTTGGTTGTGAACACTGTTTATAATCTATAAGGAACTGATAACACGGTCTTCTGTGTGTGACTCCGCACACCATGTTTATCTACAATATAGATTAAGTGGACACTTGCATAAAAACTAAATGCAAACATTGACCAAAAGTAATTCTCATTTCAAAATATTTATTTACATAGATAGCTAGGATTCTTGTATACATCCCAACACAAGACACATGATATCAAGTAGCGATTCATCGGATGATGAAGAAAAGCTATGCCACATTACTAGACACATGGGGTGAAGAAGAAAGTTGAAAGGTGAGTTTCAGCTTCATCAGTCGACTGGAATGATATCAGTCGACTGGTGTCCTGATCCAAAACACACAAAAAGATTAGTCGGGTGAAAAGCAGAGACCAGTCGACTAGGTAAGTCTCAGTCGATTGGTATTCGAATATTAGGGCTAACATCTGAAGAAATAACACAATCTACAGTAGTCGTTGGAGCCCACCAATTGACTATCTCAGGACCAATCGACTAGTATCGCGAAAATATAAAAAGACAGATTCAAGATTGGAGGCGCAAATATTTTTCACTTTTCATCTTTGTAAAATCTTCAAGCTCTATCAATATTTCAAACTCTTCCTCCAATCTTCTCTATACATCAGTAAGAGGAAGAGATCAAGTGTTAAGGTTTCACACTTTCAAAGTTGTTTTGAGAAGGAGAAAGTTCATAGTGAAAAGTTTTGGTGGTGGTGTGTGAATCCTTAGATTAGTCACCTCGAGGAGGTGGATACCAAGTAAATCAAGGGGTTAGCATTGCTCTTATTATTCTTGATATTATTTTTGTTCTTGTCTTGTGCTTCCGCTAACAATTCGTAGGTAAGATCGAAAAGTAGCTATTCACCTTCCCTTTAGCAAACGTAATAGGCCCAACAGTTGTACCAATTTCGAGCACTCTGTTCTGATACCAATTTTTGGATTGAGAAAGCGTTATGAGGTGAATAGCGCGCTTCGTACGCATTCAAAAAATGTTTGAATTCAGATTGTTATAGCAGAAATAAAATAAATATCAATATAGAAAAATAATTATTTTTTACTTGGTTCGCAGTTGCTTGGCTACTACTCTAAAGTCCACAGTCAATTTGACCGCTTTATTGGGCAAATACTATTCACCTTCTTCTCAAACGAGAAGAAGGTTCATTTCTTTATAATAGTAGTGTTCAGTAATAGTCTACCAACCTTTAAAGATTAAAAGCACAAAAGAAACGTGAAAAGACAAATAGTAACTAACAAGGCATTACCAAAGGCTAGCTCGTTTGAGCTCATAGCGATTTCATAGTGTCGTTACATCGTCAAAGCTTGAGCAAGTCATCTCGAAGGCTTGGATTCGTAGAGTAGAACTTGGACAATCAAGGAAGGAGTTATTCTGTAGCTCTGGTTGAACCCTACTTTTATTAGATGATCCGGGTGCTTAGATCCACTTCCGGATGCCTCCAATAGAGCCAATCAGATCCCATCTCATCACTGACTTATCCATTTAGCATCTAGAATGCTGATGTGGTGGCTATTGGATCAGACTTCGCTTCTGTTGCAATTTATCCTTTTTCGGGCGCCTAGATCCCTTCTCGACGCCTGAAAGATGGCGTATACTGACCAATCAAAACCCGCCAACTTAGCTACTGGATCTGTCCAAGCTTTAATGTGTGCGATCCCTGCATCACAATGTTAGTACAAACATAGTATAATGAGTATTAATAATAGCTTTCAACTGTCCAATCTTAACTTTTAGTCTCCCGTGAAATCTTAAGATGAACTGACACCTACCGCTCTCTTTTCGAGAGCACGCCCTCACAACTCTGCTCGAGAGAGTTTACATGATATCAAACCTTGGTTCACCCAACCTGTTTGGACTTTCACTCAGTTGATCTTAACCTCGAGACTTCTGCTAGATCTCCAGTTCTCGACCCCCAGGGTTTCCTTCCTCGTGTCCTCGATCCCTAGGGCTTCCTGCCCGATGTCCTTGATTTGCTAAGTCGTCCTGCCTGATCTCTCCGACCAGGACTTCCTTGCCTACTCCCACCGGGTAGGACTTCCTTACCTAGTCTCAACTAGAACTTCCTACAAACTTGGTAAGGATGTTAGATCACAAGTAACCTTAACTTTGATATTTTGGCAATATTAAAACTTAGGTTTGATCGAATGGTGCTACTTGCACCAACACCTTCTCGGATAGACCCTTCAAGTTCTCTCTTTTCATACCTAGCTAATCATGCAGGAGCATCCCCCCTTAGAACCCCCTCAACATGTTATCAAAGTTGTGAGAATATTGTTGGTGCAAGAAGTACTAGGTCTAATCCTAGAGTTTTGATGTTTGACAATACACCTAGGTCTAGTTCGTTTGACTAAGGGTTGATCCAAACATGACCTAATATTTAGATATGAGTGAAGTCTAGTCAGGTCAGTTTGATCAGAAGACTAGCGAGAAGTCTTAGTTGGTTAGACCAGGTACGGATAAGTCCTAGTTGGAGGCTAGACAAAGGAAGTCTTAATCTAGAGGATTGGACAAGGAAGTTCTAGTTGATCAAGTGCACCAGGTAGAAGTCTAAATAGGTCAGGTGGACCAGATGTCAAGCAGTGGAAGTCTAGGTAGGTCAGGTGGACCAGATATCTATCAGTGGAAGTCTAGGCAGGTCAGGTAGACCAAATGTCTAGGAGAAAATCCTAGGGGTCGAGGATTGATTAGTAAGAAAAGTTTAAACTGGATGTTTGGCAGGTAAGAAGTCTACCTAGGGAAGTGACTAGTCCTAATTGGAGGTTAGGCAAGGGAAAGCCCAAACTAGATATTTGATAGGTGAGAAATCTACCTAGGAAAGTGACTAGTCCTAACTGGAGGTTAAGCAAGGGAAAGTACAAACTGGATGTTTGACAGGTGAAAAGTCTACCTAGGAAAGTGACTAATCTTAACTAGAGGTTAGGCATTAGAAAGTCCAAATTGGATGTTTGGCAAGTGGAAAGTCTACCTATAGAAGTGACTAGTCCTAACGGGGAGTTAGGCACGGGTAAGTTAGTAGGTTAGACATACATGGTAAAACTTAGATAAGCCTAGTAGGTCAGACAGACTACAGATAGACTTAAGTTGCTTGCGTGTTTGTATACTTATCTTGCAGGAATCAAGAGCTGGAAGCAAGACGAAGGAAGAATAAGAGGAACACACAGAAGAAGCCAAAATAAGCCCGAAATCAACTCAGATCAAATTCGAGTTGACTAGATCTAGGCACCTTAATAATTTTCAGGTGCCCTAATCACTTCCTGGTGCCCCTATATGTTTGAGACGCCTGGATCTAGAAGAATCAGCCCAGATAGAGTTCGAAAAGATCGAATCGGATCGGATCTTATCCAAACACCCGGAAGACTCTATATAAGGAGGCTGACTGTGCACCACAAGAGATACAACTTTTCTACGCAATCCTCTTCATTCTGTGGTGTTGTTGAATGCGAACAGGGCTAGGCTCGTGCTACCAGAGAAGTTCCAAGAGGAGTGTGTAGTGCTCAGGATTTCCGAATCAGCTTCGATACGATTTTGGTTTATTCTATTCTTTCAAGCCTTACTTTCTGTATTCTGATTTATATTATTACTCTAGACTATAAGATGGGTTTCTCCGCCTCTGAATAAACATTCGGAAAGGAGACCACTAGTGGACAAGTGCCTCCCGTACATAGGCTTTGGACGTACTAACCCTAGAGGGTTAGAAACCAAAAAATCCATGAGTCTCTGTGCTTGTGTATCTAATTCCACTGATTTGTGCGAATAGAAAAATGATATATAACCATTTCTTAATATCCCCTTTGACTTTATTCCTCCGCACATCTTTATGCTTTTCATGTTGTATCTTATGTATGTTACACCCTTATCTGTGCATTTGGCATCGTATTCTTTATTTCCTAGTTCGGAGGACTGCTTGTGTGTTTGTGTGTTTCAGGACTGAAAACGGAGCAAAACAGGCTAAACGGAGCACTCATTGAAGACTTGGCAAGACAGGGTCGTGCCTCATAGGCACAGCCGTGTCTCTCACCTCCAGAGGTCGTGCCTTCAACCAGAGAACTAACAAGCCTTGGCCGTGCCTCAAAGGCACGCCCGTGTCTTCCTCCTGCAGCAGCCAAAGACATGGCCGTGTCCCACAGACACGGCCGTGTCTCCCACCAGAGAAGCCCCTGTCTTTGGCCGTGTCCCACAGACACGGGCGTGTCTCTTCATCAGGACCATGCCAAGACATGGCCGTGTCCAACAGACACGGCCGTGTCCTCCAACAGAGAAGCGCCAGCCTCAGCCCGTGCCTCACAGGCACGGGCGTGTCTCCCAGCAGAGTACAGAATTGCTATGGCCGTGCCTCACAACACGAGTTTCAACTGTTCTTGGCCGTGCCTCCCAACAGAGTTTCAATCAACTTGGCCGTGCCTCACAGGCATGGTCGTGCCTCACAGGCACGGCCGTGCCTCCACCACAGCTGGGCGACCACACCCGGCCGTGTCTCCCAGACACGGCCGTGTGACGGGGGCGTGCCTGGCCGAATTTCAGGGCATTTCTTGGGAGCCTATAAATAGACCCCCTTAAGAGCCCTAAAAAGGGGGGAGACCTTGGAGAGCCACCGGAGCGTGCTAGAGCCACCGACGCCTCATTCCGGAGCCAGATTCGACGATCCGTTCATCCGCTTGGATACTCCATCGCATCTACATCCCACCTTCGCGGAGATTGCAGTCCGGAGAAGAAGAACTTCATTGATAAGTCTTATTTCCTGATTTCTCTTAGATTCTTGGAATAGGATGTATTGTTTTCACTCTTCTCTGCATTGTAACCTCCCCGATATGGAGTAGTCCTCCAGATTCTAGGATGTAGGAAGAATCGGGGTTATTGGATGATTGTAAACTTGGGATTTGTTAATCTACCATGTTCTATGATATTATTGTGCAATTGCTTTGTGGATTTATGCTCTATGCTTGTTTGATGATATGCTTGTGAATAGTATGAATCCATGAGGGTAGAGATTATTCAGAGTTTGAGGAATTCTTAGGATCGTATACCCGGGACGCCTCGTGACAGGAGGAGAGTCTTAACCGAACCTTCCGAGGGATTGCTTAAGCTATGGATAATGTTTATGAGGGATAACTAACGGTTGTTTAGTGTTGGGGAGAGGTCTCTAAAGGGATACCCTGTGATAGGGGGTAGGAATCTAGTAGTATTCTGGGGCGCCTGCGTGACACAGGAGAGCCTTGAACCAGGCTATCTAGAATCATCTCAAACCAACCTAAGTAACATTAAAACACCATTGATTTATTCCGAGGAAGCCTGACGAGGTTTAATTGGATAATTTGGTTAGAATCCCTACAATTGTGTAATCATTGAGGAATGATAGAGGATCCAAGTCAATCAATCAATACCCCGAGGAATCCAAAGTCCTAGAGTCTCTTTCCATACATTGTCACAGTTGAATTCTATCTTCGAACTAAGGTTTAGGAATTCTAGAACACTCCATCTCCCCCACACCAAATCAATTCCAATGAACTCTCCACTCTTATTGTGCTAGGATAGTAATTAATTCCACGATCCCTATGGATTCGATCTTTTATTACTTGACGACATTCCGTATACTTGCAAAACGCGCATCACTTTACTAAACATGCAGGAACAGCCCTGCCCCAGAATATCCTCAGCATGCTATCTAGGCTGCGAGAATACTCCTTACTCATAGATATCTCCCTTGGACTCTAACCCTTCTAGCTATTCTACTCCATCGTCTTTCTTGATTATCTTTGAATCAAGATCCTAACAACAAGCATCAACAGGGAGGTGATGGATGTTAGGCGATTGTGTTGGTGCAAGAAGTACTAGATCTTTCCTAGGGTTTCGATGTTTGACAATATACCTAAGTCTGATCAGTTTGACCAAGGGTTGATCCAAACAGGACTTGATGTTTGGATGTGTGGAAGTGAGTGAAGTCTAGTCAGATGACTAGCGAGAAGTTCTAGTCGGTTATACTAGACAGTGGAAGTCCTGATCTGGACGATCGGGCAAGGGAAGTCCTGGTGAGTGAAGCTAAGCAAGGGGAAAGTCCTAGTTGTAGGCTAGGCAAAGGGAAGTCCTGGTTTGGAGGATCAGGCAAAAGTCTTGGCAGAGTCGAAGCACTAGGTGAAGTCTGGGCTGGTTTGGAGGACTGAGTCGCAACAGAAGTCTGGGCTGGTCTGAAGGACCGAGTGGCAGCAGAAGTCTGAAGCTGATCTGGAGGATAGAGTCGCAGCAGAAGTCTGGGCTGGTCAGAGAGGACCGAGCCGTAGCACAAATCCTAGGGGCTAAGGACAGAGCCGAGCAAAGTCCAACAAGTCAGGAGGACTTGGTTGGCAAAGGTGAATTCTCCTGAGTGGAGTGGGCAAGGGCGCATTCCCGGAGTGGGATGGTAGGTGTCAGACTAACCCAGGATTTTGGTAGAAATCTGAAGTTAGACTCACAAAATAAGGATAGATTGTGTTTCTTTGTTTGCATACTTGTCTTGCAGGAACCATGATGCAGGGGCAGCACATGAGGAGTCCAACTTCAACAGGCCATAACTTTTGACTCGGGACTCAGAACGAGGCAAGGTCGGATGCGTTTTGAAGCTCTCTCAAAGGCCTTTTAAACCTGGTAAAAAAGTTACTGGAGTTGACTCAAGATTGAGTCGACTCATATTCGACCTGAGTCAACTCAAGCAGCAGAAATTTGACCTGGCTCGCGGAGAAAGTGGATCCTGGAGTTGACTCAGATCTCGGTTGAGTCGACTCAAGCAGCCTATAAAAGAGAGGCAACATGCACAATCAAGAGCAATCAAATCATAAGTTCCCCTCTCCAACTGTTGGTGATTCTGAACGCGAACGAGGCTAAGATTTTGCAACCGGAAAAAATCCAGGAGGAGTGCGAGGTGCTCAGGACTTCCAGATCGGCGGCAATCTTATTTGGTTCTTTCTTTTATTCTTACTATCTTTTATTTACTATTATTCTTTACATACTGTAAGACGGGTTTCTCCGTCTTCGAACAAGGTTCGGGAAGGAAACCACTAGTGGACGGGCGCCTCCCGTACAGAAGCCTTGGACGTACTAACCCTGGGGGGTTATGAACCAAATAAATCCACGTGTCTCTATGCTTTGTTTTATAATTTTACTGCGAGTTTTTGTTTGTTAGAACGAACGATTTTGAAAAGCGATGACACGCTATTCATCCCCCTTCTAGCGTGTCACATCAATCTTACAATTGATATCAGAGCCGGTGCACTCTTGATTGGACTAACCCCCAAGGGAGCAAGACGGCAAAGATGGAGGGGGAGAAAGGTAACAATTTAAAAGTTCATTTTAAATTCCATATTATTTATTTTAAATGCAGGCAAAGAGAGCACTACAAAAATAAGTATCCTACTCATAAAATTCGGACGGCACCACCGGCGGCAAAGGAGCAATCGATGCTAGGAGCCCGGAGGAACAAGGATCACATCCAATGCTTTAAGTGCCAGAAACGAGGACATTACAAGAATCGGTGCCCGGAGAGGAAGACGACGAAAAAGCTGGTATGTTTTAACAATTATGAAAATACCCCTAGGTTGCAAGCACATGCTAGTTTTTCTCTTTCTACAAATTTAGATAATTTGTCTGAAAATTTAGAAAAATTAGAAAATATAAATTTTGATAATTCAAATCTAGATAAATTAGAAAATCTAGATAATTTGACTAATTCAAATTTGAACAATTCAAATTTGAAAATTTCAAACCTATATAAGATAGATTTATCAAATTCAAATTTGAAAAGGTCAAATTTGGATAAACTAAAAAATTTAAATAATTTGACTAAATCAAATTTGAACAATTCAAATTTGAAAAAGGCAGATCTAGAAATATTAGATAATAATTTAAATAATTTAAACTTGAAAAATTCTAAATTAAATAAATTCAAAATTCAAAATTAGATCCTAAATACAAGAAAAATTCATCTAATCTTAATAAATTAATTTAAAAAATTTGAATTAAATAATAATTTAACTAATTCAAATTTAACTAATTAAAATATAAATAATTCAAATGCAATTAATCTAGATTTATCTCAAATAAATAAAAAATTAGACCAAGTCTTTAACTTATTCAACAAAGATAAGGATATAGTTAATAATTCAACTTTAATTAATTTAATAATTCTGAAAATTAATAATAATCCAACTAAACAAGATAAAATTAATAACCATCTAGATAAGTTGAATAATTTAATTTTACAAAATAATTAAAAATTTAAGATAATTCTAATATTAAGAAAAATTTAAACATCAATAAGATAACTTCTAAAATAAATAATAAAAATTTGAAATTAAATAATAAAATTAATTATAATTGTGTATCTTTTAATTATGAAATATTGAATAATTATAATAAATTAAATAATAAAAATTTAAAATTAAATAATAAAATCAATTATAACAATGTACCCTTTAATTATGAAATATTAAATAATCCTAAAAAATTAAATTTAAAAATTTAAAATTAAATCCTAAAATTTAAGAAAATAATTTAACAAGTCATATCTAATTTATTAATTATTCAAAACATAAATTAAATTAAAAACTTAAATCAACTTCAAAATCTAAAATTAAAATTAAATTAAAATTAAATTAAATTAAATTAAATTAAACTTAAATTAAATTAAATTAAATTATCAATAACTCAAATTTAAAAGTCATGTACTTAATAATAAACTACCTTTAATTATAAAACTAAATTAAAATATTACCAAATGAAACAATAAAAATAAAAATCAAAGTGTGTCAAAGTGGGTTGACATATTCGTGGGTCCACACGAAATGTATCAAATCGAGAATTTGATACATTCTTATAAATTAAAAATTACGTGAATTGCTTGACTCATGTATACTTGCCATGACATGCATCTTCTTTTTTTTTAAATGCATATAACATGTCATGTCATCATGTCTAATTTTATGCTTAACTTAGAATGGTTAGAGGACACATGGATTGTTGATACTTGCCAACATAGTACTAGGGTGGGGCAAGATGATAGTACGTTAGGGAGAGTCAAGTAGGGTAAGGAGTACCTTAATTGTTTGGTCTGCTTAGTCAAGTGAAACTGACCGAAGCTACCTCGCCACATCCTAGACTAGTTAGACCAAGGTTTCTCAAAAATTGATTAAGGTCATAATTTCTTAAATCAGTTTTATCTTAGAACGTGGTCATTGTTCCGATAACCAAGAAGGCCTCTATGCCTCGCCACTGCCTGGAAACTGATTTTTGAAATGTGGACTTAATTATTTGACGGTTAAACCTGAATCTAACTCAAGGTCAAACATTTCATTAGAACTTAACTTAAAATCAATAAAGATAAAATTGACAACTCATCTCACATAACCTATAAGGTTACCCGTATATGTCATGTATTGCGACACTTAGAATGGGTGAGATGATAAGGACATTAAAGTACAATGTTTTGAAAAAGCTTTCAAAAATTATTATAAATACTTTTATAAAAATTTATTTTTGAAAATTTGATATTTACTTGAGATTCGTGCTTGCTGGGTGTATCTATATTATAATTTTCAAAACATTATATATTTGAAAACTTGGTTGACCAATACATTAGACACAAACCTCTAGGCCAACACTAAGTCTAAGAACCCTAAGACACATAGGCAAAAAAATCCTTGTGGTCAACAAGGATGTCCTAAAAGAGTGTCTAGTTCAGGGGGAGGTCATTCTTGAAAGATCTTATTTTTAAGACCTCTTAAAACTAAATATAAAAAAAATCTTAAAAATTATTTTAAAAAATCTTATTTTGAAAAACACTTTATAAATTGTTCTTTTAACTTGGAACAACCCCTAAGATACATAGGGAAATTATCTTGTAGTCAACAAGGAGCCCTTACGTTATCTTGTAGGGAAATTATCTTTTAAAAATTATCTTGTAGTCAACAAGGAGTGTCAGATTTAGGGGGAGTCCAAACTTAAAAGTTTAATTAAAAATTATATTTAAAAAAAAATTTAAGTTATTTGCTCTTGCTGATTTAGATTAATATCTAAGACACTTAGGGAATTTGCCTTGTGGTTAACAAGGAGCCCTATGGAAGTGTCAGATTTAGGGGAGGTCTAAATCGAAAGAGTAAAATTAATTTAAAATTATTTTCAAAATTATTTTATACATTATTTTTTTTATTTTAGAGTCAAACCCTTGACACATAGGGAGATTGCTTTGTGGTCAACAAAGAGCCCTGAGGATGTGTCAGATTAAGGGAAAGATTCTGACTTAAAAGAATAATAACTAATTTTTAAAAAAAAACCTATTTGTAACATACTTTTGAAAACTAATTTGAAAAATGTCTTCAAAATCTATTTTGAAAATCAAAATTATATTGAAAGTATTTTTTAAAAAAACTTATAAAAAATTATATTGAAAGTATTTTTTTAAAAAAACTTATAAAAAATTATATTATTTTAAAATTAATTGAAAAATTATTATTTGAAATCTACTATAATCTTTCAAGAAATGTCAAGACTTAGTTGTGACCGTATGTGTTACCATTATTGTTGGTGCAAAAGAGAATGAACTAAAACTTAAATATTTTTGATGTATGAAAAGGGGGAGAAGGGACCTTAAGTTAATAATATAGATTTCTCCCAGATAATTAAACCCTGACCTATATTAACTTAAGAAATTGTCAAACATCAAAAAGGGGAGATCGTTGGGGCAAGAAGCACTAGATCTTTCCTAAGGTTTTGATATTTGACAATATACCAAAGTCTGATCAGTTTGACCAAGGGTTGATCCAAACAGGACTTGATGTTTGGATGTGTGAAAATGAGTGAAGTCTAGTCAGATGACTAGCGAGAAGTCCTATGTTAGTGCAGGAAGCACTAGCAGATCGAATCAAGGTTTTGATTATGGAATTAGGATCAAGTTAAGTATGTGGTTTGGCTAACCAAGTTGAACTGAGCTTACAGGAGACACAGGTTAAGTCCTAGTAATGCTAGGCATGAAGTCTTGGCAGAGTCAAAGTGCACCAGGTGAAGTCTGGGCTTGATCAGGAGGACCAAGTTGCAGCAGAAGACTGGGCTTGGTCAGGAGGACCAAGTTGCAGCGAAAAACTGGGCTGGTCAGGAGGATCAGTTGCAGCACAAATCCTGGGGGGCAAAGACAGAGCCGAGCACAAGTCCAACAAGTCAGGAGGACTCTGTTGGCAATCAGGTAAATTCTCCCGAGTGGAGTGGGTGAGGACGCATTCCCGAGCGAAACATTAGGCGTCGGTCTAACCCAGGGTCTCATTGGAGATCCGAAGTTAAGACTCGTAGTTGGTTCAGTGAACCAACTTAATCCTTTACATGTTATTTTAGCTAACATCTTTTGCAGGAAGGAAAAGTCGGACGAATGTGAACTCCGGATGAAAAGTTGGATTTTCAGGTCTGGAGTCAACTCAAATGGGTTCTGGAGTCGACTCCAGCCGAGTCAGCTGGAATCCGGAAGTCAGCACGTCGACTTTCAGCCAACTCATCCAGGAGTCGACTCAGGTAAGATTTTGAGTCGACTCGGGGTCAAAAGTTATCGCCACTGACGCCACCGCGACTGGAGTCGACCCAGAAGTCAATCAGAGTCGACTCAGGAACGATAACGGGCGAAGACAATAAAGATTTATCTGCCACGCAAGATGGAGTCGACCCAGATCTGCATCTGAGTCGACTCAGGAGGGTTATATAAGCAGCCGCGACCAGCAGCCCGAGAACACAATTTTCAAAGTCTCCTAACTCTGTTCTCGCGACTCCCGAGCCTTCCATCTTCGACGTCGGTGTTGTACTTGCTCCAAGTTACTCAACTTCACACCGAGACGCCGAGATCTACTTCCGGGGAGCGACCGAGAAAGCTAAAAGTTCGGTAACAAAGCAAACTCTGTATTTCCATTATCTCAAAACTTGTAATCAGTTTTTGTATTATTTTTTCGATACACTTGCTACCGAAAAGGGGCAAGTGACTTAGTGGATTGCCCAGAGTAAACGGTCCAGGACCTTGGGCCTTGGAGTAGCAGCGTTGTGCTGTGAACCAAGTAAAAACAAAAGTGTCACCTACTTATTTTGTCTTTTTACGTTTCCGCATCGTTCTCTACATTCGCTTCCGTACTCGCTCTAATTTTTTGAAAATCGAAAAGCGTGCAACACGCTATTCACCCCCTCCCCCTCTAGCGTGTTCTAACGATCCTACATCCTAGTCGGTTAGACTAGACAGTGGAAGTCCTAATCTGGACGATCAGGCAAGGGAAGTCCTGGTGAGTGAAGCTAGGCAAGGGAAAGTCCTAGTTGTAAGCTAGGCAAAGGGAAGTCCTAGTTTGGAGGATCAGGCAGAAGTCTTAGCAGAGTCGAAGTACTACGCGAAGTCTGGGCTGGTCTGGAGGACCGAGTCGCAGCAGAAGTCTGGGTTGGTCTGGAGGACCGATTTCAAACAGAAGTCTGGGCTGATCTAGAGGATCGAGTCGCAGCAGAAGTCTGAGCTAGTCAGAGAGGACCGAGCCGCAACACAAATCCTAGGGGCTAAGGATAGAGCCGAGCAAAAGTCCAACAAGTCAGGAGGACTTGGTTGGCAAAGGTGAATTCTCCTGAGTGGAGTGGGTAAGGGCGCATTCCCGAAGTGGGATGGTAGGCGTTAGACTAACCCAGGATTTTGGTAGAAATTTGAAGTTAAACCCACAAAATAAGGATAGATTGTGTTGCTTTGTTTGCATACTTGTCTTATAAGAACCATGTGTTAGGATCGGTTGGTTCGCTAAAGGGGGGTGAATAGCATTTTTCGATTCTTTTTTATTGTTTCTCTGCAAGAGAGTTAGCGGAAGCAAAAT
>NC_133867.1:11847754-11892930 GCF_044706935.1 Curcuma longa | reverse complement strand
CAGTCATTTGACCAAAATATGATACTTTATTTCATAAATATTTATATACAAAAGAGCAAGTCTTTTCAGTATACATCCTAACAGATACGGTTGCTGAAATTGATTTGATTGTTGTTGGAAATCTTGTTGAAACTGCCCACACTGAAAATTCTGGTTTTGAGGTTGAAATTGTTGATCCACATGTTGAAAACCTTGATAAGGCTCCTGCAAATAAAAATTTTAATGTTCAGATTGTTGATAAGATTGTTGTTGATAAAAAGAATTTTCATACATTTTAGAAACCAACAATGATCAAAGCAACAGTAAAACAGATTATTCATAAGCTCAAATTAAACAATTCCTACTAGTTATTCCCTGGCAACGGCGCCAAAATTTGACAACCCTAGATTTGATAATGTATCACGAGTAGGGTTGCAAATTGATTTAAATTATCAAAAATCCATAATAAATTCAAATAAATGAAGTATAGGGGCCTCGAGTCGTATTTTTCCAAGAACTAGTAGACAATTGCGTGAATTGAGCTTTCGATGTCGTTCTTTTTGGGTTTTTTAGATATAAATGGGTTTTGGGGTTTTGGAATGAAATGTAATTCAAAATTGGTGAGTTAATGAAAAATGCAAGTTGCTAATCTAGAAATGAGACTACTGAAACAAAGTATCAAAGTAAATCTAAAGAGGCAGTTCAACTCAAATCAAAATAATGAAACCTACTCTAGTTGTGCCTTGAAGCATTTATGAAATTCAACGTTCAACTTTTCTCAGATTGTAGGAAACCATAGATCAATCTAAAAACTAAAGAACTTTCATGTGAAACTCAACTTATCATCAAATCCTTGAAATAAAAAAACTAAAACATGAAATGCAAACAAGGCAATTCTAACTTGCAATGCAATTAAACAATTTAACTATTCACTCCCACTTTGCTAGCAATAAAATCTCACATCAAACCAATCTACCCTAGCAACCTGATACATGGTGTCCAAATGGCACGGAACAGTGCAAAATTTAGAAACTTAAAATGAAGGCTTTCGGATATAAATGCTAAAGCAATCTGAACTTAAAACTATGAAAACTTCTAAGCTTACCAAGACATTAACATCCTATAATGTATTAACCAGATAACTAATTTCAACAATTCAGAAATGAAGTTCAATACACAATTCAAAAATGCAATTTAGTGTAGGATCGGGATACGCGCTAGAGGGGGGTGAATAGCGCATATGACTTTTTCGAATTTGTTTGTTTTTCTGTCAAATACTAATCAGCGGATATTAAAAATAAAACACACGGACACGTAGATTTTACTTGGTTCCTAACCCCCCAGGGTTAGTACGTCCAAGGTCTAATCACGGGAGGCGCCCGTCCACTAGTGGTCTCCTTCCCGAACCTTGTTCGGAGGCGGAGAAACCCGTCTTACAGTCCGATAAACAATAACTTAAGAATAGAAATTAAAAACAATAAATTAAAAGCAAACTCTTGTGGCCGATCTGGAAGTCCTGAGCGCCGCGCACTCCTCCTGGAACTTCCCCGGTTGCAAGAACTGGCCTCTTTTGCGTTTCACAGCACTACAGAATGAGTTGGAAGGTTTCTGGCTTGAATGATCTCATTTCTGGGCGTTCACCTCCTTTTATACTGCCCATGGGTCGACCCCAACAAGCCCTGAGTCGACTCTAGCTTATGTGGTGGATAAATCTTCATTCTGGGCGTTATCTCTTGCCTGGGTCGACCCAAATGGGCTTCTGGGTCGACTCCAGCCCTTGGAGTCGACTTCAGCCCGAATCTGGGTCGACTCAAAAAACCTTTTTTGTAGATCCTTGAAAGAGCTTTCCAACGCATCTGACCGTGCTTCGTTTCGAGTCCTGAGTCAAAAGTTATGGCCATTTGAAGTTCAGCCTGCATTATGGTTCCTGAAAAATAAGCATGCATACAAAGAAGCAAACCTACCTTTACCTTGTGAGTCTAACTTCGGATTTCTCCTGAAATCCTGGGTTAGTCTGATGCCTCCTGTCCCACTCCAGAAATGCACCCTTACCCACTCCACTCAGGAGAATTTATGCCAACTAAGTCCTCCAGACTTGTTGGACTTGTGCTCGGCTCTGTCTTTGCCCCCCAGGACTTGAACGCAACTGATCCTCCTGATCAGTCCATTCTTCAACTGTAACTTGATCCTCCTGACCAAGTCCAGTTCTTCTGCAACTTGGTCCTCCTGACCAAGTCCATACTTCTGCCTGGTGCACGTTGACTCTGCCAAGACTTCCGCCTGATCCTCCAAATCAGGACTTCCCTTTACCTAGCCTACAACTAGGACTTTCTCTTGTCCAGCTCCACTCACCAGGACTTCCTTGCCCAATCATCAAGATCAGGACTTTCCTTGCCTAGTCTAACCGACCAGACCTTCTCGCTCACTTCCACACATCCAAACATCAAGTCCTGTTTGGATCAACCCTTGGTCAAACTGACCAGACTTAGGTGTATTGTCAAACATCGAAATACTAGGCAAGATCTTAGTGCATCTTGCACCAACATTTAGTTCAAGAATAAAAATGTATTAGAAACGGAAACTCGGATTCTCCCTTCCATCTCAATCTCCTCCTTGCCGTCACACAAGGCCTGATAGATGATCAGAAATCCCAATTAGACTCTCACGAACCAAGCTTGGCTTGCTCCGAATCAACTTCGAAGAACCAGCTCAGAAACCCTCTTCCTTGCCGCGCCGAATAGAGCTAAGAACAGAGCCTTTCATGTTCTGAAAATCCAGCTGAAAATCTTTGAAATTACATGCAATGTGATGCTCCGAAATCATCAAGACCCCTTAGAGAACCCCTCCTCCTGATCTTGATAGCTCCGATGGGTTAAATTTGAAGAATTCAGCTGGAAATGGTGGCGGCACAGTATCCTCCGGCGAGACCCTCAACCGAATGAAACTTCCATCAATTGCTGCCAAACAAGCATCGTGGTTGCCCTCTGAAATCCGGAAATCAACTTAGAAGGAAGAAATCAAAGCTTCCCTAAAAAAACCGCATCGAAAAACGAAGAAAAACGAAGGAAAATGAAGAAGAAAAGAGACGACGGGCTGTGTGCTACAGTGTGCTATAGTAACCGTGATTTTTGGGTTACTGTAGCATTCTCGTTAAAGCTAGGTTTCTTGCTGCAACTGTGCTGAACGGGTTCGGTTAGCCTGACTTGAGTCTGAGTTAGCCTGTTTTATCAAATGCACTCAATTTAGCTCCAATTTGATTCCAATTCGGCTCTAATTTCCATGGGTTCAACTTTAATCACACTTGAGTCTTGATTCATGAGATTGGTTCAATCAATTGGGTCATTCTTGTCTTGATTCGATCATGGTTGAGCTCGATCTTGGTTCAATTTGAGCTCTACAACCAATTAAATTCAATTAATGCAAAATTCACCATTAAATTATGAAAATTATAATCAAGTCTCAAATTATGCAATATATCACAAATATAATCAAATTAAATCATTAAGCAATTTATTTTCATGAAAGAACCCAAAATTGAATTGATAAAGTGCATAAAAATCCTAACTCATCAGTATGTCCCCGAGATGATTAAGTATAAGTCAAACTACCCGAAGTGATGGGAAACACTAGAAAATCCGTTCCAGTGAATTCTTGCAGAATAAAAATTTTTTCAGAAACGAATTTAGTTGCCCTCATAGTCGATCAAACAAAGTTTGATCGACGCATTTAGATCATTGGGCTCTTGTGTTTGGTTTACAGGATCCAAGATAAAAGGAATAATTTAATTATAGCGGAAACATTAAATTATACCTTTTCTTCGGGTTGTCTTTGAAGGAGATGGATGATCCCTCGATCTTCTGTTGTATATCCTCTCCTCTTCTCGAACGTTGTATGAGCAACGGTCCTTTGAGAATACTCCACCAAAACTCTTCTTTCGATGGCAAGCAAGCAAGCAAGCAATAGGAACCCTCCTTTACTTCTCTTGTTCTTCTCCTTCCTTCTTCTTCTTGGCCGCCGGCCCTAAGGGAACAAAGACCTCAAAGGAGCGGCGGACCTAGGGGAACTAGAAGAGGAGAAGGGAATGTTGGGTTGCAAGGGTGCAAACATAGTCCCACATCTAAAATACATGGGAAAGATCATGAGTTTAAAAGGATAAAAAATATCTCCATTGGAATGAGGCCTTTTGGGGAGAGCCCAAGAACAAAACCATGAGGGCTTAGGCCCAAAGTGGACATTATCATGTCATTGTGGAGATGTGGACTCCACCCAGAGTGGAACAGGAGACGTCAGACTAACCTAGGATTTCCGTAGAAATTCGAAGTTAGACCCACAAGGTAAAGTTAGGTTGGCTTGGTTATTTTCATGCTTGTTTTGCAGGAACCATAAGGATTCAGGGGGAGCAACACACATGCATGCATTGAATTTTAATACTTAGCTTATTTATGCAAAATTATGATATTTGCTTTAAAGTTAAGATTTGTAACTTAACTTGAAACCTTAAGTTGCCATAATCAAAAAGGGGGAGATTGTAAGTGCAGGAAGCACTAGCAGATCAAACCTGAGTTTTGATTATGGAACTAGGATCAAGTTAAGTATGTGGTTTGGTTAACCAGGCTGAATTAAGTGTGCAAAAAGCAGGTTAAGTCCTAGTGTGGCTAGGCATGAAGACTTGGCAGAGTCAAAGTGCACCAGGCAGAAGACTGGACTTGGTCAGGAGGACCAAGTTGCAGAAGGACTGGACTTGGTCAGGAGGACCAAGTTGCAGTAGAAGAATGGACTGATCAAGAGGATCAGTTGCGTTCAAAGTCCTGGGGGGCAACGACAGAGCTAAGCAAAAGTCCAACGGGTCAGGAGGACTTGGTTGGCATCAGGTAAATTCTCCCGAGAGGAGTGGGTGAGGACGCGTTCCTACGAGAAACAGTAGGTGCCGGTCTAACCCAGGGTCTCATCGGAGATGCGAAGTTAAGACTCGAAGTTGGTTCAGTGAACCAACTTACTCCTTCCTATGTTATATTTTAGCTAACTTGTTGTGCAGGAAGCAAAAGCCCGACGAAAGCTAACTCCGGACGAAAAACTCAGTTTTTCGGGTCTGGAGTCGACCCAGATGAGCTCTGGAGTCGACTCCAGCCTAATCAGCACGATTCCGGAAGTCAGCGCGTCAAGGTCTCTGCCAGATCAGACTGGAGTCGACCCCGAAGAGCTTCTGAGTCGACCCAGGTCAAAAAGTTATCGCCGCTGCCGCCACCGCGACTGGAGTCGACCCAGAACGGGATCAGAGTCGACTCAGGAGGGATAAGCGACGAAGCTGATAAAGTTTTATCTGCCACATCAGCTGGAGTCGACCCAGATTGCGATCTGAGTCGACCCAGGCCGGCTATATAAGCCCCTCGCGAGTAGCAGCCAGGGCATTCAAAACAAACGCTTCCAAACTCCGTTCCCGCGATTCCTGAGCCTTCCAACTTCGACGTCGGTGCTGTGCCTGCCTCAAGCAACTGCTCTTAACACCAAGACGCCGAATTCAACTTCCGGGGAGCGAACGTTTGGTAAAAGATTTACTTGTACTTCAATTTATACTCATATTGTAATCAGTTTTTGTACTCGAATTTTTTCGATACACTTGCTGCCGGACAGGGGCAAGTGAGTTAGTGGATTGCCCAACGTAAACAGTCAAGGACCGTGGGCCTTGGAGTAGCAGCGTTACGCTGTGAACCAAGTAAAAACAAACTGTGTCATTTACTTTACTGCATTATCTTGCTTACTCATTGTTTTATTTGCTTCCGCTTTCGCACTCGAGTTTTCTACGAAAAATCAAAAAGCGTTCAAACACGCTATTCACCCCCCCCCCCCCTCTAGCGTGTTTCCGATCCTACAGTCAAGTGGGGTAAGGAGTACCTTACTTGGTATGCTTAGTCAAGTAGAACTGACTGAAGCTACCTCGCCACATCCTAGACTAGTTAGACTAAGGTTTCTCAAGAAATTGGTTAAGGTCATAATTTCTTGAAACAGTTTTGTCTTAGAACGTGGTCATTGTTTCGATATCCAAGAAGGCCTCAGTGCCTTGCCACTGCCTGGAAATTGATTTTTGAAATGTGGACTTAATTGATTGGTGGTTAAACCTGAATCTAACACAAGGTCAAACATTTCATTAGAACTTAACTTAAAATCAATAAAGATAAAATTGACAACTCATCTCACATAACCCATAAGTTTACCCATGTATGCCATGTATTGCAACACTTAAAATGGGTGAGATGATAAGGATAATTAAAGTATAATATTTTGAAAAATGTTTTCAAAAATTATTATAACTATTTTTATAAAAACTATTTTTAAAAACTTGATATTTACATGAAATTCATGCTTGCTGTGTGTACCTATACTATATTTTTCAAAACATTAAATATTTGAAAATTGGTTGATCAACACTTAGACACAAACCTCTAGGTCAACACTAAGTCAAAACCCTAAGACACATAGGTAGAAAATCCTTGTGGTCAACAAGGATGTCGCAAGAGAGTGTCTAGTTCAGGAGGAGGTCATTCTTGAAAGACTTATATTTAAAAAAGATCTCTGAAAGACTAAGTTTAAAATTTTAAAAATTATTTTAAAAAACTTTATTTTGTAAAATATTTTATAAAATTTTCTTTTAACTTGGAACAACACCTAAGACACATAGGGAGATTATCTTGTGGTCAACAAGGAGCCCTAAGGGAGTGTCAGATTTAGGGGGAGTCCAAGTCTAAAAGTTCAATTAAAAATTATAATTTAAAAATCATAAGTAATTTGCTCTATTTGATTTAGATTAAACCTCTAAGACATTTAGGGAGTTTGCCTTGTGGTTAATAAGGAACCCTGGGAAATGTCAGATTTAGGGGGAGATCCAAAATCAAAAGAGTAAAACTATTTTTTTTAAAAAAAAAGTATTTTAAAATCATATTTCAAAAATCATTTTAAATATTATCTATTATCGTTTTGGTTTGGGTTAAACTCTAAGACACACAGGGAGGTTGCTTTGTGGTTAATAAAGAGCCCTGAGGACGTGTCTAGTTAAGAGGGAGACTCTGACTTAAAAGGATAATAACTAATTTTTCAAAAACCTACATATTTTAAAAATAATATTTCAAAAATTATTATTATCTATTATGTTTTTAATTTAGATCAAACTCTAAGATACACAGGGAGATTGCTTTGTGGTTAACAAAGAGCCCTGAGGATGTGTCAGGTTAAGGGGGAGATTCTGAATTAAAAAAATAATGACTAGGTTTTCAAAAATGATCTATTTTTAAACACTTATTTTAAAAATTCTTTTGAAAAACTATTTTAAGCTATTGTGAAAAACCCTTTCAAAACTCAAGTTTGAAAACTATGGTAAAAACACTATTTTACAATATTCTTAAAAGAAAAAATATTTTTCAAAACTTAGTTTGAAAATACTTATGAAACACTATTTTGAAATTTTTTTCAAAACTTATTATTGAAAAACTATTGTTGAAAATTATAAATTAAAAAAAAAAGTCTACTATGGTCTTTCAAGAACTTTCAAGACTTAGTCATGACCATAGAGTTTCCATTATTGTTGGTGCAAGAGAGAATGAAC
Source organism: Curcuma longa (assembly GCF_044706935.1). NCBI lineage: Eukaryota > Viridiplantae > Streptophyta > Magnoliopsida > Zingiberales > Zingiberaceae > Curcuma > Curcuma longa. The sequence continues at coordinate 11,885,354 of NC_133867.1, read as the reverse complement.
CTAAATTAACTTTAAATATTTTTGATGTGTGACAAGGGGGAGAAGGGACCTTAAGTTAATAATATAGAATTCTCCCAGATAATTAAACCCTAACCTATATTAACTTAAGAAATTGTCAAACATCAAAAAGGGGGAGATTGTTGTTGCAAGAAGCACTAGATCTTTCCTAGGGTTTTGATGTTTGACAATACACCAAAGTCTGGTCAGTTTGACCAAGGGTTGATTCAAACAAGACTTGATGTTTGGATGTGTGGAAATGATTGAAATTTAGTCAGATAACTAGCGAGAAGTCCTAGTCGGTTAGACTAGGCAGTGGAAGTCCTGATCTGGACGATCGGACAAGGGAAGTCCTGGTAAGTGAAGCTAGGCAAGAGAAAGCCCTAGTTGTAGGCTAGGCAAAGGGAAGTCCTGGTTTGGAGGATCAGTCAGAAGTCTTGGCAGAGATGAAGCACCAGGTGATGTTTGGACTGGTCTGGAGGACCGAGTCATAGCAGAAGTCTGGACTAGTTTGGAGAACCGAGTCGCAGCAGAAGTTTGGGCTGATCTGGAGGATCGAGCCCAGCAAAAGTTTGGGCTGGTCAGAGAGGACCGAGCTGCAGCACAAATCCTAGGGGCTAAGGATAGAGCCGAGCAAAAGTCCAACAAGTCAGGAGGACTTGGTTGGCAAAGGTAAATTTTTCTGAGTGGAGGGGGTAAGGGCGCGTTCCTGGAGTGGAATGGTAGGCGTCAGACTAACCCAGGATTTTGAGAGAAATCTGAAGTTAGACCCACAAAATAAGGATAGGATGTGTTGCTTTGTTTGCATACTTGTCTTGCAGGAACCATGATGCAGGGGTAACACATGAGGAGTCCAACTTCAACGGATCATAACTTTTGACTCGGAACTTAGAACGAGACATGGTTGAATGTGTTTCGAAGCTCTCTCAGAGACCTTTCAAAAGTGTCTTGATTTGACTTAAGAAAAAATTGGAGTTGACTCGAGTGGATGATTGGAGTCAACTTGAGAAAAAATTGGAGTCGACTCGAGCGGCAGAAATCTGATCTAGCCCGCGGAGAAAGAGGATATTGGAGTCGACTCGAGATCCCATTGGAGTTGATTCGAGTGTCCTATAAAAGAAGGTGAACGTGCACAGATGGAAGATATGAATCTAGAAGTTCTCCTCTTCGTTTAGTGGTGGTTCGGAATGCAAACGAGACCAAATGCTTGCAATCGGGGAATATCCAGGAGGAGTGCGAGACGCTCAGGACTTCCAGATCGGCGAAGTGTTTGATTTCTTTTCTTATTGTATTTACTTTCAGTTCTTTATCATTTTTATAATTTACAGACTATAAGACGGGTTTCTCTGCCTCTGAACAAGGTTCGGAAAGGAGACCACTAGTAGACGGGCGCCTCCCGTACATAGGCCTTGGATGTACTAATCTTGGGGGGTTAGGAACCAAGTATAAAATCCATGTGTCCCTTGCATTGTTATTTAATCCGCTTCTTAGTCTTTGATAGAAACGAACAAATTTGAAAAAGCGACAATGCGCTATTCACCCGAATTTAGTGCGTAGAAGATCTTACAGCTTCTTGTCCCTCGGACGTCGCACACATCCTTCTCGCTCCATCGGTGTACTCTTCCGTAGCTTCCGCGGCCCTCGGATTACACCGAGCCCGTCGGCTCACTTCCCCGCATAACCCTTCTCGTCCACTATGTCTTACACTCGACTTCTTCGTACCTAATTTCTTGCACACTCAGTAGAGGGATTAGAACAGCACAGGACCTAACTTAACCTGGTTAATCACATTAAAACTAGTCGGGGCACCAACATAAACGAATTGGTTTAGTTTTAATTAAAAGGTGTTTTAATTTGGAGCCAACATGGTTTGGTCTTGAAATAAACCTAAGGATATTGGTTTGGATTTTGGACTAATGGATATGAGTTTTAGATTCACAAATCAACCCCATTAGAGATCTATAAATAGATCTCTATGGAAGAGAAAATTAATAAAATTAAAAACTTAAGGGTTAGATTTTTCTCTTCTCCTGCCGCCCACTTCTCCTCGTGCCACGATCCACCCTTAGTGTCGCCGCCGTCCAAGAGGAAAAGGTGTTGAGCCAGTGCTCACTTCTCCTCTTCCTCTTGTCGTCACCACCTTTGGTGGTGCCACCGTTGGCAAAGAGGGGCCAACCACCAGCCTCCCTTCCTCCATCGGTCATCCACAGCCTGGAGTGGAGTGGTTGCTGGTCACAACCAGCAGCACCCTAAGGAGAATCGAACAACCACTAGATAAGAGAGTTCTAACCGTAAGAGAGTTCTAACCTTGGCTATTGTTCTAGCAAGTAATTATTATTGTTGGAACTCTGAGGCTATTAGGCTTGTTGCCCCTCGTCAGTAGCAGGCCATCCGACCTTCTAACGATGGCTTCATCACCTCCATTTAGTTCGTTTCATATTGTCAGGTTGCTTTTAGTCGTCGGATACCAAATCGAACCATGGGTTTTCTCTTGGATCTCTTTGTTTCCTTCCTTTGACTAGTATCAAAATAGAGACATGACACGTGACTTAGTGAAGTCATCTCCCGGAGATCTCAACGTGGATATGAGTAGAGATAATTTTTCTGAAGTTGCTGGTTGATGCATTTTCGCTTCACGTCATCCAATAGGTATAGTTTATTTATGACGTCTATTTCAATGATTATGTTTGCACGTGTTTGTGTCCTCATGTGATTTTTAATGCGTGCGTTGTAATAATTTAGATTATTATACTTTCGTTGCTTATTTATAGAAATAAAATTTTTAAACACACATAGAGAAATCTAATAGTGGTATTAGAGCCACCGTGTGTTTCGACATAGATTGTAGATCTGTATTTAGCATATCGTATGCTATCAAAAATTATTTTTGAAAATTTTGGATTAGGAAATTATTTTCTAATCCGTTATAAAAAGTTTTCAAGTTTAGAAAAGTTTTCTAATTTGTTAGAAAATTCAATTTTGAAAATTATTTCTAATATAATTAGGAAAAATTAATTTAAAAAATATTTTCTAATTTAAATTAAAATTTTCTTGGTTTAAAATATTCCCTAATAAGATATGTAATTAGATTTGAAAATTATTTCCTAATCTAATAAAAGAATTATGATTTATGAAATCAAATTTGTTAACATATTTATTTCCTAAATTAATTTACTACAACAATGACATGACTTATGTCATAATTTATGCCATGATATATTTATGATTAATATGATTAATACCATGTTATATAAATATGTCATGTAGATAGTTTTTCTAATTTGCATGTAATTGATGAGACCAAATAAGATGAAGAAATCCTTTATTTAAATTTTAAAGTTTACATATTCCATTAATATGATCTAGAATCAGAGTTTGAATTTTAAACATGGGTTGTTGGACTCTCTTCAAACCCAACTTAAAATTAGACATGTTCAAACCATTGAGATATGATCTCATGATTAATGGGTTAACTTTAACTTGAAACATTGACTTGTTGGACTCTCTCTAAGGTTAATGTGCATAGGAGTGAAGTTGGGTGATATACATATAATGTATATATATTAATGACTTAACAATCTGACATTTATGCAAATATCAATTAGTTGATAACATAATATAATAGTTATATATGTGTGAAATATAATTGGTATACTTGATACCTACCACTAGAAATAAGAATGACATTGGATTTTCTCCAAGATTGTTCTTACCTTAGTGGATTTCAATCCACATGGAGAAAATTTATCATCTCTTGAATTCAAAGTAAGGGCTCTTGAATTTAATAAACAAGTGAGAATCCCTTTTATAATGTAAATTGTTTGCATTATATAATTAATTCATCTCTCTTATATTTAATCAATTATAAATTTCTAGGTTAATAGAATCATAATGTCTTCTTTAAATTTACACTTGATTTTGTATACCAATAAATTAACTAGATCAAACTTTTTTGAATGATTCAAAATATAAGAATTGTTCTCAATGTTGAGAAGATAGTTTATATTCTCAAAAAGCCTCTTTCCCCAAGACTAGCTAATGATGCTACATCAGACCAAATGTGGCCCATCCACTACTAGAAAAAGCTAATACATAACATTTTTTATGCGTTGTCTATCTAGCAGAAAAAGCATTGTAAAATCGCCTGTTGTAAAAGAGGTCTCTCAAAGACAACGCTTAAAAAGCGTTGTCTTTGTTAACATCGACAATACTCTTTGCAACCTTTAAAAAGCATTGTCTATTATAATTAACAGCGTTGTCTATTATAGTTAACAGCGTTGTCTATTATATTTAACAACATTGTCTATTATACAAATATTATTATCAATAAATAAAAACTATTGTATTTTCCATGTATAAAACCATTGTCTATTATATTTACCAAATGACTTCTATATACAAAATCATTGTCTATTACAAAAGCATTGTCTATTACAAAAGCATTCCATAGACTTAATTACATAATATATGCTTCTACCAACTTTGAAATATGTTGTTGAAGTGACATGACCTCAATCCAATGCCCCTCACACGCCCGGCTCAAGTGCTTTTGTAATCACATCCTCTTTTGTCCCTTCAATTTGAAATATGGAATATATAAGTAACATCTAAATTTAAACCAATAAGAACTAAGCTAAGATATATATAACTGTAAAGGTTTTAGTTGCATGTTAGTACCTTTGTCCATTGGTAATCAAATATAGTATCTATGCTTTTCTGTATTACTCCACAAATACGGCAAGCAAGACCAAACTCATCATGGAGCAAGTAGGAATGGCCACATTCTTCTTCTTCTTCTACTTCTTCTTCTTGCACAACTTGATATGATTGTCGGAAGTATCATCCTACAAGAAAAAGGTTAACAAATAAATTATAAAAATAGAAATGTTAAATATGATAATTATTCACACTGGTCAATTTCATGCATACTAATCAGTTTCATGCTAATTAAAAGCATGAATGATGAATGGTTGAACTTGTATTAAGGATAAGGGGGATGGTCCATGGCATGTAGCTATGAAATGCCATGTCATGCCATTGCATGAAATTTGAACCTTTATTTCCTCTAGTGCAATAAAAATTAGAGCTGGAAGCAAGATAACACTAACTTATCAAGGAGAGTACTTAACCTAGAATAACTCATGCATCACAGAATAAGTTACTACTTACAACTCCAAGTAGGGAGTACTTAACCCAGTTAAGTTACTACATGCACAAGATAATGATTTATAACATTATGATGCTACTGAAATGTTGAACCCAAAGTTAACCTAGAGTATTTGCAACAAGATTTATAAGAATAACCAAATAAATAATCTAAACTTTGTCCTTGTCCAAATACTAAGTAATATATTGATTAAAACTACTGAGTTTAGTAGTTAATTTCATGCTAAATATAAAATAAAATAAAATAGACAACTAATAATCTTGCAACTAAAAAATGACAATAAAATTTGAAACTGATCGAGAATACTTAACATTTGTTGGAAAGGCAGGCACAGAAACAGAATAGAACAGAACATGCATTTCTGTTTAATCCTCAATGATATCAAAAGGTGAGCCCTAAGCCATAAAGAGAGCACTAATTGAATAATCTTAATGCAAAATTCCACCAACTCAATAGAGAAGAAAAACTAATAAAGAAAGAAATCCATAACTATAGGAGTAGCACATTGGCCTCTAGTACAGACATGCTCCTATTCTTTTTACTGAAATTAGCAATAGAACGTCCAAATAGTTCAGAATGCTCACATACCTGCTCGATGAACTCAATGTATCTAGAAACACCATCTTTAAATTGAGTTCCACCTCCAGGGAAAACAAGGTAATCATCATATCTCCGTATCCAGTTTTGATCTTTCTTATAATCAACAAGTTTGGCGTGACGAACATTATTATACCAAATCTACATACCATAAAATAGCTGATTTTAATAAGACTCACACGTTGAATGATAGGTTAAGCTCCAAACGACTAAAGTATAATCTAATGGCAAGCATGAGTTTCGCCATTTTTTATACTATTTTTCATACTTAACAATGCTCCTTATTTCTAATCTATAGAAGTCAACATGATTTCACGAACATCAATGAACTTTCCAATAAATATGAAGAAAAGGAAATTTTCAATAGAGCAAGGTGAATACTATTGCTGAAGAGAAGAAACTTGAAAATCAATTGATGATGTGGAAATGAACAGTTTAACAAGAAAAAAAAGATCCTGAAGGGAAACAATGTGGTCTATAATCCTAGACAGATGCTAACTTATCATTCCATATTTTTCTCAAAGTGGTAGCACTTTCCTTGTCCTAGATCAGTATGTGTTAACATGGGATCAGGGTATCAGATACATAGCAAGAATCAATCTCACCATGTCTCTGCTCTCGGGCCACAGAACCGACACCTTATAGCCCCGCGGCAGCGGCACAAGGCACCTGCAGCTGGGTTTGGGGCAATGCCACTCCCGGTGCTCCATGTGTTGTTGCGACTCGAGCTCCTTGATGGCCTTCTAGTTATCCAGGCACGAAATGTAATCGGCCGCCTTGAACGCCTTCCGTCCCCTATAAATCTCCCATTTGACATCAACTTCTGGTTCAACCCCGCCGTCCTCGTCGCCATTGTCGCCATCCGCTGCCGCAACATTGAAGCCTCCAACATAGTCTCGGTTTGATAGGGTCTCCGACGTTGAGATCGGAGTGGGAGGGTCAAATCGAGAGAGCGGCAACGGCGCGAGGAGATCCTTCACGGAGAAAAAGTAATTTCATGCTAACTACTGGGATGAGGAAGAGAAGGCGGGGAAAACAAAAACAGTGGCTTTCTTCTAGGGCTTGGATTAATAGCGAGTGATTTGTGCTCGCATCGAAGATCCAGAAAGAGGTTGACTCTAGTGGCAAAGAGGGGCAGATGGTGGTCAGAGGCCTTGTCTGTGGTGTGGATTCTAAAGAGGATAGTGGTGCCGAAGTGGAACTCCATCTCCGACATCGCGGTGAGAGAGGAAGGTGAGGGAGGCAGCGAGATTCGCTAGGGTTCAAATTTTGGAGAGCGAGGTGAAGGGAAGCGAGCGGGCGGGCGGATGACCTCGATATAAGATATCCTCAAACACAACACTTTTTAAAAAACCATTATCTTTGACCCAAAAAAATTACTAATAGACAATACTTTTTGAAAAAGCATTGTCTTTGACAAAAAAAGCTCTAATAGACAACGCTTTCTGAAAAAACTTTGTCTTTGATTTTTAAAAGACAACATTTTTTACTAAAAACGTTGTTGAATAAAAAAAGACAACACTTTTGACAAAAAATGTTGTCTTTCAAGTGTTGTGTATTAGCTTTTTTCTTATAGTGATCAAAAATATACGACTAATTCTGAGCTTGTCAGTTGCATCATGCTTGACTTAATGTCTCCTAAACTGTAAAAAACAACATTAACATATAGATGCTTATATAATTGTTTATTATCTTCGTGAGCTGTTTGATGAGCAAGTTAGATCTGAATGGTTCGAGGTCACCAAGCTTTTCTTTCACTCAAAGATGTAGGAAGGTTTATCCGCGGTGCATTATGTACTAAAGATGAATGGTTACATTGAGTAGTTGTGATCACTTAGATTTGTGATGGATTATGAATTAAGTATTGACTTAATTCTACACAGTTTGTCTGATAGCCATAGCAATTTGTGATGAACTATCTGATAGACCATCTAAAATCCACAATTCCAAATCCAATCAAAATGCTTAAGATAGTGGAGTCATCTATTAAGAAAGAACAGAAAGTTGTGATGATGTTTGACACTCCGAAGAAAGGTTGTATGAAGAGAAAGTCAAAAGATCAAGCTAATGGAAAGAAAAATACTAAGAAAGAAGAACCAGTACCAAAAGGACCATGTCACCATTGTGGCAAGATAGGACACTAGTGAAGAAACTATAAGATTTATCTTGAGTTAGTGAAGAATAAAGCATCTGATGCCCCATCTACTTCAGGTATCTTCATTATTGAATGTCATACTATTTTCTCTGACACTTGGATATTGGATACTAGATGTGACTTACAAATATGTAGTGACATAATAGTAGAAGACTGGACAAGGTAGATTCAAATTTGCAAGTTGACAATGAAGTAAAGGTTGTAGCTAAATCCATAGGAACTTATTTATTGAAACTCCATAGTGGACTTGTTTTGGAATTAGATAATTGTTTTATGTTTCTTCTTTAATAAAGAATATTATTTTTATTTATTGCTTAAATATAAATGGCTTCTATGAGTTTTAATAACAATTATTGTTATATAACTTTGGATGTGTTATGTTTATGAGGTGTCCTAAGGTAATTGCCTTATGGTTGTATTATTAATTTGTTAAATAATAAATAAAATTCAGAATTTAAGTGTGTGTTTTCTTAAGTTTGAATGGATCTTAAACTTAATTACTGAATGTTTGCAATACGGTTCATAGTATGAGAGAATTTGTGATTGGATCACAAATTGTGAGTATCACTACATGTGTAATTATGAATGTATTGAAATTATTTCTAGTCGATGAATTGACGATTACGGACATCATTGATTCTGTTAAGACTAGCACGTTTAAACTCCTTGGTTCGACAAGGAGCTGATCTCACTAGCTTGAGACATTGGATGTTGAGAGTTAAACATGGATGCAGGTTAAAGGTAATGAGTTCATTGGAGTAACCTGTCTTGAGATTTCATATGGTTTCTTTTATGCATATGTTGGTATCAAAGCGAGGCCGCTCTTCACCGAACTAACCACCGAAAGAGTCATGATTCAGATTTAACCATGTGGGTTTAATCTTAAACAAAGGAAGTGGGTGCTCCCGTGTTTGAATCAAGAGGATCTGACACCAGGTAGAAATTTCTAATTGTGGCTAGGCAGGAAGTCCTAGTAGGTCGAGTGGACCGAGGAGCAGGAAGTCCTAGTAGGTTGAGTGGACCGAGGGGTAAGAAGTCCTAGTAGGTCAGGTGGATCGAGGGGTAGGAAGTCCTAGTAGGTCGGATGGATCGAGGGGCAAAAAGTCTTATGGGTCGAGGATTCGGGCATCAAACAGAGGCTTTCCATTTGAGGGAGTCCTGTGGTCCTTTTTTTGAGGGGGAGATTGTTGGGTTGCAAGGGTGCAAACATAGTTCCACATCTAAAACACATGGAAAAAGATCATGGATTTAAAAAGGATGGAAGATATCTCTATTAGAATGAGGCATTTTGGGTTGAGCCCAAGAATAAAACCATGAGGGCTTAGGCCCAAAGTAGACAATATCATGTCATTGTGGAGATATTTTGATTCCATCGGTACTAACAAGTGGTATCAAAGAGTCCCCCCTTGTTGTGAACCATTTTTCCATTCTTTATTTTGGCCATTGTTGGATTGCAAGAGTGCAAACATAGTCCCACATCTAAAACACATGGAAAAGATCATGGATTTAAAAGGATGAAAGATATCTCCATTGGTATGAGGCCTTTTGGGTTGAGCACAAGAACAAAATCATAAGGGCTTAGACTCAAAGTGGACAATATCATACCATTGTAGAGATATTTTGATTCCCTCGATTCTAACAATTGGTATCAGAGTGAGGCCGCTCTTCACCGGACTAACTGCCAGAAGAGCCATGATCCAGATCTAACCATATGAGTTGAACCTTAAATAAAGGAAGTGGGTGCTTGATGTGTATAGGGTATATATGAGTTTTTTACGGTTTCATTGCACATCTTTCTGCATTTCATGACATTATCGTATGTTTATCGCATCCTTTATCTATGCATTAGGCGTGTTATCTCTATTTCATAGTTCGGAGGTCTGCTCTTGTGTTTATGCTTTTGCAGGACGGAATCAGAGCAAAAGAAGGAGAAACGGAGATTAAACTAAGACAAGGCAAGAAAGGGTCATGCCTCTAAGGCATGGTCGTGTCTCATCATCTTGAGGGGCCATGCCTTACCACTAGAGCCACACCAGCCAGTAGCCATGCCTAACAGGCACGGCTGTGCTTCATCCAGAATATCAGCTGTTGAGGGTCGTGCCTCCTAGGCACGGCCGTGCCCCCTACCAGAGCTGTGCAAGCTTGGGCTCGTGCCTAATAGGCACGGTCGTGCCTCAATTTCTAGCCAAATCCAGCTTGAAGTCGTGCCAAAAAGGCACGAGCGTGCATCATTTCTAGAGAAGAGTCAGGGTAGGGTCGTGCCTGATAGGCACAACTGTGCCTACTTTCCCGAGGTCCAACTGCTCTTGGTCGTGCCTATCAGGCACGGCTGTGTGACAAAGCAAGGGGCGTGTCTTCCTGGCCATGCCATGAGGCACGACCATGTGGTGCAGAGCTGATAGTGGGGGCATATAAATACCCCTTATATTTGCCCTAAAAAAGGAGAGGAAGTCCTTGGAAGTGATAGAGAGTCACCGTAGCCGCCATCCGGAGCAAGAATCAACGATCTATCCATCCGTTCGGGACTACTCGCCACATCTATCCACCGTCGATGAGGAGATTGCAAGACAAAGAAGACTGCAATCATTGATAAGTTTTATTTCCTCTTTCTATCTCAGATTTAGGATCTAAAATGTATTTCTTTCAATCTTCTTCGTGTTGTAACCCCTCCGTTATGGAGTAGAATCTTAAATTCTAGGATGTAGGAGGAATCGAGGTGTATTGTGGATGATTATAACTATGGATTTGTATTTACCATGTTCTATGATATGTCTATACATTTGCTTTATAGATTTATGCCTTATGCTTGTTTGATGATATGTTTGTGAATGGTATGAATCTATAAGGATGAGGACGAGTTGTGGTTTAAGGAAAACTTAGGAACGTATGGCTGGGGTACCTTGTGACAGAAGGTGAACCTTTAACCGGACTTTTCGAGGAGATTCTTAAGCTACAATGAATCTTTATGAGAGATAGGTAATGGCTATTGATTGCTAGGGAGAGGTCCTTAATTAGGTACTCGATTATAGAGGGTAGGACATTAGTAATATTTATGGAGTGCCCGATGACAGCGAGAGAGCCATAACCAGACTATCTGGGTGTCATCTCAAACTAGTAATCGTAATGTTAGAGGATTATTGATTTTATTATAAGGAAACCTGACGAGGTCTAATTGAATATTTTGGTTAGAATCTCTGCAATTGTGTAAACATTGAGGAATGGTAAGGAGTCCATAGTCAATCAACCATAATCTCAAGGAATTCGAAGTCCTAGGATCATTTTTCCAATCCTGTCACTTAGTTGATTTTTTTCTTCGATTGAGGTCTAGGAGCTCAATTTCACTCTCACTTTCCCCATCTCAACCCAAACTACGTAACCCTTGACTCTTCTTGTATTAGTTTAGTGATTAATTCCACAGTTCCTGTAGACGACGGACGTATACTTACGAACCTATCAGTGCTACCATGTCTGGATCAAGAGGACCAGACACTAGGTAGAAAGTCCTAGTTGTGGCTAGGCACGAAGTCCTAGTAGGTCGGGTGGACCGAGGGGTAGGAAATCCTTATAGGTCGGGTGAACCGAGGGGCAGGAAGTCCTAGTATGTTAGGTGGACCGAGGGGCAGGAAGTCCTAGTAGGTCGGGTGGACCGAGAGGTAGAAAGTCCTGGTGGGTTAAGGATTCAGACATCAAAACGGAGGCTTTTCGTTTGAGGAGGGCCTGTGGCCCCTTGTTTGATGGGGGAATTGTTGGGTTGCAAGGGTGAAAACATAATCCCACATCTAAAATACATGAAAAAGATCATGAGTTTAAAAGGATGAAAAATATCACCATTGGTATGAGATCTTTTGGGTTGAGCCTAAGAACAAAACCATAAGGGCTTAGGCCCAAAGTGGACAATATCATGTCATTGTGGAGATATTTTGATTTCCTCGATTCTAACAATCATGTTTCATCGGCATCCTTCTTGTAACTTCATCTTCCAATGGACTTTCCACCCTTATTTTGTACATTACAAAATAGGAATACTCGAGTTACATTCGAGTCTAAATCTATTTTACAACAAAAAATAGAGAGGAAGGCACTACACGTAGGTCGTGTAATGAATTACAACACCCACATACACATCATGGCACGCAGACCAAAGGAAGCACTTGGAGAAGATGCTATCCCTAGGTTGACCATTCAATCTTCTCATTGGCTTGAGAGGATCGTTGTCACGCCCTGGGAGACGGCTGTCCGAGAAATTTCGGCAGCATCCCCCCTGTACAATTCACTTTCCTTGAATACAATTATAATAAGGCCTACACGACCACAATCCACACATGTCAAAATATATACTATTTACTAAACAATATGAAATAAGTCCACTACCAATAAGTATAACGTGCGCCACAATCTAAAATCATATATGAAAAATCCATACGACATAAAACAGGTCTTGACACAATAGACTCTAAAAAATATAAGCAAAAGTGAAATAAGCAAATGCAACTCTATGAGGGACTAGCAGTGCGGCTCTCCAGACAGACATTAACCTGAAAAGAAAGAAACCAATGGGGTGAGTTCAAAGAACTCAGCGGATATCTAACAGATATGTACAATAAGCTATCTACTAGTAATAATCATGCCTGTACAGAAATAAACGCAGTACTGAAAAAAGTTGTACATACCAGAATCATATATATGTAAACACAACGGCAAAAACTCTGTGACAAATGCAAGATCACAATCCCAAATGCATAAAGTATCCTGTATGTGCATGTCAAACATATGCACCAAATAAATGCAGCAATCAATAATAAATGCAAACCATGCAGTATGCACATGATGCAATGACATGGTTACCCCTGACGCCAATCAGCCACCGTCACAAACAATCGTGAGGTCGAGTGGGTAGGGCTATGACAACTGTGCACTCTGCCGTCACTGCTCCTGAGTGACCGAGTGGACAGGATGCTGTCGGAGTACACCTATCCCCCTACCTCAAGTCATATGGGGGAGCAATGCTCTCATCTCCTTGTCATAATGCAAAGGAGGGATCCCTATAATGCTACCACGCTACGGTACTACTACCTATGATGCGGCCGAGCGGAGCCCTGACAGAGCAACTGCACACCCTCTTGATGTACCACTAACCTGTGAGTGGTCGGGTGTGCAGATCTTGTAACTAGCGACGAGCTCAGACTACAAAGGAGTCGATGATTGCTAGCATGCAATCATGCAAGGATGATGCATGACACTAATGCGTGTAAAACGACCAATCTATGTGAGTAAAGAAACGGTATATCACTACATATATGCAATATGGCAAGTAAACAAGTAGCAGGTAGAGAGACATACAATGACTATGTAGTGGCATATCAGGGCAGTGGTAAAAGACATGAAAATTACTAATAGCACTAGCAAAAATCATACAGATCAAAAAGACATATCTAAAAGATAAGTCAAGATACCCGCCTTCCGAATGTCATCGGTTCCAAAAAGAAAACCTCCGTCCAAAATCTGATTCAATGTCCTGTAAGTAGATTAAACAACATTCCTAAATACAACGATATATCAATTTTCCTCTCAAATAAAATTCTAGCCGATTATAAGGTTAATTACAACCCAATTACACTCCCATTCACTCAAGTTAGCCTAAACCGAATCAACTAGGATCAATATAGATCAATCCAACCGATCCATCGATTTAACACCGACTTATCCAATTTATGCAACATGATTAATTTAATTTAAACTAATCTCATTTCAAATTACCCTCATCCGATTAATACAAGTTAATTTAACTCTAGTTAACCCTATTTAACCAATTCACTAATCTGGATAAAGCAACATATAGTATCAAATTCAGATTATGAAGCCAAACGTAATTTCATATCCATTGCAATTTGTTCTCTTAATTGCTCGAAAGCATTAATTACTGCATTAAACTTATACTAACATATTAAGTTTCTAGAATTACTAACTGATAAGTTCATGTCCTATCTGAAACTAAAACAATCAAGCAAGGCAAGTATTTCACTCCAATATAATTTCTCTCAAGTTCTTATTGTTGGCGATCTGGATCTCCGTTCTTATCCACCTACTAAGTACGCATTCAAGACAACTTACAAGCCTAGTTTAGTGCCACTTGGTTCGATTTCAACAAGACCCTCCCATGTGCAAAGGTAACTAATCCATAACCCTAATCCTCCAACAGATAAGCAAAGGGAGGAAGGGAAAAAGAAGATAAGGAGGTTTTAGGGTTACCGAAACAGGGAAGACCAAAGCGACCAGATGACGATGATCTTCACGCAGCAGCGGTGCTTGCGGTTGACGCGAAGAAGAGTGACGGCGGCTCTGCTTCTAGAAGAACGACAGTGAGGGTTGCGAAGGTCGGCGGCGTCGCACAGCGTCTCCACGCGGCGGCTGCAGCAACCAGAGGGAGGGGTCGCGAGGAGGTGAGGATGCGGCGCTAGGGTTTAAAGAGGAGAGGGAGAGGAAGGCTTGTTTCCACCAGCGAGGAGGCTTCGGCTTGGCTGAAGGAGGAGAAGAAGAAGAGGGCGGCGCCGGCGGAAGAGAGGGAAAGGCGCAGTGTAAAAAGAGGTTTAACGGATTCCTAATGGGTTTAGGGTTTTAAACCCAAAACCCATTAACCTTGTTTTTTTTACCGTATTTTTACAATCGTAGTATACGGGCCATAACCATGTCACAGTTTTTATTATATGTTGATATATGCCATGTGTGTATGTGATGCATAGATGATAAAATTAATATGATTAAGTCAACTCGATATGCCTACCAAAGTTTGGTACTCATAAACTATCTCAATCATTTGTTATGGGGTTTGCCAAAGCAAAGCGACACATTTTATCTTGGTAGAGTGCGAGTTGACAATTGTGATGTCCTGCTATCAAACTTTGGGTGAGACTTAACTAAGTTACCTCAATTAGATTGAGTAGAACTTAGAGGTATATCCCAAAAGTTTGGAAGGATGGGTAAGAGAGCAATTACACTAAATCTTAGGTGATTAGCCAAAGCTAACTCAAGATGATGTGTAGTGTGGATCTTGGCTCTTTGTTTCCAAGAGTTGCATAAGATGTAATTGGTAAAATATTGCCTACCAATCATACTAAGTCTTGGACGATTAGCCAAAGCTAACTCAAGGTGAGGTATGATGTGGATCTTGTCCCACATGAATTTGTAGCTATTTGGTTAGGAGCTAGTGGTGTGGGCAAAATGTGTTTGTCTATATCCATGACTAACCTCTACCAAAGCTCTATGACTCAGTGGGAGCATCATTTAATTAAAGGTCTAATTAAATGATTTAGATATGATACTAATTTCTGCATTTTACTATTGTAGATCACCATGTCATCTAACACGTTAAATACTTTCTCCCTACTATCTATCCTTGAGAAGGACAAGCTCAACGGAGTAAATTTCCTAGACCGGTATAGGAACTTGAAGATCGTCCTCAAACAAGAACAAAAACTGTATGTCCTAGAGCAATCACTTCCTAAAGCACCCGCCACTATCTAATAATGTTTGGCAAGCACTTATAGAACTAAGTCTATTTTTTTAAAGATTTGTCTGTCAGGTGTATTATGACAGTCGATATGCTTAAGCTAGAAACAAATATTCCTTTCATACTATGTAAACTTGAGCATATATTTCTACTAAATTTTTTTGATTCAAAGGAACATCTACCCGTTCACTTACCTTACGAGGCACAACTAGCTAGTCCTATTCAGTATAGATGGATATATTCATTTGAAAGATTTTTAAGAAAATTAAAGAATAATATTCGTAATAAAGCAAGAGTCGAGGGGTCAATATGTAATGCTTATTTGGTTGAAGAAGCAACTTCTTTTTGCTCCTATTATTTTGTTAATAATGTCAAAAATAGACATCACAGGAATCCTAGAAATTCTGATGATACTCAGCCAATTGATCCTATGATGCTTTCTAGTTTTAAGTTTTCTGGTAAGTCAATTGATACTTCTATTTCAAGATAGTTAAATCAACAAGAATACCATGTTGCAAGAACATACATAATCCTGAATTGTGAGGAGGTCAAACCATACATAAGGTGATCAAGTTGATTGATATAATCAACTACTAATCCCTTTTTAGTTATGTTTGGTATCCTAATTGTCTTAAAGTTTCCTTTCATCCATTACAGTCTTTACGAACAACAACTTCAGTATCAAAATCCATCAATCAGTGCAAGTGAAGTCGAGGAAAAGTTAAAGATAAAATTTACATTATGGTTTCAAATCTATGTAAGTTAAAGAACAAATAATTTTCCTATATCAGTATCAAATTTTAATCTAATTTATATCATACTTACTATTATAGGTGAACAATCATAGAATATCAAATGTGGAAGATAGAAGAATAATCAATCTTACATCTGAACCCCTTTGTAAGATACAAGTATATTCTAATTACTATGTTAATAGTTTTAAATTCTACGTGCACAATGAGATTCACAAAGATTGACCTTTAATTCTAGTGTTTACGTAAAAGGATCTATCAATAACAATAATTTAGAGTTTGATTATTATGGGAGACTTGAAGAAATCATTGAGATTAAATATCCTACCTTATCCATAAAAAGGTGTGTGTTATTCAAATGTTCTTAGTATAATCCAACTCCCAAAATAGGAACCAAAATACACTCAAATTATAATTTAGTTGAGGTTAATGGAAACAAAAGGTTCAACAAGTTTGAACCTTTCATTTTTTAGGTCCAAGTGGATTAGGTTTTCTATCTTGAATACCTGATGAAGACAAGAAGAGTTAGTGAATAGTTAGTTGTTTGTCGTACGAAGGCTCATTCGACAATAGAAATATCAAACTCTAACACGACACAACACCATAATGTATTTCAAAATGAAGAAGTGGAGATATATTTAGTAGATTTCCAGATTCAATCAACATCCATCTTACTTGTAAATGCTAATGTACCTTACTAGGAGATAGATGGTGGAGAGATGTACAGCAGTGAGGAGCTTGTTAAACTAACTGAGTCTAGAGAAGAGGATCCTTGAATGTTAATGCTGATGATTTAGATTATAATGATGAATGAATATTGGCATTATTGTAAATTAATTCAGAATAAGTTAAAATTATTTATTTTATTACATGTATATCTAACTAACAATTTCATTATTATTTCAAATGTGTATGTGCTATAATGTTATTTTGCATATATATATATGTTAGACCAGACAGCAGCACTCAGTGGCCAGACTATCTTACGAGTTGTTCGAGGGTGAATGGTAAATATTAGTGTTATTAGTATTTTTCAATTCATACAATTTCTTATAGCATATGTCTAATATTTATATGTGTTATAATACAATTTTACTCCAGATGGTCATCGAGTTGCAGTGTACATATCTAGTAAATTTAGAGAGAGAGTCTGTCTTTCAAGTATTACTTGGAGGCATGTCAATGAGGGCATGCAAGACTTTTACTACCAAGAGTTTTTGATAAGTCATTTTTATTAACAAGAGTTTTATTTGTTTTTACTAATTTTTAAATTTTTTTTACAAAAAAAGTATACCTAGGAGTCAGGGCACGATGAGGCATTTAAAGAAATATAGAATAATGTATGTGTCAAACTATATAAGGATCTACTATATAAATGCAGAAGAAATGACGTAAGACCATATTTTACTTAGTTGAAGTTTGGGATGCATGGCAAGCCATCTGAGCTACAAAAAGATGGCAGTCAAATTCAGCAACAGCTCAAGTCAATAGAAAAATCGAGCTGGCTGGCGCTAGCACCGAATCCTCAAAGCATACAGCTGGATCCCATTCTATAGTCAAGCATGCCATGGACTTGGTGAGTTTAAAATTAATATATTTATAAGAATTATTTAATTATCAATAATTTTATTTTGATTTAATTATATTTTTTAATCTTCAGGAGCATAAGCTACAGCGATCTCCTACTTGTTGGGAAATTTTTACTAAGATACATGATAACAGGTATTTTTACCTATTTAATTAGATTTATTTTGAACCGATTTGATCATATTTTATGTTAATAAATTGGATTTTTGGGCTGATTAATTATCGTGGAAGAATTTTTGGTCTTTATTATGATTTTTCATTAATTTATAAGAATTTATGGATATTAATTTGTGTGTTTGATTTTGACAGGAAATTAGTGAAGATAATTATATTTGGAGGTCCAAATTGGAAGGAAAATCAACTTGACTCAGCTTCAATTTGGTTCAATCAGGGTTAAAATTGGATTCGGCCCAAACCAACCAATTTCAATCGGCCCAACCCAGTCCAATGTCAAGTTGACTCAATCAGCCCAAATCAGATTTGAATCAGCCCAAATCAATAGAACTGGTCCGATTCAATTTCAGCCAATAAAGCCGGTTCAAGCCAATCAAAACCCGGTTCATCACTTCTCCATGGTTCACCAAAGGGAATAAAAGGCTAACGCCGGTTCAGCAATCGAGAGCTCGATTTCTTCTCTAGGTTTTTGACTTCTCCGCCGCCGCGACGATTCTTCGGCCGGGCTCCGTTGCGCGCCGTTGTCCCCCTCATTCAACCTTCCGGTCACACAGATTAGCTTCATCTCCTTAAGTTTTCACCATCGCCTTCGCTGGATCTACGCCAAAGTGGTTCAGAGGCACTGAGATCCATTTCCCCGTCGTTGCGGAACGGTGGCCGTGGGTGGTTCTCTGGTCACTAATGCTCAACGATTGTTAGCCCAAGAGAGTGAGGTGTGAGTGGTTCTCCATTTCTACTCTCCGGCGCTCCATCTTCACTGAACCCTAGTATAGTGCCCGACGCTGAAGTGGTTCGGAAGCATTGGGAACGCTCGTGCTCGGCTTCAATCATCTTCATTCACCGGAGAAAGCAAGGTAAGGGGTTGTAATTCCATTCTTCTAACGCTTTGTTTGTTGGTTGCAGCTGGCGATGGACGAAGGTTAGCCCCCGATCTGTGCTCTCTGTCATGCTCCACCTAGGGTTCATTACCCTGGTGCGATTCACTTCCCTCTTGGTACGGTGTGAACTGAAGGAGGCTGAGTGTTCTGGTTCTGTGCTGATCCGGGAGGAATCCACCCACACTGTCATCTCTTCATCTCCCTTGTTCACCTTTCTTCAGTTGGTACCGATTGAGGGAAGGCAGCACTAACCCTAACCATAATTTCTAGCTCCTGATGTTAATTTGTGTTCTTATGTTTCTGTTAGCTGATCATACTGAAACCCCTGTTTCTTTTGTTCCTCTGTTTGGATGCTTGATTAGGAAAAACCCTACTTCCAATCCGGATTGTATGTTCTATTTGGGATCTTGTTCTGTTCTTATTTTCACCGTGAATAATATCTGAAGAACTCAATTTGATTCAGAAGTTTATTTGATTATCTAGTGTTTGATTTGGTCGTTAGATATTTTGATTTAGAATTGATACCTTTGGGTTGGTGAACTTGTGTTGCTAATGGATTTGAATAATTAGTTTGATGGATGGAAAGATGAATGAATATGTGGACCAGATTGGATACCGGTATTGGAGAATTATAGGATGTGTTGCAACCTTTGTTTGTGGTGTTTGAATAAGATGAATGTATTCATGTGGCCAATTGTGAGATTTGCAATAATTTAGAGTATATGTTTTATGTAAGTTGAGTTATGTTGTAGAATGTTGTATGTATAGAATTTATGTTGTATGATGTTAATTATGTGTGTATAACTTGTAAAATGCATGTATAAAGTGTTGAGTGATTAGTGTAAAACTTGTGGGACATTGTATGAATCTTGTATGGTTTATGTTGTATTGTATATTAGAGTGTATGTTGTAATTGTTGTAAATCATTGTAACTTAGATGTAGAATGACATTATGTGTTTAGGATGTATAATTTGTATAATGTGTATGTTATTTTGACTTGTATAAGTGTTTGTTGTTGCTCTTGTTTAGTCATTTGTAATAACTATGAATTAGGGTGTATATTGTTGTATGTTGAAGGAATAGAACTCATATTGTATATTGATTAGTGTTAATAAATGGATTCATATAATAATTTGTTGGATCTTGGATTTATGTATTGTGTATTATGTATTGTTGAATAATGTTGTAGTTAGGAATTGTATGTGTTGTATATATAATGTGTAGATATGTTGTATGATTGGATCTAAATTGTAGATGATGTATATTTAGGATTCTTTTATTGATTGTTTATTTGATTGTAAATAAATAAAATTGTAGATAGGAATGAATGAAACAATAAATAAAACTCTGTACCATGGGTTTATAATAACTTCCGGTCATTGAGTCCGTGAGAGAGACGACCCGGACCTCTCTATACTACTGTAGCGATAAATAGGGGTTTGGTAAATAAATAATTAATTAATTTTGATGGGTGTAAGTGACAATAAATAAGGGAAAATGTATATAAATAAATCCCACCAAAAACACCGTCATCAATACACAAGTCTAAGGATGGCACATTTATCGATCCTCGATCATAGGCATTAGACTTAAGAAAATTTTAATTTATTTAACTATTAAAAATTATTAAATTTTATAATTTTATAATTTATATGAATTTCTTTTTAAACAGGTTGAAATAACTACTAGAGTTGCACAGGTGTCTCAGCTTGATAGAGAGGGAGGTGAGATGCAGGCTCTCTCCACCAATCAAGTAAATGAGTTCTATTATCATGTGATTGGTGGGAGGAAGAAGAGATTCATCCTCTATGATCTAGGGTCCCAAGTGAGAGTCATTTATAATTGTATGATGGCCCCTAGAGCCAGGGGTCATCCTAGCGGATCGGGTAGAAACCCCAAAGCAAGAAAATCAAGAATTAAAGAATCGACTCTCCATATTAGAGGCGGCATTTCAAGAGTCTCACCAAGCCCAATTGCGATATAATGACATTGCACAAGAGATGCATGAATTGATGGCTGGCATGAGTCAAACGTCACAGCCACCGCATGGCTTTGACTCGTAGGAGACTTAGGACCCTCACGACCATTAGAACCCTGATCAGTAGCTGCATGAGAGGTATGTTAACATTTGTAACTTTTCTTTTTTTGTTTAATTATCATTTGTGAACATTCATTTTCAAAATAGAAACATATCTTTGATTTATTACTAACCTATCTTATTATATTTTTTGCAGGATTGGATACTCCTAGTTGGTTATTTTAGATATTTCATAGATTTGATTGTATTTAGACATTTGATACACTATCATTGTATTAAGATATTTGATATGTTATCCTTGTATTCAGATATTTGATATTTGTGTTTGTATTGTTATTTAATTAGTTTAACTTAAGATATTTAATATATTGATTATATTCATTTGTTATGCTTGATATGTTGTGACTGGATTGATTTAAGATATTGAAATTGTTAAGTTGTTGTATTGGTTTAACTTGTATCGTGATTTGATTGTTTCAGATATATATTGAATTTGTTAAGTTGTTGGATTGGTTTATGTTTGGATTGATATTGAATTTGTTAAGTTGTTTAAGATATCGTGCTTGGTATGTTGTGCTTGGATTGTTAAATTATAATGTTGTTTATTTAAGTTGTTGGATTGTATGTTTGGGCAAAACTATCGCCTGTGATAGTTTATGATTATTTATGAAAATGTAAAAAGGGAATTCTTATAAATGAAAATGAAGCTGGAAAAATTTCTATATATTAGTGATGAAAATTTAAATTTTTATTGCTAATTTACGATGAAAATTTTAAATTTCCATCATTAAATAACGACAGAATGTTGGTGCAAGATGCACTAAGATCTTGCCTAGAGTTTCGATGTTTGACAATACACCTAAGTCGGTCAGTTTGACCAAGGGTTGATCCAAACAGGACTTGATGTTTGGATGTGTGGAAGTAAGCGAGAAGACTTAATCAGTTAGACTAGGCAGTGGAAGTCTTGATCTGGACGATCGGGCAAGGGAAGTCCTGGTGAGTGAAGCTGGGCAACGGAAAGTCCTAGTTGTAGGCTAGGCAAAGGCAAGTCCTGATTTGGAGGATCAGGCGGAAGTCTTGGCAGAGTCAAGTGCACCAGGTGAAGTCTGGGCTGATCTAGGTGACCGAGTCGCAGCAAAAGTCTGGGCTGGTCTGGGTGACCGAGTCGTAGTAGAAGTCTGGGTTGGTTAGAGAGAACCGAACCACAACAAAAATTCTGGGGGGCAAGGACAGAGCCGAGCACAAGTCCAACAAGTCTGGAGGACTTGGTTGGCATGAATTCTCCTGAGTGGAGTGGGTTAGACTAACCCAAGATTTCGGTAGAAATCTGAAGTTAGACCCACTAGGTAAGACTTTAGGTTGTTTTGTTTGCTTGCTTGTATGCTTGTTTTGCAGGAATCAGGAGCTGGAAACAAGAGGGAAAAGCAGAGGTGAAGCAAGTAAAGTCAACTCAAAGTCAAGCTCAAAGTCAACTCAGGTCAAACCTGAGTTAAGTCAACTCAACCGGAGACTTGAGTCGACTCGGCAGTGGAGTCGACTCAGATAAGATTTTGAGTTGACTCAGGCTGACGTAGAGTCAAGACTTATCGCAGTTGATGCCACATCAACTGGAGTCGACTCAGAAGGCAACTAGAGTCGACTCAGATAGGATAACGGGCAGAAGCGATAAAAGTTGATCAGCCACGTCGGCTGGAGTCGACCCAAATGGGCATCTGAGTCGACTCAGGACCAGTATATAAGGAGGCTTCGACCAACAGCTGGACACAACAATTTCACACGTCTTCCTTCCGACAAGAGCCGCTACTGAACGCAACCGAGGCCAACTTCTTGCAACCGGAGAAGATCCAGAAGGGGTGCGCGGCGCTCAGGACTTCCAGATCGGCAACAAGAGTTTACTTTTAATTTATTGTTCTTACTTTCTGCTCTTAATTTATTTGATTGTTTATCGAACTGTAAGACGGGTTTCTCCACCTCCGAACGACGTTCGGAAAGGAGACCACTAGTGGACGGGCGCCTCCCGAATTAGGCCTTGGACGTACTAACCCTGGGGGGTTAGGAACCAAGAAAATCTCGCGTGTCCCCTGCTTTATTCTCTAATATTTCCGCTGCTAGTTTTCTTTGATAGTAACGAACGAAAGTGAAAAAGCGACTACGCGCTATTCACCGCCCCCCTCTCTAGCGCGTACAAGATCCTACACAGAATATTTAATTTGTCGCTAAAGTTAGCGACGGATGCTCAATTCCATCGCTAGATCAGAGACGGAGCAGTGCATTCCATTTCTAGTATTAATGATGGATATTTAATTTTCGTCACTAAACTTAGCGACGGAATTAAATTTCAGTCGCTAATATTAGCAATGGACTTAAATATCCGTCGCTAAGTTTAGCAACGGAAATTTAATATTTCGTAGCTATATTTGATGATAAAAATTTATTTTTGTCGCCAAATGACGTCAGAGATCAAATATTTAGAAATGAGAAAATTCCATCGCTAATTGATCATTAACACACTTCAGTGACCGATTAGCGACGAAAAATTCCGTTGCTAATCGCTAGTATTCTTGTAGTGACATGGGTCCACATAGACCATGACTCTGATACTGATAGGCCCCCGTGATGTGCATAGGGTTCATATTTGTATTTATACTTTATTTGCACATCTTTCAGAGTTTATTGTTATATCTTGTGTGTATTGCATCCCTTATCCGTGCATTTAGGCATATATCTTGCATTTCCTAGTTCGGAGGTCTGCTCTTGTTTTTACTTGTTTCAGGATGGAATTTGGAGCAAAATCGGGTAAATCGGAGTTACCATTGAAGACAAGGCAAGACAGGGTCGTGCCTCATAGGCACGGTCGTGTCTATTCAGCTTCCAAGCCGTGCTTCACAGGGCACGGGCGTGTGCACAAACAGAAGATCAACAAGCATTGGTCGTGCCTCACTGGCACGGCCGTGCCAAATATCCCCATCAGCAGCAGAAGAGGCCGTGTTTACCAGACACGACCGTGTTTCAAAATAGAAGCCAGCCGAGGCGTGGTCGTGCCTCACAGGCACGGCCGTGTTTCCAATCAGAGAAGCAACTGCTGTTGGTCGTGCCTAAAAGGCACGGCCGTGCGTCAAAACAGAGGAGTCCCTGCAGCTGGCCGTGCCACACAGACACGGCCGTGTCCAGCAAAATGAGAAGAGACAGGCTTCGGCCGTGCCTCACAGGCACGACCGTGCCTTCAAACAGAGACCCAGCTCTTCTGGACCGTGCCTCAGAGGCACGGCCGTGCCCCTGAACAGAAGCGTAACTGCATCCGGCCGTGCCTGAGAGGCACGACCGTGTCTCATCCAGTGACTGTGCCCACACGGGACCGTGCCTCCCAGGCACGGCCGTGTGAGCGGGGCGTGCCTGTCCGCGGGGACTGCCTATAAATAGGTCCTCTTAGTGACCTAGCAAAGGGGGGAGACCTTGGAGAGCCACCGGAGCTGTTCTAGAGCCACCGACGCCTGTTTCGGAGCAAGATTCGACGATCCATCCGCCGATCCGGCTGCTCCATTCCATCCACATCTCATCTACGTGGAGATTGCAGTCCGAGGAAGAACGATAAGTCCTATTTCCTGCTTTTCATTGTTGTATCTTCGAAGTAGGATGTACTCTTTCTTTCCTTTGCGTTGTAACCTCCACGATATGGAGTAGTTCCCTAGATTCTAGGATGTAGGATAAATCAGATGTATTGGATGGTTGTACTTTGGATTTGTTAATCTACCGATTTCAATGATTTAATTGTCAATTGCTTTGTGGATTTGTGCTTGTGTGATGAATGATAGAATGCGTGTGTATGAATCCATGAGGGTAGGGATTAATTGTGAATTGAGGAATCATTAGGCCGTACATCGGGGCGCTTCGTGACAGGAAGAAAGCCTTGAACCGGGCGAGTTTCTGAGGGGTTTCTTGATTCATAGTTAGTTTCTATGAGGGATAGTTAGCGGTCATCCATTGTTGGGGAGAGGTCCGTAAAAAGATATCCTGTGACAGGGGATAGGGTTCTTTTAGTATTTCGAGGTGCCTGAGAGACACAGGAAAGCCTTGAACCGGGCTTCTAGAACCATCTCAAACCGACAATGATGACGTAAGAACACCAATGCTCTATTCCGAGGATACCTGACGAGGTCGAATTGGATATATTGGTTAGCATCCCTACAATTGAACAATTATTGAGGAAAGGTAGAGGATCCAAGTCAATCAATCAATACTCTGAGGAGTCCGAAGTGTTAGGATCGCATCGACCGGGTTCCTAGCAAGGCGCGAATTTTTGAGGCCATAAAGGCGCTGTTGGCGTTCTGGATCTCCGTCCTGCGATCCGGATTCTATCCGCTCCGAAAAGCATAGAACCCTGATGAGTTAGGGTTTTATTAATTTTTAATCGATTTCTTTTTAGGCTTTTACATGAAAATAAATTAAAAAATGAATTGATTCATTCGTATTTGTCCTATATTGCATGATTTGAGGCTTGATAAAATTTTATGATTTAATGATGAATTTTTGCATTAATTTGGTTTCAATTGATTTTAGGGCTCAAATCGGACCCAACTCGAGCTCAACCGCCATCAAATCAAGTCAAATTTGCCAAGTTGATCAAACCAACATGGAGGAAATGATCTAGATCGAGCCCGATCAAAATTCCTGAAATTTTCACAAACCCTAAAGCCCTAGATCAAGTCCAGATCAGCAAGTTCAGAACGGACGGCCAGGATTCTTTGATAAATCACACCGCAACTATATAAACCAACGTTTAATCACGGAAACGGGGCGCGGCGCACTGTTCTTCTTCCCGACGCGAATCCTCTGCTGCGGGACGTACCAGACGGCGGCTCCCCTTCCACCCAAACCAAATCCATTGCATTGCTTGATCCTTGAGGAGTCGGAATCCGGGCGATTGGGTGAATTCTAGCAGCTGGAGTTGGCTCGACGGAGAGGGTTTCACCGGCAACCACAACCCCTATTTTCGCGTTTTTCGTCCACCTGTTGTACAATCCGCAGCCGCGAGCCTTCGAGGGGTTCTCCTAGGAGCACGAAGCTTTCCGGAATTAATAGCAAGTCGATCGGAGCAACGTGAAGCGCGGAAATCCAGTTTTTGCATCTTAAACTCCCGCTGTGCAGCTTCTGTTTGGCTCAGAAAAGGTTTTTCTGGGTTGTTCCGGGTGCTGGCAGCGAGAAAACCACACGAAAACCCTATTGAAGCTTCGATAGGATCATTGAAGCCACTTTGTTGGATTCAACGGCTTGATTGACTCCAAGTTGAGACCAATCCAAGGGAAAAGGGAAGGCTGGATTGCAATTACAAATTCTGATTTCTTTGTTTCTGAGTATCTGTCGTTTCCTTTCTGATTTCTGAAATTTTTGATGTTCTGATAGCAATTGTAGTTATTGATTTGCTGGCCAACTCTTAAATTGGATTAGTGTGGTTAA
This sequence comes from Curcuma longa, assembly GCF_044706935.1. Lineage (NCBI taxonomy): Eukaryota > Viridiplantae > Streptophyta > Magnoliopsida > Zingiberales > Zingiberaceae > Curcuma > Curcuma longa. The sequence continues at coordinate 11,859,047 of NC_133867.1, read as the reverse complement.
ATTCTCATGTTAGTTAAGTTTGTTTTGGGTATGTTCTAGTGTCAATTTGATTGGTTTCGTGATTTCCATTTTCTGATTTCTCACTAGATATTACTGTTCCGTGCCAATTAGCACTATTCCGTGCTAAATCTCCCTTGGAGTATCAAAGCTAGATAACTAGGTTTAAGCTTTTTGATTGCCTTTTCGGTTAGTTGAATAGTTAAGTTAATTGTAGTGTTTTTTTCATTGCTTGCATCCTTTAAACAGAAATCCACTTAGATTCAATTTAGGTTTAGTTTCTGGTTTTAACCGTAAGGTTCCTTATAGTTTTTCATTACTGCAATTGGATTGCTGTTAGGATTTTATTCAGTGTATTTTGATTTCAACCAGCATTAGATTTGCATCCATTTAAAGTATTGCATTCTTTATTTTCATTTCATTCCAAAAATACCAAAACCCCCATTTTATATTCAAAAACCCAAAAACACGACACGTAAGCTGAATCAAACGAATTTCTACTAGTCCTTGGAAAAATACGACTCGAGGCCCCTTTACTGCATTTAGTTGAATTAATGGTGGGTTTTCGATATTTATAAATTCTAATTTACAACCCTACTCGTGACATTGCATAGCAAATCTAGGGTTGTCAAACCCCACAGGACAAAAATTTTATCCCGCCTGGATCAATTGACAAAGTCTACAAAAGACTAAGTCAATCGATCCTCAGGATCGCCGATTCCTAAATTACTAACTACGGTTTATATGACTAGTTCTAGTAAAATTAAAACTGCAGAAAATAAATTTTACCCGAACCTTTATGATGACCTCGGAGCCTTCCGCTGTATTCCTATCCTCTTCCTGGACGTTGGGTGGACAACGATCCTCCAGAAATAAAGAACTGCAACCTCCGGATGATGAAGCCTTGGATCGCCTTTCTCCTTCTCACAGCAACTTTGCCTTGTCTCGTCTCTTTGCTAAGATCCGGCCACCACTTTGGTAGAAGGGTCCGGCCACCTCAAGAGAAGAAGGGGAAGGGGCGGTAGAGGAAGAAGAAGCAAAAGAAAAGGAAGAAGAAGAAAAAGAGGGGCGGCGGCACCTAAGGGAAGGAGAAAAATTTTCGGAAACTTTTCTCTCTAGCCTTCTTGTTATCTCCTTGTGCCGCCCAACCCTCTCCCATTTATAGCCACCACGCCAACACCTAGTCTTGGCCACCCATTCAAAAGATTTATTCCAATTTGGATTGATTCAATGAACCAATTCCAAATTATAGAAACATCTTAGATCTTGGCCCTTGGATTAGCTTGCTTGGTTTCTAGCCGTTAGATCTTTTTGGAATTAGTTAAAAAATTATTCCAACCTCATCTATAAGTGGCCGGCCACCTTTGATTAAATCCATGAACCAATTTTATATTAAATAGAAAATAAAACCGAACCGAAGAGATCTCATCCGTAGGATGCAACTTAATCTCATCTAAATAAAGTATAAATACAAATGTAAACCCTATGCACATCAGATACCAATTGAGAGAACTTGTAAATCCTAAGTCATATGAAGTCTATAAACTAAATAAAAACATGGATAATTGAAAATACAAGAATATAGATCTAGTTTCAACAATAAACATAGCACACCAACTTAATATGCATAAACAATGACAAGGACTGACTGGAGAGTCGTTGTCCTTGTCCTGCAGCATCAACTACTTAATCCATGTTGAAGAAGATGAAACATAAGTAAAAAAGATAATCTTACAAGAGAATTATGGTGATAGCGCCACAAAATCTTTATCAATGGGGAACGAAAGCAAGATGTCAGTCAAACCCTAAACCCTCCTAGACTAACCCTATATATAAAAATCTAATCCGTTATCAGCCCATAGATAATAACAATTGGGATTAATGGATTCTTCATATTTAATTCATATCTGATAATATGAAACCCAATAAACCTTAGTTAGATCACTTAAATGGATTTGTTTCATATCCACAAATGCAAATTATAATTAAGCTCACTTTAAGAGATTAAACCCAACAACATGATCAATACATTAAGCAAAAACCTCCCTGGTTGGAGACTCAATGAAAAGTTAAATCCAAGTAATTCAAATGGAAAAGTTTTAAGTTATTCTAGAACTAAAATTTTCGACACATTATAAACAGCTTAAATACCATAAGGTTCATTAAAATGAATAAGTGTATGTATGTATCTATGAATAGTTAGTTTTGTAACAAGTGAATTAGATTTAAAGGACATCTAGATAAAATCCGAAGATTTAAATTTATATAATGATATTGATGGGAGAAGTTTGACTTAGTTTCATAGGTATGAAGGTAGTTTCGAATCTAAAATAGTTATAACTAATCCATCGTATGTGTCGTATGATTTTGTAAAAGGTTAAACTACTTAGATTTAAATGAAGATGAATTAAGCATTCCAACTAATATACTCTCAAAACTAAAAAAATTACTTATCCTTTGACAAAAGAGCCATAATTAAATTCATTTTAGTTTATGTGATTAAATTAGGGCCAAAATCAAAATTATTTGTTTTAAAAAGTCAAAATAATATTATAACATATTATTCATCTTGAAAGTGTTGGGACCGATGCATTCGCTAGAGGGGGTGAATAGCAATTTTTCCAAACTTTCATGCAAGATCGTTAGCGGAAACAGAAATAAAAGCAGAGAAAAATATCACAATCGCTAACCCGTTGATTTCCTTGGTATCCACCTCTTACGAGGTGACTAATCCAAAGATCCACACACATCGAGCACGTTTCCACTATGAAAATCTCTCCTTTTCAAAGCACGCTTCGAAGGTGGAGAAAACCCTCACAACCTGATCTCTTCCTTTTACAAGTGAACTATGGAGGAGGAAGAATATGAGAGACAACACTTAAAGATCTTACAGAGATGATAAATGAAAACCACACACTTCAATCTTGAATCTGTCTTTTTATATTTTTCACGATGCCAGTCGACTATCCCAAGGGGCAGTCGACTGGTGGGCTTCAACGGCTAGTTAATCTGCATTTAATTAGCCAGCTGTCACCCAACGGTCGTCTATCAGTCGACTGATGAACAGTACCAGTTGACTGGAGCAATCGACTAATGAACAGTACCAGTCGACTGATCAAGCTGAAACTCCCCTTTCAGGTTCTTCTTCAACCCTTAGTGTCATGACCCGGAAGATGGCCGTCCGAAAAATTTCGACAGCATCTCTCCTGTATCTATGAGACTATATGTTTCAAAACATAATTATTATGTTTGAGGGGTATCCTAAGGCAATCACCTTACAGTTATACTATTTATTGGATAAATAAAAATTTACTATTTGAGTGTACATCCTCATATGTGCTTGATTGGATCTTAAATTTATTTATTGAATATCCGCAATACGATTCATAGTATGAGAGAATTTGTGATTGGATTACAACTTGTGAGCATTTCTACATGTGCAATTATGAATATATTAAAATTATCTCTAGTTGATGAATTGATGAGCGTGGACGTCATCAATTCTGTTAAGATTAGCACGTGTTAAACTCCTTGGTTTACCAGGCAGTTGTTCTCACTAGCTGGAAACATTGGATGTTGAGAGTTAAATGTGGATGCTAGTTAAAGGTAACTAGTTCATTAGAGTGATCTGCCTTAAGACTTTATATGGTTTTATACATATATCAATGAAAATCTAAGTGCAGCTTAAGTTCGAGTTTCTTTTGACTTGCGGTATTCAAGTCACCTTGGTTATAGAGGCTTATACTTTGACATCTTAAGCAAATTTCTCCAATGAGGTGTAGCCGGGATGATTGGGTATAAGTTGAAATGCCCGAAGGTGTTTGAATAGCCCACAGAGAATTCACCGCTCCTTGGAAAAGAAGATGTATATCCTGCGGTCGCTTGTTAGGATTGTTACTAAAAGTCTTTAGCCAATGCAATATATGTCAAGAGTACAGTACTCTTGGACACATGTACAAGTAACTTAAATCCATAGGACAAGAAAGCTAGCTTAGGCTAGATATGACGTAGTCAACCTAGTGGAGACTGACACACATAGACCATGTCCTGAACCAAATAGATATAAGATGATGAAAGGAATGAGACACGTTTCATTATAGCTGCTGAAGGGTTTAGAAATATTCTAGAATTAATCATTAATTTTCTATTTAATTAGGGATCATGATGTACTACTAGGTGTCACTCATGATTATTTCATAATTAATGGTTATTATAGACAAAGAACATAACAAGGAACCTATTGGGTCACACGTACTACAAGTTCTCTGAAGGACTTAAAACAAGTTTGAGAATTAGATTCTCAGAACAAAAGAAATAAAGTCTAGTTGGATCGGACAAAGGATAAAATGATGGAATTCATCTTATGAAGACAAAATGAACGAAAATGATTTTGTTCAAATCGAAAGTGGTTTGGTTATTGAACCAAATGATTCAATTTTAAACCAAATTAAACCAACTTGGTTTGGTTCATAATGAAAGATAATTTGGCAAAACAGAAGTAATGATGGGCTTCGTCTTGTGAAGACGAATTGAGCAAAACTAGTTTGGGTCAAATCGGAGGTCGTTTGGTTATTGAACCAAGCAAACTAAAAGTGAGGTAGTTTGCTACAGTGAACCCTAAAATCGATTCAACCCATTTTTCTTTCCTCATGTTCAGTTCACACGCACTGACCTGGTTCAACCCAAACCCTAATCACGCGTGCACTGTAGCTTCTCAATATAATGTGAATCATGATTTTTGCCATGTTCATCTTCTTCTCCTGAGCACGGCACCATCTGTCGCTCACCATCCACGCCAGTGTCACTGGTTGATGGGAGGAGAAACTTGAGAGCTGCCCCTCCGACGATGCAAGTGTGGCGGCCAGTCCTGAGCAAGGCAGCCTTTCCTGGAGGTCATTTTTCTCTACTCTCTTTCCCCTATTCGTGTCAACCACCGAGTAGAATCGTGAGATTTGCCAGCCTCGGCTTCACCTGAGCGCCAGACGCGTGGGAGAGGGAAGAAGCCAAGGAAGAAACCCTAGCTCGTGTATCGTGTGTTGGCCCCTATTTTCCAGACAACTGCCGGTCTGAGCTTCATCCTCCAACTGCCGGTCCGAGCTTCATCCTCCAACTGTTGGCACTTGGTTGTGAGTAGAGTCTCGCGTGCTCCTTCTGCGGTGGTTGATCGAGAAGATCACCACTGTCGGATGTTTGTCAGAGTGAAGCCGATCGCCGGTGATTACCTGTCCACAGTCGGTGGATTGTGAAGATGTCGAACCTAGGTGTCCAACCACTGGAGCCTTCGTGAAGGGCTGTCGCCGGCCACCAATAAAGGATTGTTGTCAAAGTTGATGTCAGAGTTTTCTATCAGATTTTTGTCGAGATATACTGGCCAGAGTTTGTGTTGATTACTGTCGTTGACCACCGGAATGTTCTCAATTTTTAAAAATTATTTCTAGCCACCTGAGAAGTCGTGTGCTAATGTCAAGGTGAGCAACCGGAAGCTTGTGAAGCTTCTAGATAATTATTATTGCCGAAAAGAGTTTCCGATCGTTTGCCTTTATCAGCAGTCAAAGGTTGACCACCGAAAACTACACCAGGAATACGATTTTCGACGATAGTTAGAAAGTTTTGAAAAATGATCGCGACAAACGTTACTGTGTATTTTCAAAATTAGGCTTTTCTTTCAAATCAATTGTTATCAATCATTGGCTAATACCAAAGTCGATGGCGCGACTTGTGGCTTCGGAAGTCATCCAGATGAGAGCTTGCGTGGATCATCAGTAGAGGCGGAACTTCGACAAGGACCGTTCGATTGATGCCAACTTCACTCAACATTATCAATGACAGTATCCTGCAAACTGCGGAGAGCCCAGCAGCGGTAGCACAGCTCCTATCATCTTGGTTCTAATAGCGATAGGGGGCGTCCGATGGGCATATGATTATTTTTGAGGTGTCAGGCCAAGGCAGTCGTCGATGAGGACAGTCTGGCATCACTCTATCCAGCCGAGTCACGTCGTTACTCTGTGGCTGCTTGCACCAAGGAGACTATCGGTGCACGCTCCACAGGATTACTTACCAAATCGGCAATGCACATTCTGTAGACAGGAGGAAGAGACCCTAGAGCATGTCTTCTTCCGGTGTGAGACCACATGTCACTTTATGGGGGTGAATACGGGCATGGTAACACATGAGGCCAAAGATGACCTGATACTGGAGTACGTTGAGGATTTTCAGATGGCAGTACCGGAGGACTTCTACAGCCTCTTTGGCACGACATATAACCCTAGCGGCTCTGGTACATCATATATGGGGGGCCCGTAACTGCAGCATGCATGAGGGAAGGAGGGTGATTGAGGAGGTGCTCATTCGGCGAGTACAGACATATGTCTATCGAACGCTGGGCGTATACACAGATCGAAAGCTGAGGTAGGAGTAGGCCATGGCGGTGCACTACATCTTTGGGCTTGGATCCATATCACATGCATTACACAACATCATGTGTATTCATTCATTTGCAATCATACATATTGCATAGTGGGTTCATTAGATTAGCACACATACTAGAACATGACTCACATTGTATCTATATTTGCATTTGTATTCACACTTACATATAGGGCATTTCTACTTACATACATACATGCTTACATATGTGCATTGTAAAAAAAATTGGGTGCATGGATCTATTGGGACCGTTGCGTTTGCTAGAGGGGGTAAATAGCTACTTTTCGATCTTGCCTACAATATTGTTAGCGGAAACACAAGACAAACATAGAAATAAGATCAAAATAATAAAAACAATGCTAACCCCTTGATTGATTTGGTATCCACCTCCTTGAAGTGACTAATCCAAGGATCCACACACACCACCAACACTTTTCACTATGAACTTTCTCCTTCTCAAAGCAACTTTAAAGGTGGAGAAACCTTAACACTTGATATTTTCCTCTTACAGATGTATAGAGAAGTTTGGAGGAAGAATTTGAGAGATTGACAGAACTTGAAGATCTTAAAAGATGAAAAGTGAAAAACACTAGCGTCTCCAATCCTGAATCTATCTTTTTATATTTTTACGATACCAGTCGACTGTCTCAGGGCCAGCCGACGACTGGTGGGCTTCAATGTGTTGGGTTGCAAGGGTGCAAACATAGTCCCACATCTAAAGTACATGGAAAAGATCATGGGGTTAAAAGGATGGAAAGTATCTCCAATGATATGAGGTCTTTTGAGGAGAGCCCAAGAACAAAGCCATGAGGGCTTAGGTCCAAAGTGGACAATATCATACCATTGTGGAGATATTTTAATTCCATTGGTTCTAATCAATGGTATCAGAGCATTGGTTAAGGGCTCTGTGTGTTTGATTTCAGTTTTTACATATACTTTCATAAAATTAGGTAAAATAATAGTAAGATGTGCAATAGAATAACTCTTTGGTTGCAGGCATCCTAGGTTCTGACTATTATGGCCTAGAAAAATTTTATAATGTGATGTGTGTGTTTGGATCCCTCAGGTTTATCGAGGTTGTATTTTGCTGTAATAATTAGATTTATTTTTACAGTTCGATCTAGAATTTTTATAAACTCCTTAATGGAGTATAGGATCGATAAGATGTAAAAAATTTTCTATAATTGTTGCGACTTCTTCTTGCGTGGTGAGAATCGGATGCGCAGTGGAACAAGGAAGACACGACTAAGTCAAAGGGAGGCTTCTTGAAGAACGATGGATATTGAAAAAGGCCATAATAGTTGGAAAATTATTTTTTTATATTTTTATTGCTTATTCTTTATGCTATTTTTTATTATATTCCTTGTGTTTATGTAATTGCATATTATTTTTTATGCATAGAATTACATAGGTAAAACCTCTAAGGATTTATCTAGAGGGACATTATGTGTACATTATTAATAAATTCTTAAAATTGATTTTGTCTAAGAAAGTGGTTGATGATCCAATAAGTAAGAAGGCCGATGTGTCTCGCCATGGCCTGGAAACTAATTTTTTTTAATAAGTTAATATGTATATATAATTAAAATACCTAAGGATTTTAGTGGGAAATTATGAATGCATAATTTAATAATGTCCTTAATTGGTTTTGTCTAAGAAAGTGGTTGATGATCCAATAACCAAGAAGGCCGATGTGCCTCACCACGGCCTGGAAATCAATTTTGGAATAATTAAATATGCATACATAATTAAAATTCCTCAAATCCAAATAACTAAGTGGGAGAGGGATTTTTTAAAAATCCCGCGGCCTCCATTACTGGTTTGATAGTGATGCATTCAAACTTGCGTGTTGGCTCTGAGTGCCTTCCTCCCCATCGGATGAGTTTGCATGTGGATCACTGGATCAAACTTCCTTAATGGATGACTATAGGAAATTATTTAAGAGCGTGTGATCTTCTCCATCTGAAGGGACACAATCCTAAATAATTACCTTAGTGTCAAGTAATGGTGAACACTTAGAACGTATATAATAATATCCTCCCCATCGGAGTCACTACTATTATTTTGTGTAGCCAAAGATAAACCAACTATTAATTTTACTTGTCATAAAGTTAAGTTGACAAGATAGTAAAATTAATGGGTAAAATCTCCTCTTACAAATGCTTGAATTAGTATACGTCCACACGATCATGGCTTACAAAATTCCCGGTGTTTGAGGTGTTGGTGAATTTAAATTATATTGTTTGAGGAATCAATATAATTTTTAAAATTCTAAAGTCTTGACCAAATCTCATTTTGTGATTCTCAGGACTTTCAGAATGGCTTTCAACCCACTGGCCATTATCTTAAAGAAAATAAAAACTTACTGGTCTTAACTAGGGGTGTAAACGAGCCAAGCTGCTCATGAGCTATTCGAGTCTCGGCTCGAAAAAAAGTTCGTTTGAGTTCGTTCGATTAAGTTAACGAGCCGAGCTCGAGCCTGATTTCGAGCTCGAAAATATTATCGAGCCGAGCTCGAGCTTAACAGTATTTGGTTCGTGAGCTCGCGAACATGTTTGTTTAAAGGCTCACGAACGTGTTCGCGAACATATTCGTTTAAAGGCTCACGAACGTGTTTGTTAAGAGATTCGTGAATATATATATATATATATATTACATGAATTATAAATATTATATATTAACGAGCCAAGCTCGAACTAAGTTCGTTTAACTTTTAAACGAGTTATTTTCGAACCAAGCTCGAATTGAGTTCGTTTAACTTTAAAACGAGCCTTTTTCGAGCCGAACTCGAGCCGTTCGCGAACTATTTAATTTCATTACGAGCCGAGCTCGAGCTTAAGAATTAAAGCTCGAATCGAACTCGAGCCGAACTCGAGCTTAGGAAAAACGAACCGAGCTCGAGCTCGAGCCTCTTACTGTTCGGCTCGGTTCGGTTCGATTACACCCCTAGCACCAGCCGAAGTGCCGGCGAGTGGCGCGTGGATTGCGTCCGGACGGCACGGTGACGGCAGTGGCGGTGGGTCAGGGAGTGTACGCGGGTTTGATATCCCGCGCGACTCATCCCTACGCGATTCGTACGCGACCGCCGACCCCCGCCCACTTCCGCCGCCGTCGCGCCGCCGTCCAATCACCGCCGGCCACCGGACCCGGACCGTTGGATGCGCAACTCGCCAGCGCACATTCCGGCATCGGATTCCGGCCGGAATCCGGTCGGAAACAGGACAGTGCCCAACGGCCACTGTCGGCCGGAAATCAGCCGAATTTCGGCCGAATCGCGGCCGGAGACCGGACTGCGGTCGACGCGCCCGAATCCGGCGATTTTGGTCGACCGCGGCCGACGTCTGTTGGCCGATTTTGGCCGGAATCGGCCGATTTCGGTCAGAATCCGGTCGATTTCGGTCGGAATCCGGCCGATTTCGGCCGGAATCCGGCCACCAGTCCGGCGCCGGTGAGTTGCGCATCCATCGCCGTCGGTCCGGTGGCCGACGTTGGCCAGACGGGGAGCGGCAGCGGCGAGAACGCCGACGACGCAGAGAAGCTACAGTGTTTTTTCGCGATGAACGGCCTGGATTTTTCGCGATGAACGACCGGGATCGCGTGCGCACGGGTCGCGTTTTTTCGTTCGCGCAGGATATCAAACTCGTATATATATATATATATATCCATCAAGCGTTAAATCTGGCTATCCAAATGTGGAAATCAACGTCTCATTTCTTCACCTCTCATTGTTATCGGCCACCATCGTCGCGTCGTCCGGCCACCACTATCCATCGGCTCGGGCATGATCGACATGCCACTCATCGGTACGTCGATCGACATCGAATTCCGATCGGATTGTGATTGGATCTTTATATATTCTTGGTCGGAAACGCGATCGGCAGTGGTGCGCGTCGGTTTCCGGCCAAATTGCGACTAGATTTCGATCAAATTGCGGTCGGATTCAAGTCAAATCGCAGTCGGAGATCGGTCGAGAAAGGATCGGCATGCGATGTCGGTCCTTCCTTGGTCGGTCTCCGACTTCGCGATTTGGCCGGAACGCGGCCGGCAGTGCCACGCGGGCGTTTCTGGCCAAATTGCAGTCGAATTCCGGCCAAATTGCGACTGAAGACCAGCCGTGGAAGGACCGACGCCGTACGTTGTCTTTCCTCGGTGGGTCTCCGGTCGTAATTTCGTCGGACGATCGCGATTTGGTCGGACGCGCGCGTGCTATTGCCGATCGCGTTTCGACCAAATTGCTTCGGATTCCAGCCACAATGCGGCGGAATCCGACGTCTATCGACGAGTGGTGCGTCGATCGTGCCCGGGCCGATGGTCGGTATATATATATATATTTGATTTTATTAAATCCAAAGCTTAAAGTTAAAGTTTAAAGGTAAATGAAATAAATACAAATAGAAGAAGGAGATGATAATTGTTAGAGTTGTCAAACGGGCCAACCCACGACGGGGCAGGTTAACCCATGGTGGGCCGGGGCTGGGCTAACCCACCAATTTGGCGGGTTAAAAAATCTCCAACCCAACCCAATTCGGTGGGCCGCGGGTTAGGCGGGCCAACCCGCGGTCAGTCAAAAAATAAAAAAAAATAAAAAATTTTAAGTTTGAAGTATAATAGATTGATTAAGTTGAAAATTTTAAATTTGAATTATAATTTTTAAGATTAAATTATAATTTAGACGGGTGAAACACACTAATTCATTAATTTTATACTTTAATTTTAAATTTTAAAATAAATAAATAAACTTTCTGACCAACCTAAGCTCGCCAAGGGGTTGACCCACGCGGGTCGTGGGCCTAGACGAATCGATCGATCTGAATCCATCTTAAAATAAGTTGATAAAATTTTAACCCAATCCGTCTAAATTTCTTGGCGG